>NC_064621.1:482335920-482935920 GCF_023898315.1 Schistocerca nitens
TTTACATTACATGACCTAGGAAACTCCAGAATCAAAACACTTCCTTCAAAATGTAAAAGCGTACAACGTCTGCTTCAAAATGACGTCTTTCGGTGTCACTTCGTTCAACAATAACAGAGATGAAATCGATTATGTTTTTTTCCGTCCAAGGACAAATCTGTCACAACATTGGATCATTACTACCACTACTCAAAGAAGATCATAAATTTCTGCAAGTATATTTCGTCGGAAGTGAAGAAACAGAAATTGATGGACGATGTACAATTATCAGTGGATTGAGACGAGAAGGGGTCCAAGATGTACAGAGGATCTTACACAAATACAATAAATTGATACACATATTCAAAACACCACTATACCGAATGATTTCTGATGATTATAAAGCGATAATTCGAGCAGACAAAAGACCACCTGGAGAATGCCGATTTAATGCACCTCAGGTAGAAGAAGTCGTCATCGTAATTGTGGATAGAGAAAATAAAAACCGTGACATAATTGTACAACGTGGAAGAGAAGAACTACAACGCATTGCAGACATACAGTTCATATGATGCCCTCCAAAAATATCCATTAATATTCCTGCACGGAGAGGACGGATATAATTTTAATGTGAAAGAAATCAAACTTGAAACATGCATAGAAACAAACAAAAAAGTCACCTCCATGGATCTCTATGCTTACCGCTTAATGGTCCAAGACAATGAAACATACAATCACATTCTCAACACTCGCCTCTACTCCAACAGTTCCTGGTAAATATGTATGCAAAAATAGAAGTGGAACGGATGCTTTACATAAAACTGAATCAGAAGAAATTACCCATGGAAGAATACATCCACCTTCAAGACGCTGTCATAAATAACGGAAACATTTGACGACATTGGAACAATGGTAACCTTATCCTCGTCAGACATAGGAAATCCGAGACACATGCACGAATACTTTTGAAAGATGCCATGACCTACGTAAGAAAATGTGGACGACCTGATCTCTTCATAACATTCGCATGCAACTCGTCATGGCCAGAAATCAAAGAACATCTCAGATATGGACAAGCCATCATGCAGCGACACGACGTAATAGCCAGAGTTTCCGACAAAAACAAATTAGATTGATTGAAGTCATCACAAAATACCATATCTTTGGAACCGTCAGATGCTCGATGTACACAATCGAATGACAAAAACGAGGTCTGCCTCACTCACACAATCTCAATCGCTACACGACAGAATTCATCCCACGGATATCGACAAAATTATCCAAGCTGAATTTCCCAATCCACAAGAAAGTCCGGAGCTGTACGACATAGTAGTCAAAAACATGATTCATGGACCATGCGGGCCGTCAAACCCTAATTGGCTACGTATGAGTGATGAAAAAAAAAACCAAAACCATACTTCGACGACACACAAAGCGGTGTTGATACCTGTCCCAAATGTAGAAGACGATCACTAAAAACCGGTGGCTTCACAGCAAAAATGTGAATACGAGGCTACGAGGCAGCGACGAGGGAAATAGATAATTAGTGGGTAGTACCATACAACACTCTAGTTTACGAAATGCTCCAAGCACACATAAACGTAGAATACTGCAGTTCAGCGAAATCCACCAAATACGTCTGTAAGTATGT
The DNA here is from genome assembly GCF_023898315.1 of Schistocerca nitens. Lineage (NCBI taxonomy): Eukaryota > Metazoa > Arthropoda > Insecta > Orthoptera > Acrididae > Schistocerca > Schistocerca nitens. The sequence goes on from NC_064621.1 coordinate 482,337,551, forward strand.
GAAGAAAAGCAATTACATGGAACTATTTCAAACAAAGACAGCGAGCAACAAATCAGAAACGGCGAGATACTCATGCACAAAAAGCGAAGATATATCAACAATAACGAAGCAGCGTTGCAGATTTTTCAGTTTTCCCTTATACGAACGTGAAGCCGCGCAACATCTAGCAGTAAATTTGGAGAATGAACAGAGACTTTACTTCACAAAAGACATCGCGAGAAAAAACTGCAAGCGATCCATCTCAGAACACAACAGTAACAGCTTTTTATGGACTGTGACAAACGGATTCATTCGCGAAAACATTATTACATGTCGACGTTCCTGCCTATTATACGTGGAACACAACAAGAAAAATCTTTCAACGACGGAAACAAGAAATTCCAGTAGACGATCATACAGGAATCATGTAAACTGGCGCACTAGGCCGAATATACACCGTACATCCGAACAACGCAGAATGTTTCCATCTACGGAGGTTGCTACACGAAATACGGGAACCAATAGGTTTCACAGACCTCTAGACTGTTGACGGTTACCTACTCCAGACGTATGGAGAAACACGCCAACGCTTAGGACAAGTGTAAAACGACAACCACTGGGAACTGACACTACAAGGAGCCTCACTCACAGTCTCAGCTGTACAAGTGAGACACTTATTTGTCATAATTCTAACAACATGTAACCCTTCGAGTCCAAAACAGCAATGGGACTAATTTAAAGAGAGTTGGAGTGATGACGTACTGTACCAGATCCGACAAGCTCATCCTGGACTGACCATCGAATTCAACGACGACACCTTTAATGAAGCACTCATTCGCCCGGAATAAAAATGTTTAGCAATAAACAACCAGACCTTAGTTCAACTTGGGATGCAAGCACCACGAAAAGATCCTATCAATGTGCTTAACTTCGAAATTACAAAGGAAAAAAGCTACAACGAACTACTTCAATACATTGCTCACAACAAACCACTCCTCAATGATAATCAAAAGGAAATTTACAGCGTTATCATGGACCGGATCGACAACAACATCAGCGGAATTATTTACTTGGACGAACCAGGCGGCACCGGCAAAACGTTTCTAGAAAATCTATTGCTGGAGGAAATACGTGCTAAACAACACATCGCATTTGCACTAGCGTCATCCGGCATCGCAGCTACACTTAAGGACTGCCCATTCCGCCCCACAACTACCGCTGAATATACCCGAACAGCACTCCCGGTATGTAAAATCTCAGGAGTATCTAAAGCAAGCTAAAACTATCTTCTGGGACGAATGCACAATGGCATATCAAAAAATCAGTCAAAGCCATGAACATTACAAGACTGGCGAGGAAACTCTCAAGTAATAGGAGGAGCTCTACTCATACTCTCAGAGCATTTTCGATAAACACTTCCAGTCATTCCCAATTCAACAGCGGCAGACGAGAGTAATGCAAGCCTTTTTTTTTTAATCACATCTCTGGCCACACATACAAATACTGAAACTAACAAAAAATATAAGAATTGAACTATCGAAAGGCGAAACAACAGCATATTTTGCTCAACAATTTTTACTAACAGGCGAGGTACATATGCTACTGACCAGACGATTGGCCTCATTAAACTCAACAGTGATTTCTGCAACATAGTCACTGGTGAAGACGAACTGATCGTCCAAGTTTATCCAAACATTTTTCAAGCTATACCAATCCGGACTGGCTATTTGAAAGGGCAATATTGGTAACAAAAAATAACTTGCTGGCAAATTAAAACTGTGTGCCGGACCGAGACTCGAACTCGGGACCTTTGTCTTTCGCAGGCAAGTGCTCTACCATCTGAGTTATCCAAGCACGACTCATGACCCGTCCTCACAGCTTCAATTCTGCCAGTACCTCGTATCCTACCTTCCAAACTTCAGAGAAGCTCTTCTGCATACCTTGCAGAACTATCACCCCTGGAAGAAAGGATATTGCGGATATATGGCTTAGCCTGGGGGATGTTTTCAGAATGAGATTTTCACTCTGCGGCGGAGTGTGCGCTGATATGAAACTTCCTGGCAAATTAAAACTGTGTGCCGGACCGAGACTCGAACTCAGCTTTAATATCCAAAAGAAAATTCCAGGTGAAGAGAAAATATACAAATCGACCGACACGATGGTAAACGTTGAAGAAAATGTGAAGTTTCCTACAGAATTTCTAAGCTTTTTGCAAGTACCAGGGATGCCGTTACACTGCCTTCGACTTAAAACTGGGTCTCCGATCACATTACTCAGAAACCTCGACTCACCAAAACTATGTAAAGGATCGAGGTTGATTGTCAAACAGGTGCCGAATAGCATCATCGATGCCGAAATTATGACTGGAAAATACAAAGGACACACACTATTTATCTCCAGAGTACTACTGATTTCCACTGAACTGCTATTCCAATTTAAAAAACTTCAATTTCCAATCAAATTAGCCTACACTTTTACAATTAACAAAGTGCAAGGACAAACTTTAAAATATCTACCTCAAAGACTCCTGGAGTAGAAAATTCGAAGAATTTGTTCATGTATACCTCGGATACAAAAATGAAAAATGTTGTTTATAAACAAGTATTGTAAATAGTTAACATATGTCTACAATAATTTTTTAACCTCTTATACTTCGAAATTTATCCCTTTATTCCAACTACCACATACACTCATATCAACTCCTTGGCGAAGGCTGTACCCCAGCCAGTTACAAACATAATTATATTGTGGGATTTATGTCGAGTTAATACCGAAATTGTAGTGTCCGTAGATTTGTTTACAATATGGAAAGAATACAGTATAATTAGAATTATTGTAAGCGTATACGTTACGTATATAGCGTCATAACAGTGGCGTCTACATTGATGTCCTCGCTTTAAATGTAGCATTACGATGTACTCCAAACTTGCGATATTATACGTACAAACAAAGTGTGCAAGAACACTGTTAACTTTCATCACTGTCGATTCATGGGTGCGTGCGCAAATAGGGTCTAGTGCTTATTAAGAGTTTAATAGCCTAATAGGTAAAATTATCTTCTTCATAGAGGAATAATCAGGGCATCTGCAATCCGTCGTCTGTAGCAACTATTAATATATTATGTCACACAGTAGGAAGTGACGTATAGTCTGCCACTTAAACTAGAGACGGTATTCGCTGTATTAAGCTTACATTGGTAACATGCTTGGGTGATTAACTACCGTCTAGTCCGCCCTGGTAGCTGAGTGGTCAGCGCGACGGAATGTCATACCTAACGGCCCGGGTTCGATTCCCGGCTGGGTCGGAGATTTTCTCCGCTCAGGGACTGGGTGTTATGTTGTCCTTACCATCAACATTTCATCCCCATCGACACGCAAGTCGCCGAAGTGGCGTCAACTCGAAAGACTTGCACCAGGCGAACGGTCTATCCGACGGGAGGCCCTAGCCACACGGCTTTTTACTACGGTCTAAAGTTAAGTGCTGCTCGAATTCCACTGTACAGTATAGGAAGTGTCTTCTGGACTAAGATCTGCTCCTCGATTCAGTACAAGAAATCCTTAGCCGCTAACAGTAATGGAAAGTAGAGCAAAGGCGTGATGTCTGTCAATATTGTCATTTCTGCATGTTAACTCTATTAGTAGCGACAGTATACTACACAAAAGCGTAAGATTTGTTCCATTAAGGTACTGTGAAACCGGTTATAAATGTATCCATGTAACATGATGGAGTCTCAAACAGATGAGGAGTTTGTAATAACTCTGTTATTAAAGAGACATCAAGCCCTGAGTTGCCTTCGCTTCACTAGAACATTAATTGAATTTGTAAGAAGTATCCCAAAACTATATGAAGCGAAGCTTCCTGCATGTCGAAAGGGCACCGTTACGGCACGAGAAATTCTAGAATGGGGGATATAACATGGGATTTAATGATGCTCCCGTGATCCGTTATTGGCCATTGCACAGGATCATGTGGATCCCCTTTGTTCGCACTCCCCCGCCCCCCCCCCCCCCGCCCCACTTCCCACCTTTTCTATCCCTGCCCACTCCAACTCCAAAGATGACCAGACTTTCAAGAAGACAAAGCAGTTTGCCATCGCTCCGGAATTGTAGCGCGAAAGAGCTTATTAGTGTGTAGTCCCTCAGCTCAACTAATATCAGTCACGCAGAGATTTGAGACACCATCGAGCGAGATGTAGGGGAAAATAGGGTACAACAGGGTATCTTAACTTTCCATTCATACGGGTTACTTTCATCGGTCAATAAGTTTGCAAATTAAGTTTATTCTGATCTCTTGTATAATCATGAACACGGTACTAGTCTGGTTTCAGCTGAAAGAAAAGTTACGTAAAAAAAACGATTTTGCTCCACACCAATGGGTAAAACTGGGTACCCACGTATGTGGTGTTCTGTCGAACATGTCCGACACAACAGACACAATATGCGCGCGCACACACATACACACACAGGCGCGCGCGGGGACATAGCGAATGCTACGAGAAGTGGGATTAATGGCTGTGGACGGTAACAGGTTGGGAAATTTGGGTTGGACAGGAAGCGTGTCCGGATGGTCGATGCCGTTAAGGCAACAGTTCTAGTGAAGTGGAGCACCGGGCCTCGAGTCTCATTGTCAGCCCAGCACAATATTCAACCATCACTATTTATTTCTTTCAATGCCTGTGGGCAGCTAAAGTCATGATTTTTTGTACTATATATTGAACTGAACTTCATGGGGAAATGTGAGTTCTTAAAATCTGTCATTTCATTTAGAATGTCGTTTTTCCACTTTTGGCCATGGATGAATATTTCCATTTTTCCCAAGACGTCCATTTTCAGCTCACTAACACATCTACGTTTATTATCAAACTTACGATCGTACGGGGCATCAAGCGAAATTTGTTACTGGAGTGAGGATTTGCTGACAGGAAGGACACAGCAAGTTGTGTTGGATGGAGAGTCATCGACAGATGTATTAGGTAGGTACATAAGTTCGTAACGTTTTTGTTCTACATGTTGGTATTCCGATTGCTATGGATTTATTTATTGATTGTCATTTTTTACTTGTAGTTCACTGTTGGTATTAGAATTTACGTACTGTCATTTTGTCATCTGGAGATAATGAATGAAGCTGTGGACGCTGGAAACTGGAGTGCCAAGCGGAGAAATCGGAACATTTCTGACGTATTCTTTTGTGGAGTTCAGTGGAGGGTAACAGAAGCGGAGACAGCCAGAAACATTTGCCCCGTGTATAGGGATAATGCTATTGGACAGAACACGGCAGAAAAATGGTTTTATCGTTTTAAGGAACATTATTTTGGCATTAGTGATTCTCCACGTACGGGAAGACCGTCGAGGTTTGATGAATATCGTTTAAACGCATTAATCCACAGTTATTCACGTCACTATATATTGAACTGAACTTCGTGGGGAAATGTGAGTTCTTAAAATCTGTCATTTCATTTAGAATGTCGTTCTTTCACTTTTGGCCATGGATGAATATTTCCATTTTTCCCAAGACGTCCATTTTCAGCTCACTACCGCATCTCACGTGGAATACTCTCTTTCAAATTCTGAAGGTGGCAGGGGTAAAATACAGGGAGCGAAAGGCTATTTACAATTTGTACAGAAACCAGATGGCAGTTATAAGAGTCGAGGGACAGTAAAGGGAAGCAGTGGATGGAAAGGGAGTGAGACAGGGTTGTAGTCTCTCCCCGATGTTATTCAATCTGTATATTGAGCAAGCAGTGAAGGAAACAAAAGAAAAATTCAGAGTAGGTATTAAAATCCATGGAGAAGGAATAAAAACTTTGAGGTTCGCCGATGACATTGTAATTCTGTCAGAGACAGCAAAGGACTTGGAAAACCAATTGAACGGAATGAACATTGTCTTGAAAGGAGGGTATAAGATGAACATCAACAAAAGCAAAACGAGGATAGTTGAATGTAGTCGAATTAAGTCGGGTGATGCTGAGGGAATTAGATTAGGAAATGAGACACTTATAGTAGAAAAGGAATTTTGCTATTTGGGGAGCAAAATAACTGATGATGGTCGAAGTAGAGAGGATATAAAATGTAGACTGGCAATGGCAAGGAAAGCGTTTCTGAAGAAGAGAAATTTGTTAACATCGAGTAAAGATTTAAGTGTCAGGAAGTCATTTCTGAAAGTATTTGTATGGAGTGTAGCCATGTATGGAAGTGAAACATGGACGATAAATAGTTTGGACAAGAAGAGAATAGAAGCTTTTGAAATGTGGTGCTACAGAAGAATGCTGAAGATTAGATGGGTAGATCACATAACTAATGAGGAAGTATTGAATAGGATTGGGGAGAAGAGAAGTTTGTGGCACAACTTGACTAGAAGAAGGGATCGGTTGGTAGGACATGTGTTGGGGCATCAGGGATCACCAATTTAGTATTGGAGGGCAGCGTGGAGGGTAAAAATCGTAGAGGCAGACCAAGAGATGAATACACGAAGCAGATTCAGAAGGATGTAGGTTGCAGTAGGCACTGGGAGATGAAGGAGCTTGCACAGTATAGAGTAGCATGGAGAGCTGCATCAAACCAGTCTCAGGACTGAAGACCACAACAACAACATTCACGTCACTGTATTCGAGAAGTGGTAAACGTAATGAACTGAAATCATTCCATAATCGTGCGGTGTTTGTATGCAATGGGGAAGGTTCAAAAATCGGGTGTATGTGTACCGATTGCTATTGTGTGTTTATGCCAGCATAAGGAGAAGGAAGGAGTGGTTGAGCCCAAACAAACCACACCTCCCCGTAAAAACACCTGCGCGCATCCACAGAAGATAATGTTATGTATCTAGTGGGACAGAGACGGTGTATTGTGATACGAATTGCTTCGCCGAGGTGTAACTATGACTGCTGACATTTACTGACAACAACTGGGACGTCTTGTAGACGCAGTCCAAGAACAAAGACCAGGAATACTGCGTGAAATAATGCTAATTTACGATAACGCCCACCTGCATTCCTCTATACAGGAGTTGGGTTGGGATGTCATTCCGCACCCGCCTTATTCACCTGATGTTGCGCCCTCAGATTTTCACCTTTTCCGCTCTCTGTCGAACAGCCTTTCCGGATGAAAATGCGCTCCGAACATGGCTCGATGAGTTCTTCGGCTCAAAACGATGTGATTTCTACAGTCGCGGAATCGACAAATCATTACAGCGTTGACAGACTGTTGTTAATAGTGAAGGAGGATGTAGTATTGCTGACTTTTCTAAGTCTCCGATATGTGTACTGTTTGTGTTTCTTAAAGTTGTGGAAAAACGTTCGGTACTTATGCACCAACCTAATAGAAGTAAGTTCGTGTGTGCCCCAAGGAAGTGTGTTGGGACCCTTGCTGTTCATGTTGTATGTTAATAACCTTCCTGGCAATATTAATAGTTACCTCAGAATTTTTGCACATGACGCGTTTGTCTATAATGAAGTACTGTCTGAAAGGAACTGCATAAATGTTCAGTCAGATCTTGAAAAGATTACAAAGTGACGCAAACGTTGGTAACTTGCTCTAAATGTTCAGAAATGCATAACTGTGCTCTCCGCAAAACGAGAAAGCGTAGTGTGCTGTGACTATAATATCAATGAGTCGCAGTTGGAATCGGTCAGCTCAAACAAACGCTGGGTGTAACACTTTATAGGGGTATGAAATCGAATACTCACATAGGTCAGTCGTGGGTAAGGCAGCAGGCAGACTTCGGTTTATTAGTAGAATGCTGTAGAAATGCAATCAGTCTACACAACAGATTGCTTACAAATCACTTGTGCGACCCATCCTAGAATGTTAATCAAGTGTATGGGAACCGTATTAAGCAGAACTAACAGGACATACTAAGCATATACAAGGAAGGACAGTTGTAATGGTCACAGGTTCGTTTGATCCGTGGGTAAGTGTCACAGACATGCTGAAGAAACTGAACTGGCATATGCTTGAAGATAGACGTAAACTAATCTGAGAAAGCGTACTTACAAAGTTTCATTGACTGCCTTTAAAGATGATTCTTGGAATATACTGCCACCCCTTACGTATCGCTCACATAGGAATCGTGAGGATAACTTCAGGTTAATTAAAGCACGCCTGAAGGCATTTCACACAATCATTTTTCCCGTGCTCCACATGTGAATGGGATGGGAAAGAGCTCTAATAATTGGTACAGTGGGGCGTAACCCGTGTTTTGTACTTCACAGCGTTTCTTCAGAGTATATATGTAGTTGTATATGTACATAAAAGGTTTTTCAAATGCCGCTAACAGTAGATAGCAAAATGTATTGACTATGTAAGTTATTTAGTTAGTAACACCTTTCGAGACCAGACCTCACACCAGACTACAGTGGCAGTACAAAAACGTTTGGCACAATAGTTTTGGCATGTGCTGTGGTCATCCAGTGGAGAAAGACAAGGTTAATTTAATAAAAGGAGGTGTGTGTTGGTCTCTTATTCACATGTTTAAAAACACATATCAGGATCACTTTTGCCAAGAACTACCAGGTGTACCGGTATGAAATGAGCGTTAAGATACAAATGTGTCGATAGGGAACATTTGTTGTGAACGAGCCTTAATTTTTTTGTTTAGTTGGTATGACATCTGTCAAAGATATTTAGTATACATCAAGTCATGGAACAAACAACATCATATATTTTCATCGTGTTAACAATGTCGAATTTTGTACCAGAAAGTGATGATTTGCGGAAAGCATTAATTTTTTGTTTTCATTTGAAAAAAAGTGCTGCAGAGTCGCATCGAATGCTTGCCGAGGCATATGGTGATCATGCTCTATCAGAAGCAAAGTGCAAAAGATTGTTTCAACGGTTCAGAAATAATGATTTTGATGTAAGAAATGAAGAACGTGGAAGACCACCAAAAAAGTTCGAAGACGCCGAATTGCAAGCAATATTGGATGAAGATGATACTTTGAGTCAGCAGCAAACGGCAGCAATCTACATGTTGCACAGCAAACAATTTCTGACCGTTTGAAAGCTATGGGAAAGATCCAAAAATGTGGAAAATGGGTGCCACATGAATTGAATGAAAGAGAGATGGAAAACCGAAAAACCATTTGTCAAATTTTGCTTCAAAGACATGAAAGAAAATCAATTTTGCATCGAATTGTTAATAGCGATAAAAAATTGATTTATTTTAAGAATCCTAAACGGGAAAAATCAGGGGTTAGTCCGGGACAACCATCAACATCGACTGCAAAACCAGATCGATTCGGAAAGAAGACAATGCTCTGTGTTTGGTGGGCTCAGAAAGGTGTGTTGGTTGTATCATGAGCTTCTAACACCCGGTGAAACTGTGAATACTAATCGCTACAGACAACAAATGATCAATTTGAACTATGCATTGATCAAAAAAAGAGCAGAATGGGCCAGAATACATGGCAAAGTAATTTTTTTGCACGACAATGCACCTGCACACAAAGCAAAGCTGGTTCAGGATACAATCAAAACACTTGGCTGGGAGCTGCTACCCGACCCGCCGTATTCACCAGACTTGGCCCCTTCCGACTACCATTTGTTTTCATCAATGGGACACGCATAGGCTGAGGAGCACTTCGATTCCTACAAAGAAGTCGAATTGGGTGTTTGATTGGTTTGCTTCGAAAGAGGAACATTTCTGTTGGCGTGGTGTCCACAAATTGCCAGAAAGGTGGTCAAAATGTATAGAAAGCAATGGTCAGTACTTTGAATAAAATGTTTTTACTTTTGAATTCAAAATTAGTGTTTCATTTTTACAAGAAAACGCTCATTTCATACCGGTACACCTGGTACATCTTAAGGAAGAATCTCGTTCGTGACATCTCGCAACCAGTATGGCAACTGAGCAAATGAGGAATTTCCAAGATTATCCGCTGTCATTGCAACAAATACTACAACGGCCGAATGGTCAGAAATTTGAAAGCCTGTTTTAAAGAAGAAATTGATTGCTTCAGACGTGACAAAACTAACAAATTAGCTATAGTGCAACATACAGACGAAACGGGACAAAAGGCTACCATCTTACACTACTGCGTGCTTTTCGGAAAAGCTGGTAGGTATTTCGATGAGTAACACTTCGAGAGTTCTAAGCAGCTACTCTCTGCTGATTGACACCAGAGCGAACAGTCGTAATGCGCAAATTTCCTGGGGCGCCTTTTCTGGAGCTCGGCTACAAAGCGATTTACGAGCGGCATTAGGACCGCTCCGCCGCCCACGCCGCCCCCGAACACTGGCCAGCCAGTGTCGACCCGTCGTGCAGCTCTGGCGTGCGCGGCCTTCCCATTGGCCGGCTGGCGGCGCGCGCGTGCGCACTGCGGCTAGGGGCGTGGCCGCGGGGCGGGGGCGTGCCGGCGGCCGCGCGCGCGTCAGTCGGTCTCTGTCGCCCGCAGGCATGAGCAGCGCGCTAGGCCCGGCCGGCTACCAGCACCCCGGCGCGCCAGCCCCGGGCGCCGGGCCGCACCACCACCACCACCACCACCTGCACCACCACCAGGCCGCCGCCGCCGCCTTCTACCACCACCAGGCCGTCGTGCCGCCGCCCAGCTTCTACCACCATCATCACGCCTACCACTTGCACCATGGTAAGAACCGCACGAAATATCTTGCCCGTCGTACATTTCCTCTGTGTCAGCACCGACGGAACGATCACACGGATAATGTTGGGGTAAAACCAAATCAAAGATTGCGATTTATTGGCAGAACACTTAGAAAATCAATTAAATAGATTGCTTCCACTACGCTTGTCCGCCCTCTTCTGAAAATTTGTTTCGCGGTGTGGGATGCGCTTCAGACGGGAATGACGGAGAACATCGATGAAGCTCAAAGAAGCACAGCTCGTTTTGTATTATCGCGAAACAGGAGAGGGAGTGCACGAATCTGGCGCATGAATTGCGGTGACAGTCAGTAAAACGACGACGTTTCTCGCTGCGGCAGAACTTGCTCATGAAATCTCAAAATGGTTCAAATGGCTCTGAGCACTATGGGACTCAACTGCTGTGGTCATCAGTCCCCTAGAACTTAGAACTACTTAATCCTAACTAACCTAAGGACATCACACACGTCCATGCCCGAGGCAGGATTCGAAGCTGCGACCGTAGCAGTCGTACATGAAATCTCAATTACAAACATTTTCCTCAGTGTGAAAACATTTTCTGGCGCCCATCTACATAGGGAGAAACGATCATCGTAATAAAATAAGAGAAATCAGAGCTCGAATGTTAGTTTTCCGGCATATTGTTCGAGAGTGGAGTGGTAGAGAAGCAGCTTGAAGGTGGTTCGGTAAACTCTGTGCCAGGCACTTAACTGTGAGTTGATGCAGATGTAGATGCACAACGTGATCATTATGTGTTCCGAAAACAACAACCGCGTGAATCCCAAGTCTCACTGTTCACCCACGACATCAAACAAGCAGTACATACAGGCGCCCAGCTGGATGCCGTGTCCCTCGACTTCCGAAAGGCATTCGATACAGTTCCGGACTGTAGCATGCCATCCTGAACAGAGACAAGTTTTCAGACTAAGGAGAATGCTATAGAACCATAACTTTTCTAATACTGTAGGTTGTCTCTACCACGAGTCGTCAGGCGCATTTTCTCTGGTGTTTCAGTAGATATTTGCAATTTACGTTTTGCATTGTGCAACTAAAATCAACCCAAACAAATAATGCTCATCACATCTTTAAATGCGACCCACCGTGTCGACGTATAGCGTTGATTTGTTTCCCGTTACAAACAAAACGATTTTTACGGCGGAATTTTACGTGTTCATTCGGTAGAGCGGTCCCAGGTAGCCTACTGCAATACTTGTTTAATCACTATGTGCTGATAACAAAAATAAAACTCTAAGAGTAACCAGTACTACAGCGGTGACAGCACTGCCCTTTCCAGCGCTGACTTGCTACCGCCAAGCACGCAGTGCAACTGAGTCGCCGCTGGATTGTAGTTTATTTTTCATGTTTCAGTGTCCCTGTTAATACATTACGATAAAACGAATACCCCATTGGATTAATCTGGAGCAAGGAAAATACGCACATAAAATACGCACAAAAATTCCGCTTTAAAAATAATTTTGTTTGTAACGCGAAACAAATCGACGCTTTCCCTTGATACAAGGCTTGGCAAGAAAGACGTGAAAATCACTGTTTAGACTGATCCCAGCTACACAACGCAAATACGAAACTGCAAATACCTGCTGAAACACCAGAGAAAATGCGCCTGACGACTGTTAGGAGAGACGCCCAGTACATAAATGAGACCTAGCAGTTAAATGAACTTTTTCGCTCATGATGCAATTGTATGAAGTCGAAACGCTAGAAATTTGTTGCGAACTGCAGGAAGACCTGCAGAGTATCGTCGCTTGATGCAATGAGTTGGGATTGACCCTCAGCGTTAACAAACGCAACCTATTGCTAATACGTATACAGAAAGACCCTTTACTGTATGATTACACATTGCAGACCAATCACCGGAAGCAGTTACTTCTATAAAAATCTACGAGGAATGCATACTCGACGATTTGATGTACAACGACCACATAAAACTAACCGCAGGCAGGACAGATGCGAGACTTATTGTAAGAATCCTCAGTAAATTGAGTCTGTCAGCTCGTTTGACCAATACCTGAATATTGCTTTTCAGTGTGGGATCCATGCGTGAAAAACTGATGGACGAAATAGAGAAAATCCAAAGAAGAGCGGCACGTTTCGTTACAGGTTGACTGAGAGCGAAAATGTCCCGGAGATGGTCATTCAACTCCAGTGACAGACGCTGAAACAGAGGCGCTCTGTATCACGGCGTGGTCTACAGTTAAAAAATTCCGAGAATTCACATTCCTAGAAGATTTAATCAATATATTGCTCACTACGGTCGCAGGTTCGAATCCTGCCTCGGTCATGGATGTGTGTGATGTCCTTAGGTTAGTTAGGTTTAAGTATTTCTAAGTTCTAGGGGACTGATGACCTCAGAAGTTAAGTCCCATAGTGCTCAGAGCCATTTGACCCATTTCAATATATTGCTTCCTCCTACGTATATCTCGCGAAAAGGTCATGGAGATAAAGTTAGAGAGAGACTACACGGAGGCCAACCGGCAAGCTTTCTTCCCGTGACCCATACGCGATTCGAACAGGAAAACTGGGAAGTGACAGGGCTGCATAAAGTACCCTCCAGCATACATCGTTAGCTGGTTTGCGGAGAATAGTTGTAGATGCTGATATTTTATGATTATTTATTGCAAAGGATCCATTATCTCCAATGGCTCGTTAAAGAGTAATTATATTTCGTTTGATTTCTTACCCCTTGTATCGGTATCGCATTGAAAATATCTGACCAACAGTGCAGATTTTGACGGTTTGCACTGCGTGTCTTGCTTGGAAACAAATTTTTTCCATTCGCTCGCGGTACTTGGGTGTTGACAGCAGGAATGCTTACTTAGCTCTTCACCCTCAAGCTTGGATTCAGTACTGCTCACTTCTGTCTCGGGTTTGTTTTTTCCGCCAGTGTTGGTTGTACGTTAACAGTGATACGCAGTAGCATGTAAATAACTGAGGAGTTGAGCGATATACGCCTCGCGTATGTTTTCAGTGACTGCAATGGAAGAGCGGCACGAAGACGCAATGCTCAGCTGTTCTCGAAGCGACAGCAACCACATAACAGTAGCTTTGCGTCTCTACATAGACGCCCAGGAATAATCGGATCCTGTCGTGTCACTACTTTTTGATGATTGCGTATTACAAACAATGTGTGTGAAATCTTATGGGACTTAACTGCAAAGGTCATCAGTCCCTAACCTTATACACTACTTAATCTAAATTATCCTAAGGACAAACACACACACCCATGCCCGAGGGAGGACTCGAACGTCCGCCGGGACCAGCCGCACAGTCCATGACCGCAGCGCCCCTGACCGCTCGGCTAATCCCGCGCGGCTGCGTATTACAGTTTTTTACTGTTGTGAAAGTATTTTCACAGAAACAAAGATAATTGTGATACTCAGAAAATATCCCTAAACATACTCTGAAATTTTGTCGGTGGACTTTTGATTTAGCCTGTGTATTCATAAACGTTCGTCTTGCTCGCATATACTATACAATTCACAACGACCAGTTTCGGCTTACTGCCATAATCAGTATTCTGATACAAGTACCAACATCAAACAGTGTGTACAATAGAAACATAACACATGAACACTTGTTGTGTACCTCTAAGGGGCAGTCAAATGAAAACGAGGCAGATGGAAAAAAGTAAAGCGCCATAACTGTTAATACATTTATGCCACTGACAGACAAGACGGTCGACGCCTTGGTGGATTTGCGGTTGACTACGAAAGCATGATTGTACCCAGGGGTTTTTATTTATTTATTCGTATGGCTCACATGCAGTGTAAAAATACAGGTTAATGGCATTAGTGTATGTGCATAATAAGAATGGAGAAAGACAAAACTACGTATAAAACTTACTAAATGTCAGTATCTATGATCGTAATCCATACAAGAGCTCTGTCGTCAGCTTTCATGAGGTCGCTCTAACTCCCCTGATACGAACATTTGGTTGTCTGGTTCGGAGCCCACAACCACAAAACGGAGACTCTGTAGAAACCCATTTGTAAAGTGATTCTACGCATCGACGGTGCATAGTACGAGCTCTGTTCAGTTTGATCCATAGCTTCCTGTCGAGTTCTGTACCAGCAGTATCACAGTTATACTTTCGGAACCGCTCACGCCCTTCATCATTTTCAATAATTTAACAGTTTTGATCCCATAGATCTCTCACCTCGATATTTCTGGCGTCTAGCTGTTCTGTTTGCCGTAACGGTGAATTTCTTGAACAGAGTCTATTTCGTCGTAAGCTTGGTATATCTTCCTGTATGGGTAATTTCAGGGGTGCACCTCTTCGTCTGAAGCAACTCGGCGGCCACGAATGTCTTTTCTCACGGCTCTAAAGACATAAAAATGAGATTGGGAGGTATCAGGCCTACAACCTTGACAATATGTGGGCCCTTCGACATTTTGCCCTGGTTGTTTCAGCTACACTTCAGAGTTTTGCTCCTCCGTACAATCTCGATCTCTCGCCAAGCTATCTCCAGTTTTTGGAGTCCTGAAGAAAGACAATGGTGGCCATCGATTTGGGTCCTAGGAAAAGATGCACGCCCTGGTACAATCACGGTTCCGTAGGCAACCGTAAACATTTCTCTAAGAAGGCATTGACCTTCTTGCCGCGTAGTTATTAACAGTTATGAAGATTACTTTTGAAATAATAAACTGTTCACTTACTTTTTCCCATGTGTTGCGTTTTAATTTGATTGCCCCTTATATGTTTACAAATTGTTTGCCATTGATACTTGTTATCAGAATACTTTTTATGATCTGCTGATAGCTGCGAGCCGAGACCGGTCATTGTGGAATTGTACAGCATATGTGATCAAGACGAACATGTATGACAAAAGTCATATGATCCGAACTCCCCTACAGACTTTACTTCGTCAATGGATGATTTCAGTAACAATCATCCTATCCGAAACATTTGTCCATAAATCTCGGGATCTGTACGACTCGCCAGTCAGGATTAAGAAATGACAAAGCAAGGTGTAACGTCTGGTCGACTGAGAGGTCGTCACAGGCGGAGCACAAGCTAGGCTGGAGGAGATTTGGAAGGAAAAGCGGGCGTGCTCTTTCAAAGTAACCATCCCAGCATTCGCCACATCTTATTTAGGAATGCCGCTGTAAACCTAAGTCTGTTCGTCTGGTTGAGGATCTGAATCGCCGCACAGTCGGAAACCCGCTTCAAAAACTGGACGTAATAGAAGAATGGATGTAAAATCCTACAAAACTGTATTCATTTCAGATTCTTTGGGTCGCTGATAAGGAGTCCGATGCCGTTTGGAGGATCAAGAATCATGAATTTAGTGGGTTCGAGTAAAACTTCGGGCATAAAGGATTATGAGGTCGCTGATAACGAATTATAAATTGCCATACTGAAATGTTTCAATATTTCACATTTTTCAGTCGAAACCATAGTTAGAGTCATCTCTTGTGTCGTAGAAGTATCGCTGTCGGGTTGTCCACTGGGCGATGGGCACGATTAAAAAAACAGAGCTTCTAACTCATGTGGCATCTGTGGCATGGTTCCGAAGATGCCATAACCGATGGAATACGGCACGCATCTTTTGTCACGGGAATATTTGCGTGTTAAATCATCTCGGTAACGCCGGGTATCCTCATTATCCTCATACCGAGCTTCCTGCGCATCTTCGGATAACCGAGCAGTCGCGATCGGAGCAGCTTGGGGTATGGCATACCCGTGCACCGAAATTATGTGGACTGATATCGGCATTGGCAGTTATTGCACAGAGTCTTGTGAGTCTGGTGGAATTGCCACCATACAATCTAGAATATACATTTTTTTCTCAGTTCTCGATAGACATGTTTTACTTCTAAAGTTATCTATACAAAACTGGAATAGTTGTGCAGCATTTCGCGAAAAACAGGGCAAATTTTAATCTCAGAAAATAATTATTTACCAATTTACGGAAAAATTGTGATCACAATCCGGAATAGCGCCCCAAGAATTCTAAAGAAAACCCTATTGACATTTTTCGTGTAGTTAATAATTTATGAGGTAACTGCAATAACGAGGGACCCATTTTTACCGTGTGGCACTGCCGCACGGTAGAAAAATGACCGTTGCAAATATGTGCACGCAAATACACTTTAACTCGTCAACTATACTATTAAGGTGGTAGGAGAGCCATTTACAAAAGTGGAGACAAGCAGAGGAAATTTTGTAGCCTACGATTTCGGTTGATATCTGTAGTAGTTTAGTTTTAAGACTATGTACGCCGTGCCATCGGTTAAAAATGACATAAACATTCCTTCTAGAGTGGTATTTATCTGATTGTATCCTGATAACTACGCAGCATCGCTGCCATATGTTAAACAGGCCACACAAACAATATGAGAAAAATGTGCTGTTGTTCGACTTACTGTTTATCGTCCACTGTCACGACACTTACCATATCGACTTGACACTGGAAAGACACCACAGCGTTGGACAGTACGCACCAGTGAAATCCACACAAGATTTCGCGGGACTAAAGTCAGAACGCACACCTCTCTTTTTGTCTTCTGTCCAGGTTCTGAAGCGAGCTGGCCCACTGTGCGTCGCCCTCACTACTGCAGCACCTCGCTCGGTAACACACAATACATTTCCAGATGAGGAAAAGGGAAGTTTCACCTCACTTGATGAAATAAGTGCAGGTGTATTAGTAGGACTACGATTAGGAACGGAACTAGTCCTGGCCTGCTTGTAGTAATTATGCCAGGACGCTCCTCAAGTCGTCTAGACTATGCGAGATGCCTTTAATAGGCTCCACAACGAAACATTGTCTCGAAATTTGGTAGAAAATCCGAAGAAATTCTGGTCGTATGTAAAGTACAGAAGCGGCAAGACGCAGTCAATACCTTCGCTGCGCAGTGCCGATGGTACTGTTACCGACGACTGTGCCGCTAAAGCGGAGTTATTGAACGCAGTTTTCCGAAATTCCTACACCAGGGAAGATGAATGGAATATTCCAGAATTTGAAACACGAACAGCTGCTAGCATGAGTTTCTTAGAAGTAGATACCTTAGAGGTTGCGAAGCAACTCAAATCGCTTGATACGGGCAAGTCTTCAGGTCCAGATTGTATACCGATTAGGTTCCTTTCAGATTACGCTGATACAATAGCTCCCTACTTAGCACTCATATACAACCGCTCGCTCACCGATAGATCTGTACCTACAGATTGGAAAATTGCGCAGGTCGCACCAGTGTTTAAGAAGGGTAGTAGGAGTAATCCATCGAACTACAGACCTATATCATTGACGTCGGTTTGCAGTAGGGTTTTGGAGCATATACTGTATTCAAACATTATGAATCACCTCGAAGGGAACGATCTATTGATACGTAATCAGCATGGTTTCAGAAAACATCGTTCTTGTGCAACGCAGCTAGCTCTTTATTCGCACGAAGTAATGGCCGCTATCGACAGGGAATCTCAAGTTGATTCCGTATTTCTAGATTTCCGGAAAGCTTTTGACACCGTTCCTCACAAGCGACTTCTAATCAAGCTGCGGGCCTATGGGGTATCGTCTTAGTTGTGCGACTAGATTCGTGATTTCCTGTCAGGAAGGTCGCAGTTCGTAGTAATAGACGGCAAATCATCGAGTAAAACTGAAGTGATATCAGGTGTTCCCCACGGAAGCGTCCTGGGACCTCTGCTGTTCCTGATCTATATAAATGACCTGGGTGAAAATCTGAGCAGGTTGTTCGCAGATGATGCTGTAATTTACCGTCTAGTAAGGTCATCCGAAGACCAGTATCAGTTGCAAAGCGATTTAGAAAAGATTGCTGTATGGTGTGGCAGGTGGCAGTTGACGCTAAATAACGAAAAGTGTGAGGTGATCCACATGAGTTACAAAATAAATCCGTTGGAATTTGATTACTCGATAAATAGTACAATTCTGACTGTCAATTCAACTAAGTACCTGGGTGTTAAAATTACGAACAACTTCAGTTGGAAAGACCACATAGATAATATTGTGGGGAAGGCGAGCCAAAGGTTGCGTTTCATTGGCAGGACACTTAGAAGATGCAACAAGTCCACTAAAGAGACAGCTTACACTACACTCGTTGGTCCTCTGTTAGAATATTGCTGCGCGATGTGGAATCCTTACCAGGTGGGATTGACGGAGGACATCGACAGGGTGCAAAAAAGGGCAGCTCGTTTTGTATTATCACGTAGCAGGGGAGAGAGTGTGGCAGATATGATACGCCAATTGGGATGGAAGTCATTACAGCAAAGACGTTTTTCGTCGCTGCGAGATCTATTTACGAAATTTCAGTCACCAACTTTCTCTTCCGAATGCGAAAATATTTTGTTGGGCCCAACCTACATAGGTAGGAATGATCATCAAAATAAAATAAGAGAAATCAGAGCTCGAACAGAAAGGTTTAGGTGTTCGTTTTTCCCGCGCGCTGTTAGGGAGTGGAATGGTAGAGAGATAGTGTGATTGTGGTTCGACGAACCCTCTGCCAAGCACTTAAATGTGAATTGCAGAGTAATCATGTAGATGTAGATGTAGTGAAACCGTCAAAAAAAAGCGTATGAGTAATCGGGGAGGGATTCGAACCCTACTCCTGTGGAGTACAAGGCTCTTTTCTTGTCGTTCGATCACTACATTCGACCGAGTCACTAGAGGGAACTTCCCTCTCTGCAGTTATTTGCTCCTGAGGGAGAATGACCAGCAGACCATGGGTCCAAGGGCGCATGATTGTGCAATAAGAATCACCCCTGCGAGAGAACAGTAGTTGACACAGACACCGTAGTTCTGCTGTCGTAAGCTCGGGGAACGCGCGTCTAGCACGTTAAACGGCGAAATGTATAGTTTGATATATGAATCTTCATTTAATTGTAAATAATAAGTCATCATACACTACAATTTGAATGGACCTGAAACATTATGCAGTCCTTTTAAACTCCTGATCCTCCGGTAACAAGTGAGTTTTAGAATTCCGACTGCGGAAACAAACTCTTATGCTTTTTCACTTGAAAAGTTTGGGAAAGTCTATCACCACATCAAATGCAGTTATCCAACTATTTCCGACTTACCTGACGTTTCCTCAAGCAAGTTTCATATCACACCCTTCAGAAATGACACAAATACATGACACTATTTTACAACGTAGTCATCAAGTCTCTGTAATCAATGATGGCACCTTCTTCGAATCGTTCAGATCCTCGTCGATAGAAATTTTCTCCTTGGTCATGCAGCCATTCGAGAATCGCCGCATGGACGCCTCTTTCCTCCCAGATGTTCTTGCGGTGTGCCTGGACATTGTCGTCTGTGGTTGTGGTCCTTACCTACCAGTGTCACCCACGTCTGTGCGACCTTGGCCAAATTGGTGGCAAAATTTTACTGTCACTGGGCGTGATACTGCGTTTGGTCCACACCCCGCCAGAATTTCACGGTGAATCTGTATGAAAATTACACGTTTTACCCACAACAGTCGTACTCTTCTGCATTCTTCAGCTTTGGAATACGTTTCCGGTAACCGCACAATTTTATATCCGCACTGTGATGCTATTCCCCTTTCCTGTGTTTCACGATGGAAAAGCTGATATCGAAAATATCGTAAGTCCTTGTTTTGACGTCCACCTGTATTCCATGTCGAACATCACTCTGCTTTCTACTTCCAAGCATAGTTTCATATTTTTTTATGCGAATGCTGCTATGAAATCCTTAGCACTCTGTTTTGCGACTTTGTGAGTTTGTGTATGCAAGTGCTTCGGAACACAATCTGCAGGACACGATTTTAGCGTTCAGTTTAAGTACATTTTCCGATTTTATTTTGTTCTTTCTCTTTCTGTCACGTCAAATTTGATTTCAAATCACGTAAGCCACACGTTGCTGATTATAAACAGCTAACAATGTATGTGCAAACTGCGCAAAAGCATGACAGTCATACTTTTTTTTCTATAAAGTGTGTCACATTTTAATCGAATATTTACCCGAATCCACTGCCTTATCAAATTTCCTGAGAGGGACTTATTGTCATGCTAACGTAAAAGTGCTCTCAATCTGAAGGTTTTTTTGAACATCGCAATTCCTTAAACACAGTCCTTACGAAGTTAGTATTGTATGCTTGTGCCTTACCGTGACCTTATCCAGCCGGCCAGCTTACTCCTATTCACGGTGCAGCTCGTCGTTTACAAACGGCACAAACTATTATCAGAGCTGAAAGAAAATTTAAGTGCTAGAAAAAAATCCTGGGACCAATCAGCGATGAAAGTGTTATAGGCTGAAACCCACTTAGCCCCACCGGAGAGCTGGCAGTAGTACACGAAGCTGATGTCGCCAGGGACAGATCTGTGGAAGAAAATTACCGCTAGTTATACCTAACCTAGTAAGAATGATAACAAATGTTTGGACGTTCATTCATATCCTGAAAATCAATAGGTATCGCCTTTTTATCTGTTATTTAATACTGTTTCCCACGTTTCACGGAGCATGCTTAATATTGTAGTTACAAATGATCGACTGTGACTGTTCCACGTCATATACTCGCATACTTAGGAGTGTATTTAATTTTGATATCTGTGCCTAAGACATCGACTATGAAACCATAAAAAATTACGAAACCTATTAAAAATAAAATAAACACAAACACAAGTTGAGCGGAAAATTAGCCTGTGTGCCCCAAAACAAAATAACCGACCGCTATTAAGACGTTCCTGACTGTCTATTTCTTCTCTGGCTGCTGCCTGTTTCGTCACCAAGCCTGTTCCCAGATGGTCTGTGACGGAAACCGGTCGATATTTGGGTTTAAATTAAAAGCAGCTGATGGTCAAACATGCATTTTATCTGTTGAAATGCGTGGTGAACACAATGCTGTCTTGTAAATTAATTTATTCACTACCAGTTTCATTCATAATACCATTTTCACACTGAAATATACCTCTTACAAAGGCAACATCCCATGTCATTCATGCTTTTAAACGTGGCATGAAGAACATTGAACGACTTGAAATGTGACTTGTAACCTGTCAGTAGTCTACTTGTTGTTTGAGCCAGTGCTGTAATCCGAATACTAACGTTTCTTAAGTTTTTCAAGTCATTCAATGTTCTTCGCGTCATGTTTAAAAGTATGAATGACATGTGACGTTGCCTTTGTAAAAGGTTTTTTTCTACTCTGAAAATGGTCTTATGGCTGAAACTGATTGTGAATAAACTGATTTACAAGGCAGCGTTGTGTTCCTCATGCATTTCAATAAATACCTTGTTGACTGAATATGTAACAAGGTGCCACATTTCTCCTGTCGAATTCCTCCTAATATCGAAAGCTTCCAACCTGAGCGAATATATTTATTCAAATACCTGGCAGATAGCATATCTCCCTATACCTTATAGATATGATCCACGTGACACACAGACACACCCGCACCCGCACTTACAAAACACGGAGTGCAACAAAATATGTAACACAGATAAAATACACAAAATATTATATTTGCTGCTGTAGGGATAACTTCTGTCGGTTAACAATAAGATGGGAAAGTGGATGTGTGGGACATCTTTTCCGGAATGATTATACAGAGAATAAATGAGCAGAATAGGTTTGCTGATGTGTGTTGGCAGATTAATGTAGCAAAATTTCAGATCATTCATAATAACGAAGCGCCAGTTATTGTGTGAACCAGTAGCATATTATGATCTGACTCCTACTGCAACTATATTAATCGTAATAATGATTAGTACTTGAATGCAGTGAATTTTAATGACACTTATGTATGTAATCTCAACTTAAAATAGCTGTAAACCACACGTAAATCATCTGTTACGCTTCAGAGCAAGATTTATCTGAGTAGATTACTATGATCTTCAATCTCATCTGTATCTCTCCCAAAACGTATTCAAACAAATAATTCTCGTAACGTCAAGGTGTGACAAAAATGAAAAAAAAAATATGATACTACTCATTGTATAAACCCTGAGGTAAACACAACTCCGATAATGTCATCTGAATGTGAAGTTCTCACTACGAGGGAAAATTATGTGCTACTGATACAACCGACGTTCGGATTAAGCTTGTTAATTATTTCTTAAAAGAATTACTATCACAGTCTATGTAATTCTTCTCAGTTTATCTATTATTAGAATGACGATTTTGTTGTTACGTCATACAAACGAAGATGTTTGAAGTCACACAAGGATTCGCTTGTCTCACCTATGTCGCCACTGTCGTGAAAGATGTACTGTGGATCCAACGGTCTGGTGCTCTCGAAGACCGCAGATCTATTGCAAGATGGCGGTGGCGATCTTGATAATCGCCAAATATGCAAAAAAATATTGCAACTATCTCGTGGCGTCGATTAGTAGCGGAATACACGAAAGAAATAAACTTGTACTGTTTTCAGGCTGGATATGGGACTGGGTCGATCGGGTTAACAACTTATACACAGATATTGCACTTTAACAATGCCGGCAGCTTAATTATTTATTCAGATATACAGTCGTCGCTTTGTTATTCTAGGCGAAACAAAACGTTGGAAGCTTGGACCTCACATTTCTAAGAGCATTTTTCTACGAATTTAATGACAATTCGGTGTAACAGATTGAGTTCAGTCAAATTTCCACTCGTCAGTAACGCGAAACAACGAAGATCACAGTCTCTCGCACGTGTTATATAGGCCTATCACGAGAATTTAGCTTGGATGGCTGCCCAGTATAAATCACAATAAAATAGTATTCTCCGAACTTTTCCTTATTTACACACTGTTATAGCAATTCTTCTTTCCACCAGCTAACTAACGTTTCTCAAAAGTGCTCCACACTCGCCACGTGGCTTCTTACATATTCCCGTCCCTTCCTTGAACCACTCGCTCATCAGTATTGTCTCCTTTTCGCTGGTAAAACTTTAAAATGGCTATCATTTTTTTCTACTGCGCCTAAACTTCCAGAAATACATAGACAATATACACAGGCATGTTGCGAAAAAATCTCAGCTGGAAACAGTAACATCAACTTACATAACACTTTCTCATTAGATACTAGTACACATAAATCCTAAGATAACTAATGCCAATTAAAAGAGAGAAAATATGTGCAGTTTTGTGTTGCTCCTTCGTGAAACACTGTCATAGAATACGAAAAGGAGGGCCAAAATAAGTCGGTCACAGTGTTTCCAGTCTTCGTTACTCTTACCTCCTAGAATCACATTATAACTAGTATTTCTTGCGCTTAAACATGTTAAAAATACTGCATCGAGAGCTTCTTTCATTAATCAGGGCTTTCCGTGGGCTGTTGTCAATTTCATTTCATATCAGTTGTCTCTATTGGAGTGATATGTGGGAAACTTCTCAATATTCGTACTAAGGGACTTCAAAAAATTGTTATTATTATGGCATGGCGAGTAACTTTTATTGAATCTTACTCTACACTTCAAAGTGACGCAGAAACATGACATTGTTTTTCAACGTAACAGTCGGGAAGTTCTACCAATCAGTGAATTCCTCGAAGACAGAAAATCGCTCCTTGGTCGCAGAGCCATTCGAGAACAGCTGTGTGACATCTTCATCGTCAGGAAATCAGCGATTGCTAGGAATCAGTTCCTCAATTGCCCGGACATTTTCGTCTATGGTCTAAATTGATAGTCTTCTTTCGCGGTCAGCATCTCCCAAGTTGTGTGCGGCCTTGGTCAAATTGTTGGCACCATTCCGCTACGACTGGACACGAAATTGCATTTGCTCCATATACCGCCAAAATTTCATTGTAAATCTGTGTGCAATCGTACTATCTCGCATCCTTCAACTTCAGTGCACGTTTGCGCTTCCCGCGCCGTTCACTCCCACAGTGTGATACGTCTGTTATCCTACCGCAGAATAACTATGTCTGCTGGAAGCCCCGAACATCTGCTCTCTTCTGACGACGCGCCCCTCTTGTTGCGCAATGCTGTCAGCGTGGTACGAGACGTGTAATTTACTTTCTGAAGTCCTGTAGTAGACGTCGAGCAATCGCAGGACTGGCTCCGGTCTTCAGTCTCCTTTACTCTCATCTCAGGAATCACAACAGAATTTATATTTTTTGCTTAAACGCGTTAAAAGAGTTCCGCTTCCTTCATTAAGCAAAAGTCCAATTGCAGAGAAGAAGATCTGTTGTGACGTTATGTGACGGTGTCTGTGACTACACAATGAAATTTATTTGGCTGAGAACTGCATCGTTGAAATATGCAACGTTTAATGTTATGTAGCTACATATACACAATAAGTTGCAATGTTTTTAGATACGCAGTTCATAAGCGACCATATATATTAATACACTGACACTAAACAACGATAAAATAAAATTAAAGATAAGTGTGTCAATGTATTCTGGAACGCTGCCTGGTGAAGAACTGATGCTTGAAAGATATTGCGCCTTGTTGATTATGAAGACACAATTCGAATAGAGCAGCACTGGACATATGAGGGATAGGCAAAGAAAAACGAGACAGAATGGGAAAAAAGGAAGTAAATTGTTTATTATTTCAAAAGAAGTCGCCATAACTGTTAATACATTCATCCCACTCTGAGACAAGACGTACAATATCTTCGTGGAAAAATGTTTGTTGTTGCATACGGCACCATGATTGTAACCAGATGTGTACCTCATCGTCCGAAACAGACGGCCACGAATGTCGTTCTTCAGGGCTCAAAAAATATGGAAGTCGTTTGGGGAAAGATCGGTACTATTGGAGGATGGGTAAGGGTTTCGCAACGAAACTTCCGTTGCTTAGTCGAAACAACCGTAGCAACATGTGGGAACGTGTGTCGTGTGAAAGTGATAGAAAGAAAAGCTTAAGAAAGATACAACAGAGATACGCATACTCATTTCGGCGATGGTGTCTTTTTCCGAAGTTGTTTATGAGAATACTGTTTATTGTCTTTTGTGAAGATAATTATTGTCTGATGATGGTCTTAAAAGCCTGAAACTGTTTAAGAAAAGAAATACTCGTACATAGCGTAGAATATTTACATTTCTTGTTTTCATTTGTAATTTTTCAAAACTTCTTATGTTCTGCATTCAATTTCCACTCAAGTTATGTTATGGGATGCATGCCGTGTATGCTTGAATATTTAATTGTAAAAATGTAAACAAATGGATACCACTAATTGCTGTACTTAGCGTTTAACATTACAATTTTTCCGCGCGCCGCAGTTGGTTTATAATGTGGTACATTAATTTCTTGCCTTAGCAGCAATAAAGATAGATAGGTGTTTAACATTTCATCTTTAAAACACAACGGGAATTATAGGTCTTATTAAAAGTAAACATATGAAGCGTAGTGGGAAAAACACGAACTATACTTTGTTGCTTAGATATCTAACTTGTGGAATCAGAGACCAATCCCAAAGCAGGTGCAACAGGACAGACATCAATAGGTGAAAAACGAGTTGTCTTTGTTGGTCCTTTTAAGAAAAATCGATGTAGACTCGTACGTAGAGAACCGCGCAGTCTGCTTCATATGAGCCGTGAATTTCAGCTTTTTACGTGACATCTCTAGGAGATGGAGGATTCAACGATTTTCTATCGCAGCGGGGGACGGAGAGGTGCGACGGCTGCTTGCTCATAGTACTTCTTGTGACGAAGTCGGAACTTTGGAACTGCGGAATGTATGTAAATCAGACCATAACTATGTTACGACAATCAGGGGCGAATACAGAGCAGTTCGTTTCTCTCGTTGACAGTTTTCCTATTATTTTATAGACCGCATTTCGCTAAATCGAAAGCGACAAACTATCTTCGTGAAATATACTCATCTGTGAACGAATATCGCAGCGGAAGTTAGATGGATGAATCAATTACTCTGCTACACATTACGATTCCCTCCCGTCCCCCTCCCTCCTCCCTCTTTTCCTCTTCCCAAGGTTGCTTCAAGGAGAGACCGATCGAAAGTATTTTTTTTTTAAACTTCATTTTTACCGCGTTGTCGGTGTTCCTCGCGTCTCACTAAGATCATTTTGCACGGCAACAGTTTCCAAATGATGTATTTTCAGTCTATTGTGGGTCCTTCGAACCAGTTTTTAAATTATACTACATTAATTTCCGAAAGGTTTACTTTATTGATGTGCAGCAGAAGTGGTCATTAAAGAGCGACGAAGCGCAATACATAGAACACTGGGCTCTCATTTTAGAAGGCGGCAATCCACATTTAGGTTTTTGTTTGTAGTTTCTCGAAATTAGTTAACATTAATGCGGGGTGGTTCAAAATGGTTCAAATGGCTCTGAGCACTATGCGACTTAACTGCTGAGGTCATCAGTGGCCTAGAACTTAGAACTAATTGAACCTAACTAACCTAAGGACATCACACACGTCCATGCCCGAGGCAAGATTCGAACCTGCGACCGTAGCGGTCGCTCGGCTCCAGACTGTAGCGCCTAGAACCGCACGGCCACTCCGGCCGGCAATGCGGGGTGGTTGTACGTGTCTAACGACCTAGTCATCGCCGAGAGACTACTCATTCGGGCTAGGTATGAACTATGCTTTTACAGACATACTTTGCTTTGATCCGATATAGACTTCATGAAATCTATTGTATTTAAGACAACGATAAAATTCTTTCATTCGTTCATCGTGTTCGTGGAGCCCATGAAGAAGGAGAAGCTTCATGGTCTGGAACGAGTCTAAGTATATATTAGCAAAACGCAAACAGTCATAGAAACGTAATTTGTATGCTATGTTAATAATAAGCTCTAACTGCTTTTGTCAGATAAAATTAATCAACTAAATTAGAATGAAATCTGCTACATAAAAAAGAAGCTTGTTGTCTCCTCAATTATAATAAACAATCTCCTACCAATGACTTGATATTTACTGAATTGCGTTGGTGAACAGCGTAAGTATTACACCTTTCACATGCTTGTACCGGTGCAACTAAAAATCAGTAAATAATTAATAGCAGCAAATAGGAAAGTGTTTATCGTGACACTGCCCTTTTCGCAATATTACCTGTCAGAAGCGTGAAACTGATCGCATCAACCGGCGAAATCAAATACGAGGGCGTGCTGAAAAATAATGCCTCAGAATTTTTCATCTGAAAACTCTTTAAATTCTTTAAATAAAACGAATGTCATTAACATTCCACATCTTTATTCTTCGCCGGCCGGTGTGGCCGTGCGGTTCTAGGCGCTTCAGTCTGGAACCGCGTGACCGCTACGGTCGCAGGTTCGAATCCTGCCTCGGGCATGGATGTGTGTAATGTCCTTAGGTTAGTTACGTTTAAGTAGTTCTAAGTTCTAGGGGACTGATGACCACAGATGTTAAGTCCCATAGTGCTCAGAGCCATTTGAACCATTTGAACTTTGTTCTTCATGTCTACATATTTTTCTCGACGTAGTCATCCTGGCGACGAACGCGTTCCTCCCAACGAGGGATCAGTTTGCTGATACCGTCACCGCAAAATGTTCGACTTTATCGACGGAGCCACAACTACACCTCTGCTTGCACCGCTTCGTCACCATCATACTGAAATCCTGGAGGGTGTTCTGTAAGTTTTGGAAACAGATGAAAGTCGGATGGGGCAAGCCGGGACTGAGGACGATCGACGGCAGTCGGATTGTTCTGATGTCGCAGCGCTCGTCTGTAGTCTGGCATTGTCATCCTGAAGGAGACGGTTTTCCATGTGTGGACGAACTCTCCGAATCCGAAACTCGATCACAGCACTCAGTTTCTGACGCTTTGATACAGTTACGTTACACACCACCAAGATACACACTACAATTCGGAACCGTCTAGCAGCAGGGGGCTTCAAACATGTAGACGTGAAGAGTAAAGATTTAAAATGTTAATAGTGCTTGTTTTATTTAAAAAGCTTTTCGAATTTTCATATAAAAAATTCGGAGGAATTATTTTTCAGCACGCCGTGTACTTCGCAACAGTTGGATATTTTCGAAATTACGAATTTCGTGCTACCCCTTTTAACATCGAAGAAGAGTGTAGGAGTGAGTACAAATGAGCAGAGAATTATTGATGGTTGGATTTTCACTGAGAAACGGCGACATGGACGGTCTCTCTCAGGCAAGACTGCTTCGAAAAGAACACTCGCAGCCGTATGGAGAGAGACCGCCATAGCTCCAAGATTTTCAGAACACCGTTTACGTAGAAACTCATTTACAGTTCGATGTAAGTGGCAAAAGCGTTCTGAGTAAGTACATCTATCCTAAAGTCGGAGGTTGATTTGAACACCACCAGTGGTAATGCCTTCCTCTGACCTGTGTACAGACCCAAGGGGGAGGGGGGCGGGCACTTACAATTTAACAAGGAATTCGAGCCACTCAACAAGTTTGCGTTTTCCATATGTACAAAGCATCATGAGAGGTGAAACAGGAAATAAGATATAGAAAATTAATAGGATCGTCGGAGGATCAACCCCTAAACTTCATTTCATACTCTGACACTTATCGCCGGCCGCGGTGGTCTCGCGGTTCTAGGCGCGCAGTCCGGAACCGCGCGACTGCTACGGTCGCGGGTTCGAATCCTGCCTCGGGCATGGATGTGTGTTATGTCCTTAGGTTAGTTAGGTTTAACTAGTTCTAAGTTCTAGGGGACTGATGACCTAAGATGTTAAGTCCCATAGTGCTCAGAGCCATTTGAACCATTCTGACACTTATCCACTTACCCACCCAGCTGAATAATTATTGCAATAAATGTAACTCAGTTACACAAATTTCTCCGTAGTTGTGTTTCAAGCAGCTTTTCATGTCCTTTTCTTTTTGTCGGCTAACAATATTTCAAAATCAGATGGCCTCTTAGTGGACGTATTTTCCTCTGAGCAGGCTACGCGCGACACGGGCCGCTATCTATGTAACATTAGGACACACAGTTTCATATTTCGACAGCAATGTATTTAAAAGCCAACGGAAGCCCGCGCGCTTATTTCAGTATCTCTTTCCATCAGCGTCGATGGGAGAGAAAGTATTCTTCTTAAAAGTGTAAACAAAGATAACTTGTGTCTCTCTTCTTGATGTATGTCCAGTTGCGTCTGCTTTGGTGTTGGTCCGTCATTCTTCAAGTTGAATACATCTTTTATGCAGAAAAATCTATTTTGAGTTTTTCCCAATGTGCCTCATATGTTTATTCTTAACATGAACTACCGCCCCTCTTGTGTTCTGAAATATGACGAGTGGAACACTTATTTATCCATCTTATACTAAATAAATTCCTACAGCCCGTTATTAACTAACCGTGCCGCGTGCGAAAACTACTGTACACCGTTAAATGCTAAGTATAACATTTAGTGATACCCATTAATTTGTTTAATTTTTTACATCTAAATATTCAGGCGTATATGACATGAAACTGTTATCCCATAACTTGATGTGAATGGAAATTACATGTTGGAACTGTGCTCAGCTAAATGGAAATTCTATAAATAAACGTGAAATAGTAGACGCGCATGCAAAGAAAAATGAACGTTCCGTAAATATTTTGGGGCTGTGACGTAAATACGGCTTTAAGTGTTTTAGCACATGCTCAGTCAATGTAGACTCAGACTCCTGCAGTCACCAATTACGCTCACCATTCTACCTGGCATACGTCTGCGTGACTGGCAGCTCTAAAATTATCACAACGATGACAATTAAAACCAGAAGCTGCGACATGGTCGCGAATGGAACACTGATCCGAAAATGTAGAATAAATTTCTTTATTTCACGTCTATGATCACAAACATTGTAGATCCTCAGACTAACGATTTTGGTCAGCAGTGACAATCTTCAGATCTGTTTTATATAAAAAATGGTCATAACATACTGGGCCTGGGTGTTTAGCATTTGACATGCCACTATGGCTCCAGTATATTAGGAGATGTCTTTTTATAAAACAGATCTGAGGAGAGTCTGAGGATATACAATATTTGTGACCATAGACGCGAAATAAAGAAATTTATTCTACAAATAATACTCTAGTGTTGTTAGTAGCTGGGTCTTGTCTCCACAATGGATAATTCATCAGACAATGGTTCTTGCCACACGACGTTTTATTGTTGTACTAGTAGGCTTTCATTGTTTTAGGCACATTTTGGAATAGTTCCCCTAGGTATACTACGCTGATAAGCCAAAACATTATGACCACTGCCCACAGCGAGGTACGTGACACAGCAAAGAAGACATATACGTGGATCTAAAACGGATGGGGAATCATTCCAGCAACGACACGGGCCACAAATAGGGAAATCTAGTGACAAAAGCGACTTTGACAAAGACTTTGGCAAGAAATTATTGACGTCACTGTGAGGTTAATGGCAATGACTCCTGTCAGCGAAGATTGTTTATGTGTATAACAATAACCTTCATATTTTTTTTGTACCTAGGTATTCTTCCTGCACCACATTCGGTACTAGCAGTGTCCACCGAAACCCAAGTAATGGCTGTACTCAAACCAAGAACAGAGACAATTAAGAATGGAACACAAAGACCACAGCCGGCCGCTGTGGCCGAGCGGTTCTAGGCGCTTCAGTCCGGAGCTGCGCTGCTGCTACAGTCGCAGGTTCGAATCCTGCCTCGGGCATGGATGTGTGTGATGTCCTTAGGTTAGTCAGGTTTAAGTAGTTCTAAGTCTAGAGGAATGATGACCTCACATGTTAAGTCCCATAGTGCATAGAACCATTTGAACCATCTATGGGAAGTGGTAGAACGACAGTGAACCTACCACTGGGCGGTAAGTAATTGGACGTCCAATACTCTTAACAGAACGCGGGATTTGGAGGCTCGCCTGTCTGTAAATCAGGATAGATGCTGATCTGTGGCATCTCTGCCGAAAGAGCGAAGTGCTGGTGCATTCATAAGTGTTTGGAAGCACACCGTTCATCGTACATTGTTGAATGTGACACTCCGCAGCAGACGACCCCTTCGTGTTCACGTGTTGTCCCAACGACATCGTCAAGTAGTATTGCATTTGTCACAGGATCGTTGAAATTGGAACGTGGATCAATGGAAACGTGTCGCCTCGTCAGTTGAATCACATTTTTGCTACACCATGTCGATGGCCGTCTCCACAAACGTCGTCATCCAAGCAACGACGGTTCCAAATGTACACCGCGCCAAGGACGCAGTCTGATGGTAGCGGTATTATGCTGTGGAAGACATTCTGCTGCGCTCGCTGTGATAGTAATCGAAGACATGTTGATAGCTGTGGACCATCTTCACTTCTTCATGCTTGATGTCTTCCCCCTGGCGATGTCACTTTCTAGCAGGATAATTGTCTGTGTCTCATAGGCAGAACCGCAAAATCTTTTGAACTCTTGACCAAGAGTGAGACAATTCTCTGGACACAGCTCGAGCACTGGCTGCAGAATTTGAGGCATGTGCGGCACGGTCGGCTATAGATACAGCAACTTCAACAACTACTATCGAATGGGCCGCCTCCCTCTCGTTGCTGCACTACGTAATTACCCTGTTACTTCAAACTTTTGATCCTATTCCTTAGTGTATTTATTGACATTGGGTCTCTTCCCATCTGTTTCTGTCGGCGATGTCCTCGGAATGCAGAATGCAGCACTGCTATTGCTGCTTTTCCGAAAAAAAAAAAACTTTTCCAACAGCCCACGGTCTTTCTTCTCAATAGCTATTGCGTTTCGTACGGAAAATTTCAACCTTCTTAACCTTTTACACCAACGTTACTTCGCAAAAGAAATCAGTATGCGTCGCCAAGTGATAACCAGCATCATGATGTCAAAATAGGAAACATTTTACATTCTAACTGCTTAAAGCGCCTTATTTTCACATGCTGCCGGAAGGTGGAGCTATTACACTGTAGCGCCAAAGAAATTGCTATAGACATGCATATTCAAATACAGAGATACGTAAACAGGCAAAATACGGCGCTGTGGTCGGCAACGCCTATATAAGACAAGTTTCTGACGCAGTTGTTAAAGGCGCTGCAGTCTGGAACCGCAAGACCGCTACGGTCGCAGGTTCGAAACCTGCCTCGGGCATGGATGTTTGCGATGTCCTTAGGTTAGTTAGGTTTAACTAGTTCTAAGTTCTAGGGGACTAATGACCTCAGCAGTTGAGTCCCATAGTGCTCAGAGCCATTTTTGAGTAGTTGTTAGATCGGTTACTAGTGCTACAACGGCAGGTTACCAAGATTTAAGTGAGTTTGAACGTGGTGTTATAGTCGAAGCACTAGCGATGGGACATAGCATCTCCGAGTTAGGGATGAAGTGGGGATTTTCCCGTACGACCACTTCACGTGTGTACCGTGAGCATCAGGAATCAGGTAAAACATCACATCTCCGACATCTCTGCGGCCGGAAAAAGATCCTGCAAGAACGGGACCAACGACGACCGAAGAGAATCGTTCAACGTGACAGAAGTGCAATGCATGCGCAAATTGTTGCAGATTTCAGTGCTGGGCCATCAGCAAGTGTCGGAGTGTAAATCATTCAACGAAACGTCATCGATATGGGCTTCCGGAGTCGAAGGCCCACTCTTGTACCCTTGATGACTGCAAGACACAAAGCTTTACGCGTCCCCTGGGCTCCTCAACATCGAAATTGGACTGTTGATGACTGGAAACATGTTGTTGCCTGTTCTGACGAGTCTCGTTTCCGATTGTATCGAGCGGATTGACGTTTACGGGTATGGAGACAGCCTGATAAATCCATGGGCCCTGTATGTCAGCTGGGGACTGTTCGAGCTGATGGAGGCTCCGTAATGGTGAGGGGCGTGTGCAGCTGGAGTGATATGGGACTCCTGATACGTCTAGATACGACTCTGACAGGTGGCACGTACGTAAGCATCCTGTCTCATCACCTGCGGCCATTTTTGTCCACTGTGTATTCTGACGGACTTTGTCAATTCCAGCAGGACAGTGCGACACCCCACACGTCAAGAGTTGCTACAGAGTGGCTCCAGGAACACTTTTATGAGTTGAAACACTTGCGCTGGCCACCAAATTCCCCTGACATGAACATTATTGAGCATATCTGGGATATCAGGCAAAGTGCTGTTCAGAAGAGATCGCCACGCCCTCGTACTCTTACGGATTTATGGACAGCCCTGCAGGAATCATGGTGTCAGTTCGCTCCAGAACTATTTCAGACATTAGTCGAGTCCTTGCCACGTCGTGCTGAGGCACTTATGAGTGCTCGCGGGGGCCCTACTCGATATTAGGCAGGTGTACCAATTTCTTTGGCTACTCAGTTTATTTTGTTGTAACATACTCCACGAACACACCGATCAGTGGACATAGCGACAATGTCTCAGCGTCCTGCGACGTATACAGCCCGCACAGCAGCACTCGGAACACCCAGTATGTAGGCATCTTTGTGGACAACATGAAACAGTAGTTCTCTAAGAAGGTGCAGTCAACATAGCGCAAAGCCATCCTCAGAGCACGTCGTAGACGAAGGACCCAACTCTTCATGTAAGCTCACCGAATAACGCCCACGCGAGCAGAGCAGCTTCACGTGGAGGGGGTTCTGTGATGTGAATAAGACAATTCGTCACTGTCAGGGAGCAACGCTTCCGATTTCGCGAGGCGGCTTTCGCCGGCGGCCGGTTTTCGGTTTTTCGGCGGTGCCGCGGAGACACCGCTTCCGGCGCTGCGGTGCGCCGCGCTGTTTTTGGGAGGCGGCGAGTGTTTTAGTAAATGCGTGCGCGCTGACGGAGGAGACTGCGTGTCTCCTGCGTGCCCCCGCGTAAAAACCGGCCGTTCCCGCTGTCGTCGTCAAAACAGTTTAACGGCCAGAGATGTATACACACGCACCGCGCGCCCTGCGCCCTGGCCACGGCGCATCCCGCACGCCGCCTTCAGAGGGCGTCAGCGCCGCTACCTGACGGGGCTTCGGCGTCGAGAAACGTCGCAGCAAAAGTCTGCTTCCGGCACTGCTGTGCCGCGATCGACGCACGCTGCAGTCTCCGTACAGGTGATGAAAGAGGTAACTCAGATTTACGACTATCTGAAAAATTATATACGAGGGCAGTTCAATAAGTAATGCAACACATTTTTTTTCTCGGCCAATTTTGGTTGAAAAAACCAGAAATTTCTTGTGGGATATATTCAAACATTCCCGCATCGTCTCGTATAGTTTCATTGACTTCCGACAGGTGGCAGCGCTGTACGGAGCTGTTAAAATGGCGTCTGTAACGGATGTGCGTTGCAAACAACGGGCAGTGATCGAGTTTCTTTTGGCGGAAAACCAGGGCATCTCAGATATTCATAGGCGCTTGCAGAATGTCTACGGTGATCTGGCAGTGGACAAAAGCACGGTGAGTCGTTGGGCAAAGCGTGTGTCATCATCGCCGCAAGGTCAAGCAAGACTGTCTGATCTCCCGCGTGCGGGCCGGCCGTGCACAGCTGTGACTCCTGCAATGGCGGAGCGTGCGAACACACTCGTTCGAGATGATCGACGGATCACCATCAAACAACTCAGTGCTCAACTTGACATCTCTGTTGGTAGTGCTGTCACAATTGTTCACCAGTTGGGATATTCAAAGGTTTGTTCCCGCTGGGTCCCTCGTTGTCTAACCGAACACCATAAAGAGCAAAGGAGAACCATCTGTGCGGAATTGCTTGCTCGTCATGTGGCTGAGGGTGACAATTTCTTGTCAAAGATTTTTACAGGCGATGAAACATGGGTTCATCACTTCGAACCTGAAACAGAACGGCAATCAATGGAGTGGCGCCACACCCACTCCCCTACCAAGAAAAAGTTTAAAGCCATACCCTCAGCCGGTAAAGTCATGGTTACAGTCTTCTGGGACGCTGAAGGGGCTATTCTGTTCGATGTCCTTCCCCATGGTCAAACGATCAACTCTGAAGAGTATTGTGCTACTCTTCAGAAATTGAAGAAACGACTTCAGCGTGTTCGTAGGCACAAAAATCCGAACGAACTTCTCCTTCTTCATGACAACGCAAGACCTCACACAAGTCTTCGCACCCGAGAGGAGCTCACAAAACTTCAGTGGACTGTTCTTCCTCATGCACCCTACAGCCCCGATCTCGCAACGTCGGATTTCCATATGTTTGGCCCAATGAAGGACGCAATCTGTGGGACGCACTACGCGGATGATGAAGAAGTTATTGATGCAGTACGACGTTGGCTCCGACATCGACCAGTGGAATGGTACCGTGCAGGCATACAGGCCCTCATTTCAAGGTGGCGTAAGGCCGTAGCACTGAATGGAGATTACGTTGAAAAATAGTGTTGTGTAGCTAAAAGATTGGGGAATAACCTGGTGTATTTCAATGCTGAATAAAACAACCCCTGTTTCAGAAAAAAATGTGTTGCATTACTTATTGAACTGCCCTCGTACCATTTATTTTCCCATCTATTGCATATTTTTAATAATAGGACTGTTTTCCATAATATGTGATCATCTTCAGATATAAAAGGGAAAAAACAGGAAAAAACTAAATAACTACTTTATATTATTTTGCCATAAATAGAAAATCATTGTACATAACTGTTGGATTTAGCAGTGTAGTTGCGTAACCATCCCGTCGTGTCGTGCATAAACACATCAGAATACTATGGTATGTAACTGTGAGCTGCGGTTTAAACAGGAGACAGATGGAGGGAATGGGGAGCGGAGAGAAGAGCAAATAATTGGCCAGGTCCAAGTACGACTCGGCCCCTGAGGATTCCGTACAAACTTAATTCTGTGTGTCGACAGTACATCCATCCTAGGAATCGAGAATTTCAACGATTTTTGCCTATTAAAGAGACTAGAAGAAGGGGTCGGTTGGTAGGACATGTTCTGAGGCATCAAGTTATCACCAATTTAGTATTGGAGGGCAGCGTGGAGGGTAAAAATTGTAGAGGGAGGCCAAGAGATGAATACACTAAGCAGAAGGATGTAGGCTGCAGTAGGTACTGGCCGATGAAGAAGCTTACACAGGATAGAGTAGCATGGAGAGCTGCATCAAACAGCCTCTGGACTGAAGACCACAACAACAACAAAGAGCCTGAAACTTTCGGTATATCGGTCCGGGGAATTCCAAGACTTTCGAGAATTTTTCAATCTCAATTTTGAAGTTAGATAACAAATAACAAGAGAAATGTTTTTTTCGTTTGGTATAATTATAAATTCCCGCTTCGGTATTTTCCTTTACTTTCACTGTTGAACTTTGCTTCTTGCCAAATTTCGTAATTCTAGGCCAACCGTATAGGTCCTGATTAGTGACTGGGCGAGTGTCAAAATACACTATGTGATCAAAAGTATCCGGACACCCCCAAAAACATACGTTTTCATATTAGCTGCATTGCGCTGCCACCTACTGCCAGGTACTCCAAATCAGCGACCTCAGTAGTCATTGGACATCGTGAGAGAGCAGAATGGGGCGCTCCGCGGAATTCACGGACTTCGAAAGTGGTCAGGTGATTGGGTGTCACATGTCTCATACGTCTGTACGCGAGATTTCCACACTCCTAAACATCCCTAGTTCCATTGTTTCCGATGCGATAATGAAGTGGAACGTGAAGGGACACGTACGGCACAAAAGCGTACTGGCCGACTTCGTCTGTTGACTGATAGAGACCGCCGACAGTTGAAGAAGGTCGTAATGTGTAACAGGCAGGCATCTATCCAGACCATCACACAGGAATTCCAGACTGTATCGGAATCCACTGCAAGCACCATGACAGTTAGGCGGGAGGTGAGAAAACTTGGTTATCATGGTCGAGCGGCTGCTCATAAGCCACACGTCACACCGATAAATGCCAAACGATGCCTCGCTTGGTGTAAGGAGCGTAAACATTGTTCGATTGAACAGTGGGAAAACGATGTGTGGAGTGACGAATCAAGGTAACGATGTGGCGATCCGATGGCAGGGTGTGGGTATGGCGAATTCCCGGTAACCGTCATCTGCCAGCATGTGTAGTGCCAACAGTAAAATTCGGAGGCAGTGGTGTTATGGTGTGGTCGTGTTTCTCAAGGAGGTGGTTTGCACCTCTTGTTGTTTTTCGTGGCACTATCACAGCACAGGCCAAAATTGATGTTTTAAACACCTTTTTACTTCCCACTGTTGAAGAGCAGTTCGGGAGCGATTGCATCTTTCAACACGCTCGAGCACCTGTTCATATGTACGGCCTCTGCCGGAGTGGTTACACAACAATAACATCCCTCTAATGGGCTGGTCCGCACATAGTCCTGACCTGAATCCCATACAACACGTTTGAGATGTTTTGGAAAGCCGACTTTGTGCCAGGCTTCACCGACCGACATCGACACCTCTCCTCAGTGCAGCACTGAAGAATGGGCTGCCATTCCCCAAGAAACCTTCCAGCACCTGTTCGAGCGTATGCCTGCGAGAGTGGAAGCTGTCATCGAGGCTAAGGGCGTGCCAATACCATACTGAATTCCAGCATTACCGATGGTGGGCGCCACGAACTTTTAAGTCATTTTCAGCCGGGTGTCAGGATACTTTTGAGCACATAGTATATATGACATAAATGACCGTATTTTTTGACTGCGTTTCCTTAGAAACTGAAATGTTTCACACTGCCAAGGAACCGTAGACCTTATCATTTGATGTAAATCGCTTCTCGGCCTTTGGCAACATCACTGTGTAGTTTCTTCCAAAGTCACATTATTTATGAAAATATACAGTCATATTACCAACAACATTTACAGCATCACAACACCGTGTCCTTGACGCCATACATGATTTGTCTCATATGGAATAACCTTATGTCGAACACGTGTTCTTATAACAAAAGGCATAGTAGCATTAAAATGCCAAAGGCCTTGCCGCAATGGTCACACCGGTTCCCGTAAGTTCTCAGAAGTTATGCGCTGTCGGGCTGGGCTAGCACTTGGATGAGTGACGAATGTTGCACCTGGGTAATTGACCCGAATGGCCTTCATGGCTTCAGTGTGGGATGCAGAGACGAATTATAATTGTATAGTTTGGCGGAAGCTGCCAAGGATGACGCATATTACATCATCTTGAAATGGAGCGATCGACAGGAGCTAGGTGGTGGATTAGGTAATAAACACATAATGGCTTAAAACACATTTATCCAGATAAAATTTCCCACAGGATAAATAAGATCTTAACTACAGCCTTGAGTGACCACGTCCACAGTGGATTACAACAACGAAGCTTTACAGAAGAAAATTCAAATGAACCGTGAACTGCTCATACAACTTGAAACCCTAGAAATTACGTCGGCTATAAGACGAAGAGTTCTTACAGTGACAAAATTTACTGGTAACCAAAGTAAAATTGCAAGAGACTAACAAAGTTAAAAACTAGTTAAAACGTGAAACAGCGTTCCATTACATGACTTATTCTCTGAACCACAGTTAAATTTTACACAGCAGTGCTCAAGACAGACTGAGGCATCATGTACAGAACTAGCGGGCGTAGCTACTGGCATCACGTGAGGAAATAATTACGCGAAGCGATAACAAGCGACCACTAGCAAGTGACATACATAATACTCATCAACCATCCGTACAAGCAATCGGTGTTACCAGCACAATGACTAAGCTACCTGTAACACATGAAAGGAACCTAAGCAAAGACACAGAACAAATGAACCCACACAGTTTACAAGGAACCCGTGCAGATTTCCACAAATGAATCAAATTTAACTACTTGGACTTAAGCAGCTATTGTGCTGGTTGAGGAACAGATCAAATAACCATTTAAATGTATCAACAGATTCGACTGCTGTCTTTGTTTAACCACTGTCACAACCTCAGTCACCAAATTTGCCTGCGCTCAGCACAGTTCAATCACTTCACCAATATCTGAACAAATTTTATCACAGCCCGGATAACTACTCTCAACTCGATCCCGGACTCTCTTGCTTTTCTTTTTTTTTTTTTTTTTTTTGTTTTTTTAAAACCTCACTGTGGCAGACAACGAGATTGCGATAAGGCTAGTAGTTTCCCACATATCAATAACAATTTTCCAAGGAAATTTATCAGAGCTCACCAGTGAACAAAGGGAATCTCCGCGACAAACGGACAAATCAATCCGGATCCACAGGATGCTCACGATCCAGGCGATAAGTCGCCTTCGCACCGCCCTATTGCAACAGCCTTGGCTCCTCTCTCAAGACGTACAATAGAAGTTTCCGTCCACTACTCCCCAGACCAGCGAACCGTCTCGCCTCGACGCGCGTCAAAACACCACGGTAATACATGTGCGCTCCGTCCGTCCGCCACTCAAGTATATAGCAAGCGCACAACTATCGCTAGGTGAGCACCGCAGCTCACGGCGTCTCATCGGAAGAAATCCAACCTCGTTTTTCTCAACATCGCTCGCAAAACGAGCGCTACTGATAGGGGAAATACCCCATCGCACCCCCTTCAGATTTAGTGGTAGTATGGTCCAGCGGACAGCCCATCAAAAACCGAACACAGATCAAGCATGAAAATAGGTAGAATGTGTACCGAACTGTGAAAAAGGAGCAAATCGAAACAGTGAACAGTCCAAGCTCAAGATGTGCTACATCGAGCGAACTTGAACAGCAATGGTATCGTGGTTATATGGGCATGATGTTGGACTGCGAAAGGGGAGATCCGTGTTCTTGCCCCATATTTCTTTTCACAAAATGATGAACTATCCGGTTGGTCATTGACGTGTCTGTTCGCCGTCTTCAAATTTGTGTCTGCGTCATGGTGTAACGAACGCTTGCAACAGCGAGGTGTAAGGAAGGGACCTCCAGACGTACACACCTCCTATTTGTTCTACACTATCACCACATGTTATGACTCTTGCGTTCCGTTTTGGAAGTTTTCATTCTTGAATTCCTTTGTTGTAACATAGTTCACACCTGGTTTTCATTCCTGTGAGAGGAATCTCTGCTCTTTCTGTTCATTATACACTACTGGCCATTAAAATTGCTACACCAAGAAGAAATGCAAATGATAAACGGGTATTCATTGGACAAATATATTATTCTATAGCTGACATGTGATTACATTTTCATGCAATTTGGGTGCATAGATCCTGAGAAATCAGTACCCAGAACAACCACCTCTGGCCGTAATAATGGCCTTGATGCACCTGGGCATTGAGTCAAACAGAGCGTGGATGGTGTGTACAGGTACAGCTTCCCATGCAGCTTCAACACGATACCACAGTTCATCAAGAGTAGTCACTGGCGTATTGTTATGAGCCAGTTGCTCGGCCACCATCGACCAGACGTTTTCAATTGGTGAGAGATCTGGAGAGTGTGCTGGCCAGGGCAGCAGTCGAACATTTTCTGTATCCATAAAGGCTCTTTCAGGACCTGCAACATGCGGTCGTGCATTATCCTACTGAAATGTGGGGTTTCGCAGGGATCGATTGAAGGGTAGAGCCACGGGTCGTAACACATCTGAAATGTAACGTCCGCTGTTCAAAGTGCCGTCAATGCGAACAAGAGGTGACCGAGACATGTAACCAATGGCACCCCATACCATCACACCGGGTGATACGCCAGTATGGCGATGACGAATACGCACTTCCAATGTGCGTTCACCGCGATGTCGCCAAACACGGATGCGACCATCATGATGCTGTAAACAGAACCTGGATTCATCGAAAAAAAATGACGATTTGCCATTCGTGCAAAGGTTCGTCGTTGAGTACACCATCGCAGGCGCTCCTGTCTGTGATGCAGCGTCAAGGGTAACCGCAGCCATAGTCTCCGAGCTGATAGTTCATGCTCCTGCAAACGTCGTCGAACTGTCCATGCAGATGGTTGTTGTCTTGCAAACGTCCCTGTCTGTTGACTCGGGGATCGACACGCGGCTGCACGATCCGTTACAGCCATGCTGATAAGATGCATGTCATCTCGACTGGTAATGATACGAGGCCGTTGGGATCCAGCACGGCGTTCCGTATTACGCTCCTGAACCCGCCGATTCCATATTCTGCTAACAGTCATTGGATCTCGACCAACGCGAGCAGCAATGTCGCGATACCATAAACCGCAATCGCGATAGGCTACGATCCGACCTTTATCAAAGTCGGAAACGTGATGGTACGCATTTCTCCTCCTTACACGAGGCATCACAACAACGTTTCACCAGGCAACGCCGGTCAACTGCTGTTTGTGTATGAGAAATCGGTTGGAAACTTTCCTCATGCCAGCACGTTGTAGATGTCGCCACCGGCTGTTGTGTGAATGCTCTGAAAAGCTTATCATTTGCATATTACAGCATCTTCTTCCTGTAGTTTAAATTTCGCCTCTGTAGCACGTCATCTTCGTGGTGTAGCAATTTTAATGGCCAGTAGTGTATTTATTGCGATGGTAATATATTCTTACCACATGACTCATATTCTATAGCCAATGACAACAACCAAGACTATAGAAGACAAAGAGACACGTTAATGACTGGACGGAAAGTTCGTAATTTTGTGAAAAAAACCAGGGGTACAAGCGATATTTGAACCAGGACCTCGCTTAGCAGTCCACCACCATAGCCACACAACCACGATGCCATGACTGTTGCGATACGCACGATATTGCACTTCTACAGCTTGGACCCTCGACTGTTTCTATTTTGCTTATTTTTTAACCGTTCAGTATACCTTCTTGCTATTTTCATGCTTAATCTGTTTCAGTTTTAGAGGACTATCCACTGAGCCATTTTACCACTAAATCTGAAGGGGGTGCTCCCTCCATTATACCTCCTGGGCGCAACGAAAGAGTCGATCACTATCGACATCATCATCAGTGTTCTGCCAAAAGGCAGGTTTCCACATGGTAGTTCTCCAGGCTGTCCGGTCTTCTGCCATCCTTTTCAGGTCTGCATAATTTCCTCTTCCCTTTATGTCGTCTATCAACTTGTATCTCCTCCTTCCTCTCAGTCTTCTCCCACAAACCAATCCTTCCAAAGCATCTCCTAGCAAGCACTGCCTTCTCAAAGAATGTCCCAACCAGTTATTTTTCCTTTCTCTTACAACCTTCAGCAGACATATTCTCTCACCAACCCTTTCAAATACTCTTTCATTACTCACTCTTTCCATCCAGCTTATTCTCTCCATTCTCCTCCATATCCACATCTCAAATGCTTCTAACCTTTTTTCATCCTCTCGTCTCAGTGTCCATGTTTCTGCCCCATATAGTGCCACACTCCAGACAAAACATTTGACAAGCCTTTTCCTTAGCCCTTTATCTAATTTGCCGCATAAGAGTCTCCTCTTTCTGTTGAATGCCTCCTTCGCTATGGCAATTCGAGTTTTCGCCTCCTGGTGACATCCCAAGTCTTAAGTTATTGTGCTTCCAAGATATTTAAATGCACTTGGCTAATGGTAGATTGCCCTATTTTAATATTGGACAGTCTGCGTCTTGTACTGATGACCATACCCTTTGTTTTTGCTGTGTTTATTTGGATCCCATATTCGACACAAGCTTCATTCAGATCTTTCAGCATGTTATTCACTGTCCGCTCACTTTGTGCCACTAATACCATGTCATCAGCAAATCTTATACATTCTATTCTCTTTCCACCAATAAATATTCCTCTTTTCCCATCTAAGCTTTTCGCAATAATCTCTTCAAGGTATACGTTAAACAACAGCGGGGAAAGGCAACAACCTTATCTAACACCGTCCAACGCTGCTTCCTTCTGACATTCCATTTCCAATCCTTATCCTTACTTTCCGGTGTAAATATAGATTCTGTATCAGTCGTCTCTCTTTCCAATCTACTCCTTTCCTCTTCAAAATATCCATTAGCTTGTTCCACTGAACTCTGTCAAAAGCCTTTTCTAAATCTATAAAAACAGCAAAGATTTCTCCATATATCTTTCCCCTACAGTTCTTAACAGGCCAATAGCAACTCTTGTCCCTTTTCCTCTTCTAAATCCGAACTGTTCCTCTGCAATCCCTCTATCCAGCTTGCCGTATAGCCTTCTATTCAACACTCTCAGCAAGACTTCAGCTGCATTAGAAATTAGACTGATGGTCCGGTGCTCTTCACATTTTTTAGTGTTTCTCTTTTTCGCTATTGGTATCATAACTGTTGCAAGGAAGTCCTCTGGCCATTCCCCTTTGTCATATATTTCGTTAGAGACATAGACTATTTCTTTTCTTGCCTTGTTTCCGAGACTCTTCAACAGTTCTGCTGGTAAATCATCAACTCCACATGCCTTCCTATTCTTCATCTCCTTCATCGACACATCTATACTATTGAAACATAAGTCAGACTTCGAGTTGAAAACAGTTGTCAGCCGAGTTCGTTGGAGTTGGTTTTCGGTGTGGAGGTACTTTGTCTCAATGACTACTCGAGACAAGTGAGTCTACCGCAGCGCCCCTGGCGTTTTATTCCTGTACTGAGTCTCGTCTGGCTCGAGTGGTCATTTTCGTTTACACGTCAGCCTCAAAAGTTCCATGTGTTGTAAGACCTGTCTACTGTGTAGTTTGGTAACAAGGTTACGAGGGAGTATCGTCTTTACTAAAAAATAGAAATATAGTAACAAAGTGGAGGAACAAGCTATGATAATACAGTTCATTAAAGACCAAAGGAAAATTCATAGCAGATGTTCTTGTCAAAGGTTATGTGCTACATTCTCTACTCTCCAGAGAGCTGGAAGAATAGGAGAAGTGTCGTCTAAAGATTTCAAAACATTTATGTTTATCTGCTACAGAAAATGTTCACTTGCAAGCACGTCAAATAATATCTAGAACGAAATAAATAGCGCCTTTTTTTATCTGTGTATCCTTTTTTCTTGTTAAATTCCAGATAACATCGAAAATAATTTTCTCGTCAAATAATTCTGACCTTTTCACTGTTTAAATAATTTTCATTAATACACTTTTATCTATTTACGTTCTTATTAATGCATAGTGTAGGAATTTTGTCTGAA
The DNA here is from genome assembly GCF_023898315.1 of Schistocerca nitens. NCBI lineage: Eukaryota > Metazoa > Arthropoda > Insecta > Orthoptera > Acrididae > Schistocerca > Schistocerca nitens. The sequence continues at coordinate 482,381,854 of NC_064621.1, forward strand.
AAATGTAAATACGGTTTTGCTTTCAGATATTCCTTATCTTTTGTAGGAGAACGGTAACGGTAAAAATACCAGTACCTCTTGCAAACGTTCCATTGTCTCATGAAAACAAAGCAAACAACTCAATAAAGATTAAGAAGACACGAAAGCACAAATCCCGTTTCTATACTGCCGGAAAAAAGTAGTACAATATTTTAGAGGTTTCCAGTTCACTTCAGATTTATTGCTGCAACAGTGCATATGAAGTACGTGAAATGATTACACTTGCAGATCAATAGCACAAGCGGTTCGGAGGTAACAGATATCGACCCATGCTGAAACACCCATATTAGTAAGTGGTGCAGCCTTCACAGGCGGCAGTGTAGGTGCTAACTTTAGCATCCTGTCGATCGTACAGTTGGTGAATACAGTCCAAGGATAAGTTATTCCACGCTTGCTTGACCTGTACATGTAGTTCTGTAACAGTTGTTGGTTGAAGAGTCGCAGGGGTCACTCTTTTCCCATCATATCCCACATGTTCTCGACTAACGAACGACAAGTCTGGAGACCGCGCTGGTCCAAGGAGTTGCTGCACGTCTTGAAGAGTACGTTGAGTTTCACTTGGAGTGTATGGGCGAGCTTATCCTATTGGAACAACTTATCACCTTGCTGTTGCAAGAATGGAAAAATAACGGGTCTATCAAAGTTCTGCACTCACCGAAAGCTGGTTAGCGTCCTCTCCAGGAACATCAAATATGAACGAGAGTAGTAGGTTATCGACCCCGTACCATAAGACATGGGATGGGACCTTTGTGTCTTGCACGAATGCACTTACGAGACAGCGCTCGCGAGGTCTACATCGTAGACGTGTACCGCAAGTCTCTAGAGGAACGAAGGGTTCCAAATGATTGGAAAAGAGCACAGGTAGTCCCAGTCTTCAAGAAGGGTCGTCGAGCAGATGCGCAAAACTATAGGCATATATCTCTGACGTCGATCTGTTGTAGAATTTTAGAACATGTTTTTTGCTCGAGTATCATGTCGTTTTTGGAAACCCAGAATCTACTATGTACGAATCAACATGGATTCCGGAAACAGCGATCGTGTGAGACCCAACTCGCTTTATTTGTTCATGAGACCCAGAAAATATTAGATACAGGCTCCCAGGTAGATGCTATTTTTCTTGACTTCCGGAAGGCGTTCGATACAGTTCCGCACTGTCGCCTGATAAACAAAGTAAGAGCCTACGGAATATCAGACCAGCTGTGTGGCTGGATTGAAGAGTTTTTAGCAAACAGAACACAGCATGTTGTTATCTATGGAGAGACGTCTACAGACGTTAAAGTAACCTCTGGCGTGCCACAGGGGAGTGTTACGGGACCATTGCTTTTCACAATATATATAAATGACCTAGTAGATAATGTCGGAAGTTCCATGCGGCTTTTCGCGGATGATGCTGTAGTATACAGAGAAGTTGCAGCATTAGAAAATTGTAGCGAAATGCAGGAAGATCTGCAACGGATAGGCACTTGGTGCAGGGAGTGGCAACTGTCCCTTAACATAGACAAATGTAATGTATTGCGAATACATAGAAAGAAGGATCCTTTATTGTATGATTATATGATAGCGGAACAAACACTGGTAGCAGTTACTTCTGTAAAATATCTGGGAGTATGCGTGCGGAACGATTTGAAGTGGAATGATCATATAAAATTAATTGTTGGTAAGGCGGGCACCAGGTTGAGATTCATTGGGAGAGTTCTTAGAAAATGTAGTCCATCAACAAAGGAGGTGGCTTTCAAAACACTCGTTCGACCTATACTTGAGTATTGCTCATCAGTGTGGGATCCGTACCAGATCGGGTTGACGGAGGAGATAGAGAAGATCCAAAGAAGAGCGGCGCGTTTCGTCACAGGGTTATTTGGTAACCGTGATAGCGTTACGGAGATGTTTAATAAACTCAAGTGGCAGACTCTGCAAGAGAGGCGCTCTGCATCGCGGTGTAGCTTGCTCGCCAGGTTTCGAGAGGGTGCGTTTCTGGATGAGGTATCGAATATATTGCTTCCCCCTACTTATTATACCTCCCGAGGAGATCACGAATGTAAAATTAGAGAGATTAGAGCGCGCACGGAGGCTTTCAGACAGTCGTTCTTCCCGCGAACCATACGCGACTGGAACAGGAAAGGGAGGTAATGACAGTGGCACGTAAAGTGCCCTCCGCCACACACCGTTGGGTGGCTTGCGGAGTATAAATGTAGATGTAGATGTACGTGCAAACGACCATCACTTGCTTGCAGGCAGAATCTGCTTTCATCGCTGAAGACCATGGCGCGCCCTTCCATCCTCCAAGGGTCCTCTTACGGCACCAGTCGAGCAGTGCACGTCGATGCTGGGGCTTTAGTGGAAAATGGGCTTCTTTTTGTTCGTGCCCGTACCACCAACGCTAACAACCGATTCGGAAAATAAAAAAAAAAAAAGAAAAGTGTGTGAAATCTTATGGGACTTAACTGCCACGGTCATCAGTCCCTAAGGTTACACACTACTTAACCTAAATTATCCTAAGGACAAACACACACACCCATGGCCGAGGGAGGACTCGAACCTCCGCCGGGACCAGCCGCACCGTCCACGACTGCAGCGCCGTAGACCGCTCGGCTAATTCCGCGGGGCAATCGGTTCGTAACAGTTAGTGTCGACAGGTCTGGGCTCACAAGCCCTCTTATCTGTGTTGTGGTAGGTGTACGATCTGCCACTGCTGTCATTACAAAACGATGATCCCGGCGGGCGTCCGTGTTGCGTGGACCTGAATAAACTCGTCTACCTGTGTGATAATGGTCACGTGACCGCTGACGCCAGCATCGTTGCACAACTGACACAGAACGTCGAACTTGTGTAGCAGTTCTCGGAAAGGACCATCCCGCCACTTGGAAGGTCACAACTTGACCCCTTTCAAACTCATTCAGTTGGCTGTAGGAAGCACGAGTGCGACTCCGTGGTCTGGTTGCTTGCTTGCTTCACACATTTGTACCACATTGAGCCTTCTGACTGTGAACTTTCCTTATTAGAGGATAGACTTAGATGCCGCTCTGGTAGCTATGCTTCTATGCTACGAAGTGAAAACCGTTATCTGTACATCTATTATCCCCTCCTCCCCCCTCCCCTCCCCCCCCCCCCCCCCCATCAAGGTTGCTACTCCCTCATCGTATCAAGATGTCGTCTCTCCAGGTGTACATTTTCTCTTTCCGGCAGCGTATAATAGGAGCGAAGTCTGTCAAAATTATTTGCTTCTGGTGTTAGCAGACGCCACCACATTCCCGCGCATGCGTAGTGTGCAGCATACTTGGAAATTATAGAACGTGCACTCCGGTAGTCGATTTTGACTAGAAAGACGAACTTAATGACACAGTCGCCTACGAGGCTTCTACGGCCAAGCAGGTCTCACTCGGTTGCTCATATGCTACGAAGTTTCGGTCTGCGCACAGTCAACGCGCTTCTTTTGCTCACCTGTACTCCACGAGCTGCGTTGCGGCATAGCTACACGGAATGTTTCCCCAGCCGCGTGGTGAGGGCTGCAGTACGCATATTGTGAATGTTCCTCCGCGTGAAAACGACTGATACTGAATAAAGTCGAACCACAGAAAGAACGTGTGATGGGGAACAATTGCCGATGGAGCGACTTCTCTATACGCATGTAGTCTTCTACACAGGACTGCTCTATTCTCTGGAATGACGCACAAGACTTCCTTCTCCACTTTAGGTATTGCAGCACCGTTCTTTTCAGTAATTAATGAAGATCAAGCTCAGAGGTGGGGGTCTGTCTATGAATGCAGAACTTAGATCTCTGAATCATCGGAAGGTGGTAGAGCAATGTGAAAGTGTTTTCTTCTTTCAAAACACCATCAACTTTCAGCCTTAGAGAAAAGATGTAACCCAAATCTCATGGACGTATTGCCTATTGGCTTCAGTCTTAGGATATTTCAGACGTTACACCAGTCCGAGTGGTTAGCATTGTCAAAGTTTCGCCCTCCGTCGCTCGTAACGCCCTTTCAAGGCAAAGTATCCATCCCTGTTACTCCTGCAGTTTTGACAAAGAAAAGGTATTTTAATCCGCTGAAAAAAATAAACGTTCAATTGTGAAACTGAACTAAATGGAAAATTTTAAAAACATTGTCATGGAGATAAGACAAATATTTCCCAAGATTTGGAAGCGTGATTTGCACAAAACACGAACTTTCGCCCTCTGATATATCCAATGCAAAATCCTTGACTCTAGCAATAAGAAGGATACCACATATAATTTGAAGAATATTCTGTAAACTCAGAAATCTCACCTTTCTCTCACTTATTTTATCAGATTTTCAGATTCTCTAGCACTTCATACACTACCGTTTCTCCCCACAACAACTAACAAAAAAAAAAAAAAAAACAAAAAAAAAACTCTTTGCCATGCGGTTCAAGCAGAGAGCTTTTTCAGGACTTAGTAGTGTGTGTATGTGCTAGTGTCCTAAAATACTAAAGTTGCGATCGCTAAAGGTTCACAATCGTCTTCTCGCTATCAAAGCTTTTCCTCTGTATCCTTCTGATACATTTTACTTGAAATTTAGGATATACGCACGTCTGATCCCTCATTAATCCTGCTGTATTATTTTGCTACAAAGCTCAGTCTTCTCAAAGTACAAAAAAATACTTGTTTAAGTAAGAGACAGGATTAATACGTCACAGTCAATTTCGGTTTATGCGATAAAAAAATATAAGTACTGGAGCTGAACGAAGTATGAAAAACCACTCACTGTACGTGACAGAAACGTGTATATGCTGAAATGTAAAACAAGTTACTGCATTTTTTCGTTTCAACAGTCTCTGAACGGCAAAATCGTTAGATAAAGCATTTGAGGAGCTCTCCATTTTTTCGCTGTATCTGGTTCGCTGGCAAACATTTCACTTCACGATTCGGTTACGTAGCTTGGCATATGTTTGCCGTGAGACGAAATAACTTGACTCCTCTAAGAAGTTAGCTACAAGTTTGAGGTGTTAAGATGGGCGGCTGATAGCTGACGTCAAAACAAGTCCGACCTGAGCTTCTGAGATGCAGTATCCGTCTACAAATGTTTGTTTGAAGCCAGACTGTAGGAAGTACGGTATTATCTTCGAGAAGAGATGGTGGCTTATTTGCTTCTGATGCCAATCATGTCTTGAGATATGCAGGTTCTCCAACGGGTCTAAAATCGTTAGAAACGCTAGTCCTGTGTCCACTACCACTTTCATGCCTCTAACACCTGAATGGAGAACCTCACACAGCGTAAGCTACTTTCACAGCTGTGTTACACAGAATTACTCCCCCTCCCCTGCCTGCACCCTTTCCTGCCTCCATCCCTCTCTTTCTCTTCCAGCCTATGCTTCTTGCCATTGCTATCTGCGTATGCACTAGCTCGAGGTTACGAGTATGTGGTGCAGTGAGAAACTATATATTTCTAATTTTATAGAACAATCGAAATACCTTTTAAAGGAAAATTCGAATGAGGCATTTGGAATTATGACACTGGAAAAAGAATACAGAGAGAGATGAGTTATTCAAGAGCTACAAACATCGAGTGGAAAAAAAAAATTGGAATATTGTTTCTGTACATCGAATAGGAAATTAATAGTGAGAAAGGAAACGTAAAAGATGAAGAGATACAGAAATTGAAGTTCACAGTCAAAATGATCCTGCTACTGAAAATACAAAATTGTCAGGAGAGCTATTCAGTAAAATGTGTAAGCATAAGAGTCCAGAAGTCGGTTTAGAAGGAAAAAGGTATATAATGGTAATCAACAGAAACTAAGACACAAATAACGGTCAACTGAACGTTATGACTGAGGAGACTCCGGCAACCACATAAAAAGTGTTATACTTTCTAGGAGGTGAGGTTATGTATAGAATTCTATGGAAGCCAATGTAAAAGAAAATATCCTTCAGCAAAAGTAATATGTTGTTGGTTTGGTACTGAAACACCACATCTAGAGCTGAAACGAAGTTTGAGGAGTACATAACCAGAAAAAGAAGGTCCCGGAAGCGTTGTAAATGTAAGTAAATGCAAAATTTTTGAGCTTTTTTTAGGTATTATGCAAAACTGCAGTGGATATGTAACACTGGAATAATTTCAAGCCACAATGACAGATCATCACGTATTATGCATCGAAGTGACTCCCATCTTTAACAGCTGAATAAATGTTCTTGCACACAAAACACTGGAAGACAGTTTTCAGATTTATATTTATGTTATGTACATACAATCTGAGTTTATTGATGTTCACAAGCAACTGTAAATCTTTCAAAAGGACATATTTGCTATCACAAACGGCTAAAGTGCTTGATTTATTCACCGGTGTGAATAAAACAAAGAAGTGCAACTGATTGTGATTGTCCCATATCTTTCTAAAAGAATATGTACACTGAAAAACGTGATATAAAAAATCTTTAACTATGAACCACCAACTGGTGGAGGATGACATCATATGTCCTGGATTGCAGCAGAAGATACGAAATCGCCAATCACACCTTTCCTCAAATTCTGGGGATGTGTTGCCGAAGGTAACAGCCCGCCAGTATATAAATATATATTGAATATTCCTGCATTCATGTAAATGTTAAAGAACGAGGGAACGGTTAAAGAAATGGAAAGGCACTATTTGCACTTATTAGTTATTTGAAACACTCTTCTTAAAATTTACGTTGGATGGCATATTCAGTTCTCAGAACTGAGTGTGCTTGGTGTCTGATGAAGGAAAGGACGACATGTAGTGACCTAGAGTAGTTTCGCAACATAAGCTGCCAGATCGAGCGAGACGGCGCAGTGCTAAGAGACTGAAATCGCATTTGGGGGGGGGGGGGGGGCGGGGGGGGGGCGACAATTCACGTACTAGGATGGTTTCTTTGAAACCGCACAGCTAATATCCTTCCCTATAACGTCTCATCCCTAGCTTGTGCTTCGTCTCTAATGACCTCGACGACGGCATTTTAAACGTACCGAGATTGCTGTCTACACAGAAAAACAACGATCGTCGGCACGTTTGAGATGAACAGGAATATGCTTTTTTTTTTTCTTTTTTTCCAGCAGTCTTCCGACATGTTAGATGTGGCCCGTCACATCTTCCTCTTTTGTACCAATGTCTTCATCTCAAAGTAGAAACTGTAATCTATGACCTCAATTGTTTGCTGGATTTAGTATAACCTCTGCTTTCCCCTACAGTTATTAACTTCTATAGCTCCCTCAAGTACGATGGAAGTTACTCCCTGATAACATTGTAAGACGCCGACTCGAGACACTTAATCTTTTGATCAGTTTAATAATTTGTACCGGCTGGACCGACCGAGGGACAGATTGCTCCCCAAGAACTCAGATATGAAATGGATCTGTCGCACATCGTAGTGAATAATGAGGATATGAGTATGACAGCTCTGGCAATTCACTCCTCCTTCATACCTTGTGTACACGACACTATCACCATTTGCATATGTGCATATTGCTATACCATGACTTGTCATCCCCAGTATGCTGATGATTATTAATTGGAAGGCGTCTGAGAATTACTGAATTGAAAGTTTTCATCGAAATTAACCCCAATTTTACTTGCTCTTCGCGAGAACACCCACGAAAAAAGGAAAGATTACACATTGATAAAAATAGCAACGATAAAAAACAAGCAAAAGGGAAGACCAGCGATGAACATCGGCTTGACAAGGCCTGTGAGGGACGGGCAGTACGAGGTGCGGCTAGAAAAAAACCGGACTGATGCTGGAAAAAACATTTATTTACAATTATTTACAATTTCATGTTATCTCCTTCAATGTACTCTCCTCCTCGGTCTCTACACCGCTCCATACGGATTTTCCACTGTTCATAGCAATGCTGCAGATCATTTTCGGTAAGTCCATACATTACTTCCGTCGCTTTTTCTTTTACTGCTTCAACAGTCTCAAATCTAGTTCCTTCCAAAGCTGACTTGACTTTAGGGAAAAGAAAAAAGTCACAGGGGGCCAAATCAGGTGAGTAGGGTGGATGATCTAAAGATGGGAATGTTGTGTTTTGCCAAAAACGTCTTCACTGACAACGCACTGTGAGCTGGGGCATTGTCTTGGTGAAGGATCCATGACTTTTTTCTTCACAAATCGTTCCGTTTTCTCCGTACTCGCTCACGTAGGGTAGCCAGGACGCTAATGTAGTAATGCTGATTCACTGTTTGTCCCTCTGGTACCCAATCAATGTGCACAATCCCTTTGATGTCAAAAAAAAAACAATCATCATTGCCTTGAATTTCGATTTTGACATTCGTGCTTTTTTTTTGTCGTGGAGAACCAGGAGTTTTCCAATGCATCGATTGGCGTTTAGTTTCGGGATCGTAAGTAAAAAACCACGATTCATCGCAAGTAATAACATTTTGTAAGAAGGTGGGATCACTTTCAATGTTTTCCAGGATGTCAGAACAAATCATTCTTCGGCGTTCCTTCTGTTCAATTGTGAGACACTTTGGAACCATTTTTGAACACACTTTGTTCATGTTGAAACTTTCATGAAGAATCTGCCTAACACTTTCCTTGTCAACTCCTGTTAACTCAGACACTGCTCTGATTGTTAAACGGCGATCTTGTCGAACAAGTTTACCGATTTTTTCAATGTTTGCATCAGTTTTTGCTGACAATGGTCTGCCAGTGCGAGTGTCATCACTGGTGTCTTCGCGGCCATCTTTAAATCGTTTAAACCACTCAAACACTTGTGTTTGCGATAAACAATCATCGCCGTACACTTGTTGTAACATTACAAACGTTTCACTTGCAGATTTTCCTAGTTTGAAACAAAATTTGATGTAAACACGCTGTTCTTTCTGTACACTCAACATTTTCCGACGCACAGACGAAACGTCAACTACTTAAAACAGACGCCACGGGCAGACTGAGTGCAGGAGGCAGATGAAACTCGAGCAGTAGGCGGAGCGAGAGTCACGTGACAGGCCGCGAGACTTTCAGCCTTATTGCATTCGTTTTATTGTTTCACCAGTACTAGTCCGGTTTTTTTGTAGCCACACCTCGTATGTTAGTGACCATCATCCCAACAGATTGTTCTCTAAAATTCGTAATCACCACTGATCGATCGAGGAAACAGGGTATAGACTCTACATGTAAATGCCTAAACCCGCTCAATACTGGGTGAGCCCACAACTGTGAGACTAGGTTGAACCACGCTGCCTAATCATATTTAGCGCAAAACGAATCGAAACCACCTCATGATGATCGTCCTGTGATAAGCCACACTGCAAGCTACTGTCACCAGAATCGACTACTCATAAAGACAAAGCCTGCATTTTCTGCGGCCTGTCAGTGGCATCAATACGTCAGTGACGATACGATGAGGTGATTCTCGAAACATCAGGCTGAGGTTCTCGCCGCAGCTACCAGCCAAGTCGGTGATCTTCCTCATCTCTACAAGGTGTAGAAGTATGAAACCGGAAATCGGTTGCAATAATTACACATCTGTTGTCTGAAACTGATATACAATATTTTATTCCATTGCTAACTATACATTTCTCCCACCTGTCCGGCAGGCTGTGAGCACCACGCCAAAAAAAACTGTTCTTATTTTGAAGTGAACCAGTCAGCGAGCCATTTTCGTACATTCTCAGACGAATTGAAGCGTTGTTCAGCGAGAGCGTGTCGCAGTGATGCAAATAGATGATAATCGGCTGGAGCCAAGTGTGGAGAATAAGCCGCATGCCTAGTGCACACATCAAAAAAGGTTTTGCATCACACCGGTTCCCAGAACTCCTGAAGATAGACGTTGACTGAGGATACAGTCGCTTTGACTGTTCAGAGATGTCACTAAACCCGCCCAAAGATGTAAACAACTATGCAAGAGCAGCGCCTATTAGACCGAGGGGGTGCGACAGCCGATCAGTTCCAGTCATTCCACCAGAAAGGAGGTACACGGCTCGTGTTGTCTGTAGTTCAACCATGCCTAGACGGGCAATACCGCGGTTCGATCGCGTCCGCATTGTTACTTTGTGCCAGGAAGGGTTCTCAGCAAGGGAAGCGTCCAGGCGTCTCGGAGTGAACCAAAGCGATGTTATTCGGACATGGAGGAGATACAGAGAGACAGGAACTGTCGGTGACATGCCTCGCTCAGGCCGCCCAAGGGCTACTACTGCAGTGGATGACCGGTACCTACGGATTATGGCTTGGAGGAACCCTGACAGCAACGCCGACATGTTGAATAATGTTTTTCGTGCAGCCACAGGAAGTCGTGTTACGACTCAAACTGTGCACAGTAAGCTGCATGATGCGCAACATCATTCCCGAGGTCAAACTTTGCAACCATGACACCATGCAGCGCGGTATAGATGGGCCCAACAACATGCCGAATGGACCGCTCAGGCTTGGCATCACGTTCTCTTCACCGATGAGTGTCGCATATGCCTGAACGCCTTGGACACACTGTCCAGCGAGTGCAGCAATGTGGAGGTTCCCTGCTGTTTTGGAGTGACATTATGTGGGGCCGACGTACGCCGCTGGTGGTCATGGAAGGCGCCGTAACGGCTGTACGATACGTGAATGCCATCCTCTGATGATAGTGCAACCATATCGGCAGCACATTGGCGAGTCATTCGTCTTCATGGTCGAAAATTCGCACCTCCTTTTGTGCATATCTTGTGAACGACTGACTTCCTTTAGTATAACGACATCGATCGACTACAGCGGCCATCATGTTCTCCAGACATGAACCCTGTCGTCCTGGGATAGATTGAAAAGGGCTGTTTATGGATGACGACGTGACCCACCAACCACCCTGAGAGATCTACGCCGAATCGCCGTTGAGGAGTGGGACAATCTGGACAACAGTGCCTTGATGTGGCTGGTATACCACGACGAATACAGGCATGCATCAATGAAAGAGGATGTGCTACTGGGGATTAGAGGTACCGGTGTATACAGCAATCTAGACCACCACCTCTGAAGGTCTCGCTGTATTGTGGTACATGAGCAATAAAAATGGCGGAAATGATGTTTATGTTGATCTTTATTCTAATTTTCTGTACAGGTTCCGGCACTCTCGGAACCGAGGTGATGTAAAACATTTTTTGTTGTGTGTATTTGCCCGCTTAGCGCCCCGATCGTTTCCCTGCCTGTTTTCCTGTGTGTGATGAGTCGTTATCGTGGACTTTATGTTGTCTTTTTCTATGTTCCGGTCGTTTTCACGTAATGCTCGATTTAAGTCGTTCTTGTACTGTTGGCAGCGACCAGTGTTAACGGTTTCACCGGGTTCTAGCAGCTCATAATAGATGATACCCCTACTGATCCCACGAAACAAAGAGCATTGTCTTCTTTCCAAAGCGATTTGGTCTTGTAGTGGATGTCGAGGGTTTGCCTGGATTCAACCATGATTTACGACGCATAGGATTGTCAAAATATATCCATTTTTCATTAACTGCAACCATTCGATGGAGAAACGACTTCCTTTTGTATCTGGTGAGCAGCATTTCACAAGTGGCCTTTCGATTTGCTTGCTCTCTTTCATTCACTTCATGCGGACACCATTTTCCCACTTTTGCATCTTTCCCATCGCTTTAACTGAAGAGAAACGGCTTTCTGCGTCACATTCAATTGTTCCGCGAGTTCTTGTTGAGTATGAGTATCATCTTCAGCCTGCAATTCGTTGTCTTTGAAATTTTTCGGTGTTTTCCCCAATCTTCGTTTCTCACGTCTAAATCGCCTATTTTTAATTTTTGAACCACTCGAAACATTGTATTTTCCCAAGAGCAAGTTCGCCGAAAGCTTAGAGAAGCATTCGATGCGATTCTGCAGGAGTTTTCTTCAAATGATAACAGAAAACCAAGGCTGTCCGCAAATCGTAGATCTTAGGCGCAAAACTCGACATGTTTTCGTGTTTGAAACAGATACCAATATATGGAACTTGGGTTACTGTGTGTTGACATTCGTCGTCAGCCATTACAGGAAGCAGATGACGCCGCAGACGCGGTCTCACAGGCCCAACATCGACGGCTTGCACCCTCTGTAGGGAAATTCCGGTTTCAAACTTGCCTGCCTTGAGCCACAGTGTCATTTTCGGCATTCCTATCCAGTTTCCTCTTCTGCGCCCCTATCCAAAGTGTCCAAAAAATTCCTACACTTCCTCTTTGCTCCGCACAAAACCTGCACAAATGAACTTCCATGAATGGGAATGGCTCGGCCATTGATTAATCAACAAGATTTTTCAAAACTGCCCTCCGACACGCCACCTAGCAGATATCTTTTTAGTATCACAGTGAGCTGCCTTCCATCAACTAAAATTTTGACAACCAGAGTTCCAAACTCCTACCTCGCTGTAATTTTTTAAGGTAACCCGTAAGATGTCCCCATGCATTGCAAAAGAGAGAAATTTTCAGTCCACATGGAATGGCATTTGGAGTCGCCATATAAACCACACAATTAAGAAGCCAAAAAAAAATTTGAACAATGACTAGTATATAGCTTCTCAAGTCATCCAGTGTATGTGATTTCGTGGGTCGACGGTTTCCTTCAAAGTTCCCCAGAGAAAGAAGTCTAACGGCGTTAGATCGGGAGACCTGAGTGGAAACTCAACACTTCCTCGTCGGTCTTTCCACATCTCAACAAATGTTTCATCCAGAAATTTCCGCACATCACCACGGTAATGGGGCGGTTCACCAACTTGCTGAAAAAAAACAAGCCATCCTCGTTCTGGCAACGGCCTTGTCAAAGACGGCAGAGTAGCAGACCGAGATTCGGGGCACTCTCTTGCCTTTAAGGTGGGAAACTGCCCCAAAAAGGCGGAAGAATCAGCAATGATCAACGGCATGAGGGTGCAGAAGACAATGGAAACCACTGCATTAAAGACATGTAATGTGTATCTAAAGAACATGTGGACTGTAATTGAAAAAAATGTCATGATGATCTCCCCATTGGCAAAAGATTTCGGACTATTCCCTCATTCGGATCTCTCGGGAGGAGACTGCTAAGAGGGAGGTGCCTATGAAAAACAGATTGAAAAATCGGGGCGTGGAATATCACAATTTCGGACTTAGTGGGAAAGCTACTAAATCTGAATAGGGAAATGCTAAGACTCCAATGTGGATATAGTGGGAGTCAATGAAGTGAACTGGAAAGAAGACAAGGATTTATGGTCAGACGAATGTAGGATAATATCAACAGCACCAGAAAATGTTATAAAGGGAGTAGGGTTCGTTATGAATAGGAATGTAGGACAGAAAAAGAGTTACCGTGAACCGTTCAGTGACAGGTTTGTTCTCATCAAAATCGACAGCAAACCTACTCCGATAACAATAATTCAGGTATATACACCAACGTCGTAAGCAGAAGATGAGAAAGAGAAACTATATGAGGATACTGAATGGGTAATACACTCTGTCGAGGGAGATTAAAATCTAATAGTCATGGAATGCGGTTGCAGAAGGATGGAGTAGACGAAAGGGTTACCGGTGAATATCGGCGTGATAGAAGGAATGACAGGGGAGGAAGACTAATTTTAGTGTTCTGCAGTAAATATCAGCTTGTAATAGCTAATATTCTTCAAAAATCACAAGAGGATAAGTTATACTCGGAAAATGCCTGAAAATACGGGAAGGTTCCAGTTAGATTACAACGTGGTTGAGCATAGATTCCGAAATCAGATATTGGACTGTAAGGCGTACCGTGGAGGAGATCAAATCTTAGGAATGATGAAGAGTGGGCTGAATTTTAAGAGACTAGTGAGGAAGAATTAATGCTAAAAGCAGTGCGTTGTGGATGTCCTAAGGAGTGAAAAGACACGATTTGAGTTATCTGAGGCTATAGATACTGTGATAACATTGAGTAGGCAGTTCAATTGAAACGGAACGTCCATATCTAAAAAGGGCAATCACAGAAGTTGGAAAGAAAACATACGCTCAAGGAAGTTAACTGCTAAGAAACCATGGGTAACATAAGAAATACTTCAGTTGATGGGCGAAAGCAGGAAGTATAAAAATGCTCGGAGTAGCTCAGGAAAACAGAAATACAAGTCACTTACGGAATGAAATAAATAAGAAGTGTAGAGATTGGTTCAAATGGCTCTGAGCACTATGGGACTTAACTTCTGAGGTCATCAGTCCCCTAGGACTTAGAACGACCTAAACCTAACTAACCTAAGGACATCACACACATCCATGCCCGAAGCAGGATTCGAACCTGCGACCGTAGCGGTCGCGCGGTTCCAGACTGTAGCGCCTAGAACCGCTCGACCACCCCAGCAGGCAAGTGTAGAGAAGCTGAGGCTAAATAGCTGCAGGAAAAAGTGAAGAAGTCGTAAAAGAAATGATTGTCGGAAAAACTAATTCACCATACAGAAAAGTCAAAACAGTCTTTGATGAAATTAAAAGCAAGGTCGGTAGCATTAAGAGTGCAATGGGAATTTCACTCTTAGATGCAAATGAGAGAGCGGATAGGTCGAAAGAGTACATTGAAGGCCTCCACGAAGTGGAGAACCTTTCTGATGACGTGACAGAAGAAGAAACGTGAGAAAACAGGAGAGAGGCAGGGGAATTCAGTGTTCGAATCAGAACTTAAAAGAGCTTTGGTAGACTTCAATAAGGCAGAAGGGATAGATAACATTCCATCGAAATTTCTAAAACAATTGGGGGAAGTGGCAACAAAACGACTATTCATGTTGGTGTGTAGAATGAATGCGACTGGCGATATACCACCAGACGTTTGGAAAAACATCGCCCGCACAATTCCGAAGACATCAAATGGCGACAAGTGCGAGAATTGTCATAAGATCAGCATAATACATATGTATCCAAGTTGCTGACAACAATAACATACAAAATAAAACTTACGATCTGTTGGATGATAAACAGCTTGTCTTTAGGAACGGTAAAGGCTCCGGAGAGGCAATTGTAACGTTGATAATGGAATCAAGACTGAAGAAAAATCCAGACACGTTCATTGGATTTGTCGACCTGGAAAAAGCGATCAATAGTAAAATGGTGCAAGATAATCGAAATTCTGAGAAAAGTAGAAGTAAGCTATATGGTATAGGGTAATACAGGTAATATACAATATTTACAAGAGCCAAAAGGGAACAAAAAGACTGGAAGACCAAGAACGAAGTGCATGGATTATAAAGGGTGTAAGTCAGGGATGTAAATTTTTCACCCCTACTGTTCAATCTATACATCGAAGAAGCAATGACTGAAATAAAAGGAAGATTCAAGAGTGGGATCAAAATTCAAGATGACAGGATATCAATGATAAGATTCGTTGTTGACATTGCTATTGTTGAAAGTAAAGAAGAATTACAGGATATGATGAATGGAATGAACAGTCTAATGAGTACAGAACATGGATTGAGAGTAAATCGAAGAAAGACGGAAGAAATGTGAAACAGCAGAAACGAGAAGAGCGAGAAACTCAACATCAGGATTGGTTATTACGAAAGAGATGAAGAAATTCTAAGACGGCCGTTGTGGCCGGGCGGTTCTACGCGCTTCATTCCGGAACCGCGCGGCTACTACGGTCGCAGGTTCGAATCCTGCCTCGGGCATGGATGTGTGTGATGTCCTTAGGTTAGTTAGGTTTAAGTAGTTCTAAGTTCTAGGGGACTGATGACTTCAGATGTTAAGTCTCATAGTGCTCAGAGCCATTTGAACCATTTTTTTTTTAGTGTAAGAAATTTCTGAAGCACGGCATTGTATGGTAGTGAAACGTAGACTATGGTAAAAGCGGAACGGAAGCAGTCGAAGCATCTGAGATGTCATGCTGCAGAAGAATGTTGAAAATTAGGTTGACTGATAATGTAAGGAATTAGAAGATTATCCGGAGAATCTGTGATGAAAGGAATATATGGAAAACAGTGACGAGAAAAAAGGACAGGATGCTAGGACATGTAAGACAACACGTAACATCTTCCATGCTACTAGAGGGAGCTGTAAGGGTAAAAAGTGCAGAGGAAGACAAAGTTTGGAAAATATCAATCAAATAATTGAGGACATAGGTTGTAACTGCTATTATGAGATGAAAGGGTTGGTAGAGAAGACGAATTCGTGGAAGGCCGTATGATCCCAGTCAGAAGACTGATGACTCAAAAACTTTAATAATGTCTCCCCAGTTATTAAAGTTCAGTGTAAATTTCTTTGTGGGAGACCGTGTATTTTCCTCGTCGGAAGACGTGTTTGCAGTGCCATCAGGCAGCATTCTGTGTCACGATAGGCTAGTGTTCATACGTTTGTTTTGAGTCATCAGTATATGTGCGTGACCTGTGACTGTGTTATCTGAATATTAAATTCTCTTTACCTAGTAGTTTTCCTGTAGAGTTCTGATAGTACATTGTGCATCCAGAGCAACGTCCTTGCCACCTTTCGACATGTGTTTCCATTGCACACCCATACTGCAGCTAATCTGTGTGCAGCTCTGCTGTGCGTACGGCGTTCTTTCGTTTCTTCAGACGTCACGCACTGGATGCCAGTGGAACTGTCTGTTAGCATAAGACGGATGGGGTTGGCGGAGGGCAGTGAGTTAGGCCACGGGAGAGGTGCGTTTACAGCGGTCTCGTCGCTGGGAGGGACGTGGCCTCTCGTGACGACTTGCTCTGCAGGCAGAGTAAATCAAAAAACGACCTCGGTAAATAGGACGAGGGAGCCTTGTTTGTTGCTCTGAGGACGGCTCTCGAATTAACGGGCGCGAAATGTTAGTCTGGACTCGGTAAACACGCCAGAGGATACATTTATAACCGTCTCCTCCTCTGGCGCTAAACAGATCCGTCCCCGCAGGTGGACGGCGTGTCGATGGATCGGCAGGTACCTTCCCCTCAGTACACACGCTTCACTTGCTCGCTGGGAATTTGTGCTTCGTCACACCATCATCGTGTTAGATCATTAACTTTTTCCTCTATTAAGGATCGACATATCTCTGGAAATACTGTTTATTGTTTCAGTTTCTCACACACACATTTTAAAGTTCAACATGTAACTCAGAAAAGAAGGGATTACAAAGTGGTGTTACTAGTGTCAGGCAAGGGAATACTGCGCCAGAATCACGAACACTAAGATCTCAGCCAAGACTAATTGCCCTGAAAATGAATCTCAGGCTTTCCAAACACTATTAACATAGGAGCAGAATTCTGTGAAGAAAGATTTAAATCAGTTAGTGGAGATGACACGCCTCGAGAGCTCGTGCATCCTATGAGTCCGGCTTCCAACGCTGCTACTAAACCTGCGCCAGAACAACGAAGTAATTGACTTCTGTTGATATTAGACATTGTCAGATCGGAAGACAGGCGAAGTGTTATGTTAAGTTGTCTAGATGAAAATCCTAGGTCAAAAATGCTAATATTCTTTTATTGTTTGCTATTTTCAGCTCATTGAGGAACCATCATCACATCAATAAAGATTATTACTTACTTCAATGTGCATCAGTCACCAGGCATTACACATCGAAATAAACTGTTGAACTGAATCCTTCTTGTTGTCATGTATGTACTGAAGTACGTAAATTATGTAAAATGATGGCCTACTTCAGCGTGTACATGACAACAAGAGCGATTTAGATCAACAGTTTATTTCGATGTGTAATGCCTGGTGACTAATACACATTGAATTAAATAATAATTTTCATTGATCTGCAGACGGCTCGTCAGTGAGCTGAAACTAGTAATCAGTAAAGAAACTTTAGTGATCTTAGCCTAGGATATTTATTCTCACATTTCAATTGACAGAACGCTATCATATCCTCCATAGCAACAACCAGTCTGACAATGAGCTTGTCGCGGCTTCTGTGCTCTGCCCTGCTATCTCATATATCAGTTATCAGTCAGCCGCAAACGACCATTGCGGCCAGTTTCCTATGCGCCGCGATTCGTTCGTTTTGTTTTTCTGCGCTGCACTTTAATTTTCGCAACAGAATATCAGTGAAAAGTATTCAGAAAACCGATAAGCATATTACGATCATGCAAACTGGAGCCTGATGGACGGTGGTTCCAGTCTCTGCCTGGCCATACATAATTAACATTTCCGTCGTCTCCGTAAATCGATTAAAGCAAATAATTCTGGGCTGATTCCTTAGATGAAGACACGGTTGATTTCCTTCTCCATACTCCTGCAATCTGAGCTTAGATTTCGGCCTCAGTGATTTCTGTTCTTTCTTCTAGTTTCCACTGCTATACGACGCTACGCTGAGATCGAGAATTTGAGGTATTTTCTGAATTCCATGTTAATTGCTTATAACAGTGGAGCTCTTTTCCTTCTTGATTTCGAGCTTTAACAGGTAGCTTTTCTCCTTTTTCCAACTGTACGTCGACTTTACCTTGTTGTTGGAAATTGTCTGATAAGTAGCATGGCTGTTAAATACGAGGGCTGTCCAGAAAGTAGTTACGATCGGTCGCGAAATGGAAACGACTATGAAAATCCGATAAAGCTTTGCAAAGGTATGTTGGGCAGTGTCTCTAATATGACTCTAGGTAGAATTATGTCGCTCTTTTCATTCCTGAGCTCTTAGTGAGCGCGTAAAGATGTTATAGAAAATAGTGTCTCCCACCAAGTACGAGGGCCTGGTGAGAATTTTCCCCTGAAGCTATGCAACCAACATTACATAACTGTCGTGCGGTTTCTTCTTCAAGACAATTCTCAGCCCCATTCTGCAGGGGCAATGAAGATGTTCCTGCATCGTTTCAATTGGAAATGTTTGGTTACCCACAATACAGCCCGTAATTGTCTCCCACTGAGTTTCATCTCTGCTCAGACGAACCGCTGGCTATGAAGACAACATTTTGGCACAGACAACGAGCTTTAGGCCAGCGTAGAGAATTGGCGGAAAGCACTGGCGGCTGTTTTCTATGAAGAGGGAAAGTTGGTACAACGCTACGACGAATGTCTGAGTCAGAACGGCGACTACGTAGATTTTCACTCTGATTTTCATTTCGCGATCAATCGTAACTTACTTTCTGGACAGCCCTCGTACTTCTATGTATTGCATACTTTTTTAATGTCCGATTGATGCCTCATAACTTTGTCGATACATTTGATGCTATCGAAAAACAAGCTGCAAAGGACAAGATAACACATTAATTTGTGTCGTTTTTCCTTGGTGTTATAACAGTTTTTAATGAGTTCTGAGCCATCAGTACGGTTCGGAACGTTGTAATATTGAAACGCTTGAGCTTCTGTAAGGCTTATTGCCAAAATTGTCAATGCCCCATAAGTTAGTAGACGTGCGACAACAGTGCGATATCTGCTTGGGATATCTAGAGCTAATGTATTTAGTACTATGTCAGTGTGTAGATACGATGGGAAAAATTCGTATAGTGACACAGTAGTCCAAGAAAAATACAAGTCAGTGATGAAGTACGGCATTAAAGAGAACTGGCACCTCTTAGAAAAAAGCAGCTGTCAGGAAAATGACTGTCGAGCTCAGAGAACATTGAGTACTCGGAAAGAGTGAATCACTCCCTACGCTATTAACTTCAAATCTAGTGCTATCAAGGCAAATTGTGTCTTTCACAAGAGCAATAGCCACAGAACAGTGGAAACATGTAACGAGGTTCTTCGACTCTATGCTTACGCCGGAGAATATCTTTACATAAAGAGAGTGACAGAGGAAGCGTGCTCAGACTGTCATTTTCTCAGTGAAAAGCGTGAGTGAGCTTTTGAAACTATTTTAGTTAATATCACTGGGTTCGATGCTCATACTGAAAGTAAGGCCACCAGCAACCAGTTTTTTAACCGTTATAAGTGACCTTCTTTCATTTAATGAAGCATGGTTCTTACCAGGGGAACGCAGCTTGAACATAATAATGCCGTCAGTCACAGATCTGGAAATGCTCGAATCTGACGAGCATGAGGATAACATTACACGACGTCCCGTATTCTCCCCATTTGAGTGTTCAGGTACCGCTGCATACATGCTCTTTAACAAGTTCATGCCGTGAGTGTGAGGAAGATCTTACATTTTTCGCTTATGAAAAGTGCTTCCGAAAACAAGCTATATCCCACAGGCACGTTTCTGTGAGGAATCTGTGAGACAGAAGGTTGAAATGGTTCAAATGGCTCTAAGCACTATGGGACTTAACATCTGAGGTCATCAGTGCCCTAGACTTAGATCTATTTAAACCTAACTAACCTAAGGATATCACACACATACATGCCCTAGGCAGGAGTCGAACCTGCGACCGTAGCAGTCGCGCGGTTCCTGTCTGAAGCGCCTAGAACGGCTCGGCCACAGCGGCCGGTCGAGTGAACACAATTTCTGAATATTGTGCATTGACCACCGAAACATTTGGAAGCCGGTTGCCCAACTCAATTTCAGGTAAATGCCAATGTTTGCTCTCGAGAAACGCAACACTGAAAGTAGATTTTTTTAAAAAAATGATTTATTTATTTTTTTGCAAACTGTCGCTACTCTTACATCTGATACTCATACTGATGTTATTGTCTGTCTATACTGTGGTGTCACCGCTAGACACCACACTTGCTAGGTGGTAGCTTTAAATCGGCCGCGGTCCATTAGTACATGTCGGACCCGCGTGTCGCCACTGTGTGATCGCAGACCGAGCGCCACCACATGGCAGGTCTAGAGAGACGTACGAGCACTCGCCCCAGTTGTACGACGACGTTGCTAGCGACTACACTGACGAAGCCTTTCTCTCATTTGCCGAGAGACAGTTAGAATAGTCTACAGCTAAGTCCATGGCTACGACCTAGCAAGGCGCCATTTGTACCATTGCATGTATCTCAAGATAGTCTCACTTGTATCATCAAGAATGCTGTATACCAAAGGACGATATAAAAGTTAAGTGTTCTAGTAGCTACGTTCTTTTCTTTATCACATTCATCACGTATCCTGTTCTAGACTTCGCGCCAGTCGGCGTGTGTGTACGCGTGCCCTTTCGGCTACCCGTCTCTGTGGACTGGCTGCCTTGTCAGTCCACTACATATACCATGATATGACAAAAGTAATAAAGTAATGCGACAGTGACGTGCACATATACAGATGGCGGTAGTATCATCTACACGAAGTATAAAAGGGCGTGCATTGGAGGAGCTGTTGTTTGTACTCAGGTTTCCGACGAAGCCGCGCGAAGGGAATGTTAACAGACTTTCACCGCGGAACGGTGGTAGCAGAATTTCGGAAATCGGTTGGGAATTCAGTATTCCGCGATCCACAGCATCAAGAGTATACCAACAGTACTAAATTTCAGGCATTACCTCTTACCACGGACAACGCAGTGCGTAGAACTGTCAGTGCTAACAGACAAGTAGCGCTGCAAAAAATAACCAGAAATCAATGTGGGACGTACGATGAACGTCGCCGGTAGGACAGTGCGGTGACATTTGGTGTTAATGGGCTGTGGCAGCAGGCGATAGGCCCGAACGCCTTTGTAACATCGCGATATCGCCTGCAGCGCCTCTCCTGTCCTCGTGACCGTACCGGTTCGACCCTCGACGACTGAAAAACCGCGGCCTGGTCAGATGACTCCAGATTTCAGTTGGTAAGAGCTGATGGCAGGGTTAGAGTATGGCGCAGACACCACGATGCCGTGGACCTAAGTCGTCACTGTGCAATCCGATGGTGGCTCCAAAGTGGTGTAGGCAGTGTTTACATGGATGGGATAGGTCCAATGTATTTTTGGCTACTTGGAGACCATTTGCAGCCATTAGTGCCTTTCATGTTCCCAAACAACGATGGGATTAGTATAGATGAAAATACGCCATGTCACCAGGCCACAATTGTTCGCTATTGGTTTGAAGAAAATTCTAGGCAGTTCGAGCAAATGGCTTGGTCACCAAGAGCACTCGTCCTAAATCCCACCGAACGGTTATGGAACATTATCGAGATATCAGTTCTGTACAAAATCCTGCACCGGCAACGCTTTCGCAATTATGGACGGCTATAGAGGCACAATGGCTCAACATTTCTGCAGAGGACTCGCAACGACTTTCTGAGTCCATGCCCCGTCGAGTCGCTGCAGTACTTTGGTCAGGAGGGGGTCCGACACGATGTTACGAGGCACCCATGACTTTTGTCAGCTCGGTGTAAACTGAAGAGCGAGCCGCATATACAATAGCGGAAGTGGCCTTTGGCGGAAGAACACAACTGCCATGCACGGTGTCTAACAGTTTCCCGTCTAGCAGTGTGGAGCAGTTCGCGATTCTTTACATAGATTCTGCTCGTGTGCACCTCTTTTTTAAAGCTTATTAGTAACTAATATCTGTATTCTAAAGGTGGCAGGGGTAAAATACAGGGAGCGAAAGGCTATTTACAATTTGTACAGAAACCAGATGACAATTATAAGAGTCGAGGGCCATGAAAGGGAAGCAGTGGTTGGGAAGGGAGTGAGACAGGGTTGTAGCCTCTCCCCGATATTATTCAATCTGTATATTGAGCAAGCAGTTAAGGAAAAAAAAGAAAAATTTGGAATAGGTATTAAAATCCATGGAGAAGAAATAAAAACTTTGAGGTTCGCCGATGACATTGTAATTCTATCAGAGACAGCAAAGGATCTGGAAGAGCAGTTGAACGGAATGGACAGTGTCTTGAAAGGAGGATATAAGATGAACATCAACAAAAGCAAAACGAGGATCATGGAATGTAGTCGAATTAAGTCGGGTGATGCTGAGGGGATTAGATTAGGAAATGAGACACTTAAAGTAGTAAAGGAGTTTTGCTATTTGGGGAGCAAAATAACTGATGATGGTCGAAGTAGAGAGGATATAAAATGTAGACTGGCAATGGCAAGGAAATCGTTTCTGAAGAAGAGAAATTTGTTAACATCGAGTATAGATTTAAGTGTCAGGAAGTCGTTTCTGAAAGTATTTGTATGGAGTGTAGCCATGTATGGAAGTGAAACATGGACAATAAATAGTTTGGACAAGAAGAGAATAGAAGCTTTCGAAATGTGGTGCTACAGAAGAATGTTGAAGACTAGGTGGGTGGATCACGTAACTAATGAGGAGGTATTGAATAGGATTGGGGAGAAGAGAAGTTTGTGGCACAACTTGACTAGAAGAAGGGATCGGTGGGTAGGACATGTCCTGAGGCATCAAGGGATCACAAATTTAGTATTAAAGGGCAGCGTGAAGGGTAAAAATCGTAGAGGGAGACCAAGAGATGAATACACTAAGCAGATTCAGAATGATGTAGGTTGCAGTAGGTACTGGGAGATGAAGGAGCTTGCACAGGATAGATTAGCATGGAGAGCTGCATCAGACCAGTCTCAGGACTGAAGACCACAACAACAACAACATCTGTATTCCATTTAGTGTTAATAAATTTAGTGAAAAATAAACACTCTAGTCACGTGACTGTGCAATGCTTCGCCACTGTTTTAAAAGACGCGCTGCGGAAGGTCGGTATAACTTTGGGAAACAGCTTGTAGCCCTTGTGGCGTAGCTGGCTACAATTTTTTAATTTTTGAAATGAACTTTTATTATTATCTTATGAACTTACAAAGATAATTCGACATTCTAAATGGGAAATTATGTGACACTATATACAGTTCGTTGTGGGTAGCTGTTACTTGAAGGCCGATTCCTTACAGAGGGATGTCACGTGCGTCCGGCTCTAGCTGTATCTTGATAATGATAGGAGCCCGCCGGTTTGTTGTTGTTAAACGGTTTATTGACCTGGCCTGGTTGCCGACGTTCACCAATCTTTTAAAGACTGTATCTAACGCAGTGACTAAAAAATCCATAGAAATTTCTTCATATTTTGGTATTTTCCTTGTTTTCTCATGCTGGTGCCCGTGCTCAGTGTGCCACCGGTGACAGATGAAGTGCGCCGGCCGGTGTGGCCGAGCGGTTCTAGGTGCTTCAGTCTGGAACCGCGCTACCGCTACGGTCGCAGGTTCGAATCCTGCCTCGGGCGTGGATGAGTGTGATGTCCTTAGGTTAGTTAGGTTTAAGTAGTTCTAAGTTCTAGGGGACTGATGACCTCAGATTTTGAGTCCCATAGTGCTCAGAGCAAATTGAACCAATTGAACAGATGAAGTGCGCCGTCTGGGCGACTATCCACGTGGTGACAAATCTCTTTCAGGTAGCGAATGTCTTAAATCCTCTCCTCCGTGATTGTTGCTGCGGAAAAATGGTTCGGCGCAATGTTTATGATATTTTCCAAAGAATTATTAAGGGTTTTCCTAAGTTTTGAAAAAAAACACTATATGCAGTCCTGCACAGTAAATAGAGTCGTACCAGAAATTGATGTAGCACATGAGAAGGAGTCAGCAAAAAGTGTAGAATGTTCCAGATTTTCGGATGTACGTATTAATGAAAACGTGATCTGGAAGAAGCGGATTACTGAGCTTCTCAAACAATTAAGTTCAGTTACTTTTGCATGTTTCCACTCAATAATGTCTTACGGGATAGCTTTCTGGGGTAACTCCTCAATTAGAAAGAAAGTATTGATTGCACGACAGCGACCGGTAAGAATAACATGTAGTATTCACCCACAGATGTTTCATCCACAGATATCATGTAGTTAACTCTTCAAGGAGCTAGTCATATTAACTGCGCCGTCACAATACATACATTCGCTAATGAAGTTCGTTATAAATAATCCATCACAATTTGAGAAGAAACGCGATGTAGACACCTAAAACACTAGAGGGTAAAAAGACCTTTATTACCCATTGTTAAAGGTGTCAGGGCCTCAGAAAGGAGTTCGATATGCTGCAAAAATTTTTTTGATCATTTGTCCAATAACAGAAAATGTCTGACAGGAAGGAGGTTTTAAACTTAATTAAAAATCGTTTCTTCTGGACAACTGCTTCTATTCCACTGACGAATTACTACTTAAAAACTGCCAGCCAGTAAAGAAACAGTAGCTGCATGAGTAGGACTAAAAATAATAATGTGTTTGTTAATGTTAACACTAATCATGTACACATAGCCTGTAAACTGATTCGTTCCACATCATTTCGATAAAAGAATCGTTCAAATGATTCGTGGAACACGTAACTAACTGACTAACTAACTATCAGCGTAGTTTACAAGTTTTTCGAACGTATTCAATCGTTCGACACAGAATCCTGTGCTCTGGTTCACTGCAAAGTGTCGCTGATGTCTGTTCTGATAAGGTGCACGCCTGCTAGTTTTTTTTTTTTTTGTTTTTTTGTCAGTGTAGTCCTGGTAACAAATTAAACCACATGTTGCGGACTTTTGGTGATAAAAAAGGCGTTCAGACATTGTGCCATACGATTTTCCACCGACTGACACATTCTGCCATTCCAAGTCCCACAGGTATTGTGGAAGTTTTGACTCAGCGGTGCTCTTGAGTGGATAGCCCCTGACAGCGACGTATATTTTCTTTTCAGTCTTCCCTATGAGACTGAGGGCGCATCCCATTGCGCAGGTCTCTTGAATGTGGTCGCGTGTAGCCGAGTGTAAATGGAATCTATGTGTGGTCCACTGCGCTGTTTCATACGCTGGTCTATATTTGTCGAACAAGACCATTGTCGGATTCTTCTGCTTGTTTTCTGTGAGTTTGGATCTCGTGTGTATCAGCAGAGCATTGCACTTCGACATAAAATCGTTTTGGCCGAGGCCTCCTTCTCCTGGTTTTAGACCACGTGTGGCCGTATACAGCCTTAAATATTTCTCTACCCCACAGTAGCCAGGAGATCGACTTAGTTCTCTGGGCAGGTATTGGATTTGGGCAATGAACCAAGATTTTGATATTAAATGTATGTTTATTAAACTCACCTTCTCTGTCAGCGTCAGGTTTGTCGTTGTATTTGCCTTATTACGTCCCATCACCGTCTTGAGTATGGGCCTAGTTTTCGTAGGATTTATCACTGCACCCGATGTTCTTTCGTAAAGATTTAAACCTTCCTTTAGCTTCCCCGAGTCTTGAAGATCTGTAATAAATATCACTAGGTCACCCGCATAAGCCTTACAAGCTGAGCATTAGTTTCCAACTCTCAGACCGGTGCAAGATGAGGAGATTTTGTGAAGTAACGGGTCGAGCGATGTAGCGGATAGTGCCGTTGATAACGGACCTCCTTGTTTTACTGAACATTTAATACGATATTGCTGTGACAATGTGAGTGGCTACTGCATATCCAATGCAGTGGCGGTACGTGAGAGCTGCGACCTGACGTGGCCCAAGTTTGGGTAACACCAACAATTTTGTTCACGACCGTCTTGAAGCGTCCGGTAAAGCTTCGAGATACGGTTTTACAATCACAGTTAGAAGGGCGATAGGCAGCAGAAATTCAATTTCGTACTTTTTTGAGTTTTTTGGATTAGGACATTTCGACATTCGCTGGGACGTATGTATCATTTCCGATTCCGTTAGTGATTTGTAGAGAGGGCAGGAACTCACCTCTAGCTCTTCAGTTTGCTAACGCGTTATGGCATTAGCTCGCATAGATGTGTCCGTGATTATTTAAGTTAACACTGTCGCTTTTTGCTGTTGTTTATAACCATTTCTATGCGCCTGACTGAGTTTGAGAAATAAAGACACTACATTATACGGATTATAGCTTGAAGCTGTTTCGATGAACCCTCTGCCAGGCAACTGTGACTTCGTTTTACAGGTAACTGCCTACAGCCGTCAGATATTTGAAGTAAGCATCCTGAGTCTTCAGCTGTACATTGCTCAACCGGTTTCACTTATTACAAGCTACATCCTTAGAGGAAAAGCTGTATAGCGAAAAAATTTTTCGCGCTGTATCTTTTCCTCCAAAGATGATACCTGCTGTAAGTAAACTGGTTGAGAGATAAAGTTGTAAGATGCTTTACTTCAAACATAATGTGCATTGCAGGACACTCATGTAGATGTAGGCGTAGAAACTTTCCTTTTCTGCTTGTGGATCTCTGCTCAGTGCTCCGTCACTGCTTGCTAGAACAATTTCACACTTGTAAGTGAATTGCACAAAAGTAGTGGGTATTCTATAGTATTTATTCAATTACTATTGACGTATCCATTTCAATGACAATAGTTATCATATAACAACAGCTTTATAAACCAAAAACTGGTTAAATAAATAAACAAATACTGCAGAACTCCATTTTCTTGCGCCTTTCATTTATCAATTCTTTGCGTTCTTTCTTTTTTATCAATTAGCAATGCCTTCGTTGACTACGATTCTTAAAGTGCTGTTCCTTTTGTCTCCTTGCCTAAATGTTGGGTTTACAGTACTTGCTCATTCTTCCATCTAAGTGTCACACAAATGAAATATGCCTTCTTCTGAGGTGTGTGTTTGGCCTATTTACCTGGTCACTTTCCTCTACAGCCCACAAGTGGAATACACTCCTGTGCAAATCTCTGCTGAAGCGATAGTTTTTAATTAGCAAGACAATATGTATGTATATACATAATTACGATAAGGGGCAGTCAAATGAAAAGGAGACAGATGGAAAAAAAGTAAGTAAACTGTTTATTAATTCAAAAGTAATCGCTACAACTGTTAATACATTTAGCCCACTGTGAAACAAGATGACAAATGCCTTCATGGAAAAATGTTTGCGGTTGAATACGGAACCGCGATTGTACCCAGGCGTGCATTTCTTCGTCCGCAGCAAATCGACGTCCACGAATGTCTTTCTTCAGGGCTCCAAAAATATGAAAATCGCCTAGGGAGAGATCAGGATGTATGGTGTGTAAGAGCTCCCCAGCTAAACTTTGGCAACATGTGGGCACGCCTGGGTACAAAGGTGGTTTCGTAGGCAACGGCAAATGGTTCAAATGGCTCTGAGCACTATGGGACTTAACTTCTGAGGTCATCAGTCCCTTAGAACTTAGAACTACTTAAACCTAACTAACCTAAGGACATCACACACATCCATGCCCGAGGCAGGATTCGAACCTGCGACCGTAGCGGTCACGCGGTTCCAAACTGAAGCGCTTAGAACCGCACGGCCACACCGGCCGGCGCAACGTCAAATATTTTCGCATGAAGGCACTGATCGTCTTGTCTCACAGTGGACTGCATGTACCTGACAGTTATGGCGATTACTTTTGAAATAATAAACAGTTTACATACTTTTTTCATTTGTGTCGTTTCCATTTCATTGCCCTTCTCATGTGCCTAAATAAGTACACGGTCTATTCAAAAAGTTCCGAGACTCATTACGAGGTGCGGCTAGAAAAAAACCGGACTGATGCTGGAAAAAACATTTATTTACAATTATTTACAATTTCATGTTATCTCCTTCAATGTACTCTCCTCCTCGGTCTCTACACCGCTCCATACGAATTTTCCACTGTTCATAGCAATGCTGCAGATCATTTTCGGTAAGTCCATACATTACTTCCGTCGCTTTTTCTTTTACTGCTTCAACAGTCTCAAATCTAGTTCCTTTCAAAGCTGACTTGACTTTAGGGAAAAGAAAAAAGTCACAGGGGGCCAAATCAGGTGAGTAGGGTGGATGATCTAAGATGGGAATGTTGTGTTTTGCCAAAAACGTCTTCACTGACAACGCACTGTGAGCTGGGGCATTGTCTTGGTGAAGGATCCATGACTTTTTTCTCCACAAATCGTTCCGTTTTCTCCGTACCCGCTCACGTAGGGTAGCCAGGACGCTAATATAGTGCATCATTGCCTTGAATTTCGATTTTGACATTCGTGTTTTTTTTTGTCGTGGAGAACCAGGAGTTTTCCAATGCATCGATTGGCGTTTAGTTTCGGGATCGTAAGTAAAAAACCACGATTCATCGCAAGTAATAACATTTTGTAAGAAGGTGGGATCACTTTCAATGTTTTCCAGGATGTCAGAACAAATCATTCTTCGGCGTTCCTTCTGTTCAATTGTGAGACACCGTTTCTGAACACACTTTGTTCATGTTGAAACTTTCATGAAGAATCTGCCTAACACTTTCCTTGTCAACTCCTGTTAACTCAGACACTGCTCTGATTGTTAAACGGCGATCTTGTCGAACAAGTTTACCGATTTTTTCAATGTTTGCATCAGTTTTTGCTGACAATGGTCTGCCAGTGCGAGTGTCATCACTGGTGTCTTCGCGGCCATCTTTAAATCGTTTAAACCACTCAAACACTTGTGTTCGCGATAAACAATCATCGCCGTACACTTGTTGTAACATTACAAACGTTTCACTTGCAGATTTTCCTAGTTTGAAACAAAATTTGATGTTAACACGCTGTTCTTTCTGTATACTCAACATTTTCCGACGCACAGACAAAACGTCAACTACTTAAAACAGACGCCACGGGCAGACTGAGTGCAGGAGGCAGATGAAACTCGAGCAGTAGGCGGAGCGAGAGTCACGTGACAGGCCACGCGACTTTCAGCCTTATTGCATTCGTTTTATTGTTTCACCAGTACTAGTCCGGTTTTTTTCTAGCCACACCTCGTATATTCATGACGTATAAGCGAAGTCAGCAAAGTAACTACGGTGGCAACTTCAACTAACAACTGTAAACAACAGATGTACACTCGACCAGTCAGCTGTGAGCAGGCAGTGTTAAGTAACGAATGTACAACTGTCGGATGTCAACGTTCATGAGTCACAAATCGCAATGCAGTAACATCTCTAAATCAAGCGTTAGAGACATTGCAGAGTATTTTGCAAAAGATAAAAGTCTATGTAAAGTTCGTCGCGTACAACTTGACTCCCGAAAAAAAAAAAAATAAATAAATAAACGACGACACGTGGACGCCTGCCGTAACTTGATTGAAATTTAAAATGTGGACAGCTCTTTTCTGAAAAAAAAATCATCACGGTTGACGAGACTTGAACCCACCACAAAACGACAAAGTACAGAAATTCAAATGAAGGGTCAATGCTTCGACGACATAACCCCCGACATTCAAGGCAATGTGACGCGCGAGTTAAACAACATCTAAAGGAAGACTTTTCAACCGTTTCACATGACTGTATTTCTGTTTGTGCGTTGTAATCAAGTAGGAGGCTATGTAGAATATCTGAAGTATTAAAACCACCATCCTAACGTTTCTCTAATTTTTATTAATCCAGTCACGAAACCTTTTGGACTTACAATGTAAGTATGTGTGTGTGTGTGTGTGTGTGTGTGAGAGAGAGAGAGAGAGAGAGAGAGAGAGAGAGAGAGAGGCGGCTGGGCGCAGCACTTTATTATTACAGCTGCAGTAGCAGTGGACGTCCTCTGAGCATTGAAGGAATTTCCGGCGGCAGTTTGTGTTGCTTGGACAAGTAGCATCATCAGACATCTATGCACATATTGTTTTGACAGTGCATATGAGTTAAACTAGTGTTAATAATACGAGGACAGTAAGTGATATGCCCACAAATGAATTTTGATTTTGCGCTTGTGGTGATAGTACTGTAATTTCTTTATTTTCCCTTCTTACTTACGAAGACGTCTGTTCTGTCATTTACGAAAAGCATATTTAGATACGCTGGTATCATAATAAGATATTGCGTGGTCTGCTTCACCTTTACAACGTACAACAGTTCTGAAACATTTTCAGTAGATGCTGATCCGTATCTTGTAGGTCACATTTGTTGAAACTGATAGGATAACTTGTTAACACCATAACAGTCTGATCCAAAAACATAGATCAATAATGCATGATACCTAATTTTAATGTTAAATTGGTCAGATAAGGATGATGTTTTGGTAGTCTTTGCCCAAAGTACTCCACAGCTCTCAAATAATTTATGAATAACAATTTTAAAGCGCGTAAAGATTTTGGGATCCTTTAATGGCCTTCAAGACACCAACATTTCCCGCAAGACTGACGGACTGTCTCCCAGAATACAGAATTGGAGGTATGTCCCCAACTTTGGACGGATATATGCGTGTCCAGGGTTATCTATAATACTGTTCGGAAAAAGTGGAACACCGAGGGCGAGAGATATGATTACAGTGAAATTTATTCCACCGATTAGAGACATAACACAACACAAGTGATTAGCATTACAGACCTGCACATGCGCCGGTCGCGGTGGTCTCGCGGTTCTAGGCGCGCAGTCCGGAACCGTGAGACTACTACGGTCGCAGGTTCGAATCCTGCCTCGGGCATGGATGTGTGTGATGTCCTTAGGTTAGTTAGGTTTAAGTCGTTCTAAGTTCTAGGGGACTGATGACCACAGAAGTTGAGTCCCATAGTGCTCAGAGCCTGCACATGCGCAGTGACTGTGGAAATTCAGTACAGAATCAGTACAGAATCGAGAGCTACGGTCGCAGGTTCGAATCCTGCCTCGGGCATGGATGTTTGTGATGTCTTTAGGTTAGTTAGGTTTAAGTAGTTCTAAGTTCTGGGGGACTGATGACCTCAGATGTTAAGTCCCATAGTGCTCCGAGCCATTTGAACCATTTTTAGAATCAAAAGGCGCCTGAATATGCTGGTGGGAATACTCTGCAACGCGGTTTGTAAGCGCACCGGCAAAGCATCAACTATGGCAGCACGGGGACTTGAACGAACAAGTGCCTACCGACTATATCCCACACATATTCGATGGGCGATATGTCAGGCGAAAGGTCAGGCCAGGGGAGCAGTGGTACTCGCCCGTCTTCGGAGGAGGCTTGCACATTCCTCGCCGCTTGCGGCTTGGCATTGTCCTGGTGAAATACTCGTATAGCATGTGCAATGACCTGTAGGAGGGGTAATGCCTCGTGCTGTAAAATCCCAATAATGCAGCGATAGCAGTTTACATTGCTCTGAAGACGAAGGAGCCAAGATCGCGTGTTATAGGCTGTGGCGCCCCAAATCATCACACTTGGCATTTGTGTGCTACGCCGCTGGCGCATACAGCCTGCCGGTTTGCGTTCACCACAGTGACATAGAACGCGCATGTAGCCATCACTGTAGGACAAGTTGAAGCACGACTCGTCTGAAAACACTAGATTTTGCCACCCAGTGCGCCAGTGTCGGCGATCACGTGCCCATTGCAGTCTGCGGCGTTGATGGACTCTGGTCAGTGGAAGCCGATGCAGCCCGCAGACACGTCCACACCCGTTGCAGTGCTCGAACTTCGCGCCAACACTGTGGACGAAGCTGTTCAGTCCGTTACGGCCAAGCGAACAAGATGGCGGTCATCTCACGCTTTGGTCACATTGTACTCTGTCGGCGCTGTGCGCGGCCCTCTTCTCTCAAATGGTTCCAGATACGCTTCAGTGTTCAAGCAGCGTGCACTGTACAAGCAGCAATATCACGAACGACAGACCCGTCTTCCGGAGACCAATCATTCTGTGGCGTCCGAGCGCACATAAATGCAATATTCCACCCTGTGGTGTCGGCGAGGCGTTGTGGCACTTGATTATACGTTTCCACTTCGTATGACAAGTGAACTTTGCGGAACACTAACCTGTCCGGTCACAAAAAATAGGGCGCCATTGGACCTTCGTGCACACCATCTCTCTGTTATTTAAATCACTTATTATGGTTCCACTGTTCTATATGTCCTCTTGTCCTGGCGTATTGCAGACCATTGATTCTGACTGTTTCACTTTTTACAAATAATAGCGTACATAATTTAGTTTGGATCCATCTGAGTAGGCATAAGCTGAAATCGGCCGCACCGACTCTAAACAGTTTTCGCTACATTCCCATATTCAGACTCAGTAAAATGCCCTGGGATGTTTCTCATAAGAACAAAATAGTCACACTCGATGTTCTACGTCCAGGCCAATCTCCTATTAAAGATAACGGCCAGGAAGCGCATATGTGATTTTAATGGAATTTCTTTGCCACCTAATGGCGATGTAAGTATGCATGGATTCATCATTCTCTTGGAGAAGATAAGTGACATTGGTTCTCCTAGCGACATAACCAAGACATTTTGACTTAGTGACTGTCCATAGTACGAGAGTTAGAACTTAAATAGTAGCAACTATTACAAACGATACAAAAGAGTTACCTGTTTGCACCTGTTACTGTCCTTCAAAGTAGTCACCAGCGTTGTGAAGAACCCGTTTCCAGCGATGTGTAAGGCGTAATATATCGTTAGCAGAGCCTGTTCCGCTGATAGTGCGAATGAAGCGGTCTACTGCCTGTCGAATCTCTGCAGCAGTTCTGAATCGAATGCCACTTAGTGGCTCTTTCATCTTCGGAATCAAATCAAAGCCACAAGGACTTAAGTCTGGGGAGTATGGTGGATGGTACAGTACTTCCCAGTCTCATCGACCGAACAGAGCAACCACAGAGTGCGCTGTAAGCGCCCGCGCATTGTCGTGCAAAATGATGGGTGGGTTCTTTCGCAAAGCTGGTCGCAGGTGAAGCTACAAAAACGAGCAAAAACGATCAATCTTGATCCAACGCCGTTGTTCCTGTTTAGAAAACATAGTAACACCGATACGTTAGACCCTTCGTTCACAAGTGATTGTGACGCCGGTGACGTGGGACGGGTGGTGCACCACACTTGCCTCGGTACCGGTTTACGCTAGCACCATTTTGTTATGCACGGTTTATTTTACCCAAGGTGGCGTGCGAGATGTTTACTAACCTAGCCATTTCTGAAATACTTGAATGTCAGATAAATCGATCCGTTTCCGCATTTCAACAACGACTGTAATGTTTTCTGTGTCCCCTAACCCCCCCGGCCCCGTACGCTTTATATACCATCCACTGCTAGTGCTGCCACCTGCCGTCCCGTCTGTGAGTGGTTATTGCACGTTGACGTCGAACATAGTCGGTGGTCACACTAATGTGACCAGAACGATTATGTGTCAGTGACGATCGTCAGCGGGCCACAGCCGGTGTCCACCTGCATCTACATCTACATCTATACTACGCATGCCACCTTACGGTGTGTGGCGGAGAATGGTTCAAATGGCTCTGAGCACTATGGGACTTAACTGCTGAGGTCATCAGTCCCCTAGAATTTACAACTACTTAAACCTAACTAGCCTAAGGACATCACACACATCCCTGCCCGAGGCAAGATTCGAACCTGCGATCGTAGCGGTCGCGCGGCTCCAGACTGTAGCGCCTAGAACCGCTCGGTCACGCCGGCCGGCTGGCGGAGAATCTTATGGCACAATTGTCTTTTCGCCCCCTTTGCTGTTCCGTTCGCGAATGGTGTGTGAGAAGAATGACAGTCGGTAAAGCTCCGTATAAGCTCTAATTTATCATATTTTCCCGTCGGAATTATTTCGCGAGAGGTATGGGGTGAGAAGGGGGGGGGGGGGAGATTGAGAAGTTTTCTCGAATTGCCGGCCGTAGTGGCCGTGCGGTTAAAGGCGCTGCAGTCTGGAACCGCAAGACCGCTACGGTCGCAGGTTCGAATCCTGCCTCGGGCATGGATGTTTGTGATGTCCTTAGGTTAGTTAGGTTTAACTAGTTCTAAGTTCTAGGGGACTAATGACCTCAGCAGTTGAGTCCCATAGTGCTCAGAGCCATTTTTTTTTCTCGAATTTTCAGAAGTAAACCGATGAGGTACAGTGCCTCTCTTGTAGCTTCTGGCAGCGGAGGTTGCTGAGCATCTCCGTAACGCTTTCGCTCCGCTCTTACAACGGAGACGTTCTGTCGCACGAGCCTTGTGGCACCAACTCGCCACCGTGTAGTGCGTGGGTACGACACGCACCAAATCATGCTAGTAGAGTCTGCCCGTCAATGTCCCATTTCCTCAGAATGATAACTAGAGCCTAGGAAAACTTACCCTTTTCTAAAGGGATGCGGAAAAACTTACCCTTTTCTAATGGGTTGCGGAAATCAGTTAACTACGAACGAAACAAAGCCATTTGTGAAAATCAACAAATTGTAAAGCACCGTATTTAAATTCCGGCAGCGACGCATTTTATTTCTTTATTGTTTCGTTAACTGAAACACCCTCATCCAATGTGCAATTAAAGTTTATTAACCCCATCCTGAGACCAACCTAACAACAAACAACAGTATTGTCTCCATATTTGAGATTAATAAGTTACATAATATATGCAGATGAGAGAAAGATGCTGTTCCTTGTACTTATCTTGAGGTTAAAGTTTACTTTTGTGTCCGTGTTTGCTTCAAATAAACTTCTTTTTGCATAGCTTCCATCTTGAGCAAACGATTTTTCCTTCTTTTTACCCAGACATGTTTCACTGAAGTTACGGCGTCATCAGTGGGTCTTTTATATCCTTTCTAATAAATGAAGGAAGAAATTCTCTTTACTATCTCTGCACATACAATTTTAATTATTAAGAAAAGTATTCATGGATTTGAAATCACACAGTTTTCTTTTATATGTACCTTCTTACCAAATGCTGTGCTTTTCGGAACTTCTTGTATTTTGCGTTATAGGTGTTTTACTTTGACAATCTGTCACCTGCAACCATAGAGAACGTAACGTAGAAACTTATTTACATCTGAAATAGACGACTAAGAAAGTTAGACTGCTGCGATATTATTTCATTCTATGGGAAAGGTTAGCTGTGTGTGCATGTGTGTGTGTGTGTGTGTGTGTGTGTGTGTGTGTCCCTGCAGTCACTCTCACACACTCAATATATCTCTCTCCCTCTCTCTCTCTCTCTCTCTCTCTCTCTCTCACTCACACACACACACACACACACACACACACACACACACACACACGCAGAGAGAGAGAGAGAGAGAGAGAGAGAGAGAGAGAGAAGAGAAGAGAGAGAGAGAGAGAGAATCTTTCACAGGGAACAACAGAGTAACATTCTCAGTCGCAAATTTTCGGTGTAACTTTCTGCGTTACGTTGTCTATGGTTGCATATGACAAACTGTGAAAGAAAAGCACCTATAATGGTGAATAGCAAAATTTCGAGTGAAAAAAAACGAGAAAAATTACGGATCGTAGTGAAATAACGCGAAATCGGAGATTTTTTCGCTGTATCCCAACATTTTTAATTTTAACGTATAAAATATTATTAATCTCAGGATGGTAGTTTACCAATATTCGTACAGTAACTGATAGTTACTGGATGTTAAAACTGCATTTTGACTTCCAACAAACTACGATGTGGCGATGAAAATAGCACCGAAATTAGTAAAAATAACACGGAATTTGGCAAAAAACACAGAATTTCACAGAGGAAACCGAATTTGACAAAAATTGGCAAATTGGAAAAATAAAAAGTACCGAATTTTGCAAAAACTTACTCTGAAATTAGCAAAAAATAACACCAAATTTGGCAAAAATAACAGCGAATTTGGTAAAAAAAATAGCTCCTAATTTGGCAAAAAACACCAATCGTAACAAAAAATGACACTAAATGTGACAAATAAAAACCGAATGAGAAAAAAAATACCACCGACTTTGGCAAAAAAATTGTTAAACAACTACGATTTGGGGAAAAAATGACACCGAATTTGACAAGAAAGCACCAAATTTGGCATAAATACTCCGAATTCTACGAAAAGTAACACAAAATTGTGCAAAAAATAACACCGAGTCTGGTAATTAAATAACATCGAATCTGGCAAAGTAATTAACACGCTATTCGGCTAAGAAAATAACCACAAGAAGATTTTCACTCTGCAGCGGAGTGTGCGCTGATATGAAACTTCCTGGCAGATTAAAACTGTGTGCCGGACCGAGACTCGAACTCGGCACACAGATTTAATCTGCCAGGAAGTTTCAAGAAAATAACCCCTAATTTGGCAAAAAATAGCACCGAATTTGGGAAGAAAAAAATACTTAAGTTATAAGAAATAACACCAAATAAGGTAAGAAAATAACATCAAATTTAGCCAAAAAGTAAAATTAGACAAAAAAATACTGCAGCATTAAATGTCAAACAAATTTTGTCAAAAAGTAACGCAAAAATTAGACAAAAGAGTAACACTGAATCTGGCAAAAACTGACAACAAATTTGGCAAAAAAATAACACAAAATTTGGCAAAAAGTACGCATAATTTTGAAAAAAGTACACCGAGTTTTGCAAAAGTATTAAATTATTTGCAAAAATAACACCATTTGTTGGCAAAAGATGAACAGAATGTTGCGAAAAATAACGGCGAATTAAGCCATAAAATACTCGTGAAATGATTTTTTTCCTGTCTTTAACTATAACGCAAAATACTAAAAGGCACGTAAACCATAGCTTGTGCTGGCAGAGTGTATATTAAAACTTTGCCTGTTCTCCAAACTGTCAATTCATTTCTTATAAACTCAGTTCCTGTAAGTACATAGTAAGGTACAATTTTCTCCTTATTTAACAGAAAGAAAATAAGAAACCTAATGGTGATGCTGCAACCTCAGCGAAACGTGTGTGCATAGAAAGAACAAAATTTTCGTTTGCTCAAGGTGGAACGTGTCCAAAAACAGTGTTACTCTTGTCGGTGTAGTTGGGTACAGAGAGGGACGTCGGCTGTTGCGCAGGGGAGACGCCGATGGGCGGCGGGGCTGCGTGCCCGGCGCCGTGGGAGGCGGGGTGCGCGCCCAGCCCGCCGGGCCGCAGCTGCAGCCCGCTGACGCTGTCGCTGCCGCTGCCGCTGGCCGCCGCTGCCGCCGCCGCCAACGCCGCCGCGCACGTGCCCCAGGCCGCCGCCGCTCCAGGTAGGCTAGCCGCTCGCTGCGCTTCTTACAGCACGCCGCTAACCATCCTTCCGCAGTAGAGCACTGCAGGCGCGTCGCCGATCCACGTGATTTTCACTCGTGTCCGGCGCCAGAGAGGGTCACTCGGTTTGGCAGAATTAACAGATGAACGGTACTAGCTCGCCTAATAACACACCTGCGTGGCCAGCGTCTATGGCTGCGAAGTTGCCGTATGTACGAGGGTCACGACCTACCTCTTACCGCTGCTTTTTGTCGTAGACAAAATTCGTTTTTACACTACTGGCCATTAAAGTTGCTACTCTAAGAATAAAATGGAGATGATAAACGGGTATTCATTGGACAAATATATTATACTAGAACTGACATGTGATTACATTTTCACGCAATTTGGGAGCATAGATCCTGAGAAATCAGTACCCAGAACAACCACCTCTGGCCGTAATAACGCCCTTGATACGCCTGGGCATTGAGTCAAACAGAGCTTGGATGGCGTGCACAGGTACAGCTGCCCATGCAGCTTCAACACGATACCACAGTTCATCAAGAGTAGTGATTAGCGTATTGTGACGAGCAGTTGCTCGGCCACCATTGACCAGACGTTTTCAATTGGTGAGAGATCTGGAGAATGTGCTGGCCAGAAAAGCAGTCGAACATTTTCTGTATCCAGAAAGGCCCGTACAGGACCTGCAACATGCGGTCATGCATTATCCTGCTGAAATGTAGGGTTTCGCAGGGATCGAATGAAGGGTAGAGCCACGGGTCCTAACACATCTGAAATGTAACGTACACTGTTCAAAGTGCCGTCAGTGTGAACAAGAGGTGTCCGAGACGTGTAACCAATGGCACCCCATACCATCACGCTGGGTCATACGCCAGTATGGCGATGACGAATACACGCTTCCAATGTGCGTTCACCGCGATGTCGCCAAACACGGATGTGACCATCATGATGCTGTAAACAGAATCTGGATTCATCCGAAAAACAACGTTTTGCCATTCGTGCACCCAGATTCGTCGTTGACTACACCATCGCAGGCGCTCCTGTTTGTGATGCAGCGTCAAGGGTAACCGCAGCCATGGTCTCCGAGCTGATAGTCCATGCTGCTGCAAACGTCGTCGAACTGTTCGTGCATATGGTTGTTGTCTTGCAAACGTCCCCATCTGTTCACTCAGGGATAGAGACGTGGCTGCACGATCCGTTACAGCCATGCGGATAAAATGCCTGTCATCTCGGCTGCTAGTGATACGAGGCCGATGGGATGCAACACGGCGTTCCGTATTACCCTCCTGAATCCACCGATTCCATATTCTGCTAACAGTCATTGGATCTCGACCAACGCGAGCAGCAATGTCGTGATACGATAAACCGCAATCGCGATAGGCTAGAATCCGACCTTTATCAAAGTCGGAAACGTGATGGTACGCATTTCTCCTCCTTACACGAGGCATCACAACAACGTTTCACCAGGCAACGCCGGTCAACTGCTGTTTGTGTGTGAGAGATCGGTTGGAATCCTCATTTCAGCACGTTGTAGGTGTCGCCACCGGCGCCAACCTTGTGTGAATGTTCTGAAAAGCTAATCGTTTGCATGTCACAGCATCTTCTTCCTGTAGTTTAAATTTCGTGTCTGTAGCACGTCATCTTCGTGGTGTAGCAATCTGAATGGCCATTAGAGTAATAGCACGCCGCTACCCATCCTTCCGCGGTAGAGCACTGCAGGCGCGTGAGCGATCCACGTGATTTTCACTCACCCGCGGCGCCCGAGAGAGCGCGAATAAACCTCACAAAGACTGGTGGAATTAACTGAAGATGACCGGTATTGCCTCGCCTAATGACACACCTGCGTGGGCAGCGTTTGTTGCTGCGAAGTTTAAGTATGTAGAGGCGTGACGCTCTTCCTCCTTGCGCTGCTTTTATCGTAGATAGATTCGTGTTTACAGCCGCATAGTATGACCGCGCGTCTGTTGAGTCACAATGGGCGAGTGCTCACCATATGCAGACTACAGAAGTAGTTGCTAGCTGAGTGAAGCAGAGCCCTGTGAAAAGCGAGTGACGGAGAACGAGGCCCGCTCACCCGCTCACGGTGGTCCACCATGCGCATGCACTGTTCCAACACACAGTACTGTCATTGGTTTTACAGCGGTCTTTTTTCACTCGAGTGTCTTCCGTACAATTGCATGATTTTCTTTTAACTGCTAGCTAACATTAAGAAACAAACGGTAAGGTAGTGGTTGAAACTACATCGAACAATACTAAACATTTATATGCAGTCGGGGAGAATAATCTAGATTTACTTAAATCCGCAAGGCACTGTCAGTGCATGGGCAAGCGTATTATAATTCACACCAATATTGGAGATTTTCTGTCCTGTTTTCGTGTACTGAGCGAGGGAAAAACGACTGTCCACCTACCTCTGTACGCGCACTAATCTCTGTTATCTTATTCGGGGTCAGGGATTTTCTCTGCCTCGTGATGACTGGGTGTTGTGTGATGTCCCTAGGTTAGTTAGGTTTAAGTAGTTCTAAGTTCTAGGGGACTGATGACCATAGCTGTTAAGTCCTATAGTGCTCAGAGCCATTTGAACCATTTTTTGTTATCTTATTTCCATGATCCCTACGCGACATATGCGAGCGCAAATTTTTCTTTCTTTCTTTCTTTCATTTTTTTTTTCTCTTTTTTCTTCTTCAAGTTCCGATCGGTCGAGAGATGAAAAACAGAGCGAAAATCAAAAATGTTTTATTTGCAACATTTAGCTAAACTTTCCAGCTACTTCTCTGTACTGTCGCCGCTCTAACGTGGACATTTGTGGTAGCGTGGCACCAGCTTTCCACTACCCTCGCCATAGAAGACAGCCGCCTGTGCTTTCCGCCAATTCTCTACGCTGGTCTGCAGCTCGTTCTGTGCCGTGCGAGCAAAGAGATGGAAATCATAGGGAGTCAAGTCCGCCCTGTATGTATGGTGACCTAATACTTCTCATCCCAAACGCTACAGGAGTGTCTTTTTTGCAGCTACATTATGCGGCCGAGCATTGTCATGAAGAAAACAATGCCTGTTCTGAAATGCCTTCCATACAAGATTTTCTCAAATCCCTGATCCACTCACTGACTATCGACTGACACCCGCTTCCTTCACTGACCGCCTGCATCGTGAACGTCTGTACATCCTGCTTGAAAGTACCTGCGCCACAGCCACACTCTGTGGTCACTCAGGACAGTTGCGTTATGAGGGCTACATGAAGTCAGGCGAAACACCTCAGCATGAAGAAACAGAATAACAGTTCGCACTTTGCGGGAGACTATTGTTCTTAGCATCTGTACGAACTACGCACTCACTGTGTGCTCAGAAGTGAAAAGTGCAACGTGACGCGAACGATTGGCATACTGGCATACTAGAGACACTGTGAAACACATCTGCGGAGCGTGACAAAAAAATAGCCCTCGTACGGTTGCTGGCAGTATAATGACTGAAGCAGTCTTCTTCGAATACAGATTCTCAAAAGTTATCCAATGGGGTTTCGTGACAACTGCGTCACCCTTCCTCCAGGGATAACATTTAAGTTGCCTCAACATTTCTGTCACACATTAGTGCAGTATATACCGGTCTCTTCCAGTTCTAGCAGTGTGTCGCTAAATTCTTCGACTTTTTTCTCGATCCTACTTGATAAAGACTCCAAAGACTAGAACAATACTCTAGAACTGATAGCACTATGTGATTTCTTTTATTGAAACTTTTTACTTCCCCAGAATCCTTCCAATAAATGTAGAACTTCCATTCGCTTTGTAGTACTGATTTTTCACGGTAGTCACATTTCATACCGCTTCTTTACATTACACGAAACCCTTATTCAGTGTGACAGGCTCAAGACGTTCACAACTACTCTGTTTATTGGATACTACCTGGTTCTTTGTTATAGGCATCATCTTACATTTATAGAACCTTATCGAGAGCTGCCGTTCGTTACACGAAAGGTGTCTTAATCACGTCTTAAGAATCTCATCTCAGCAGGTTTTAATTTCCTCTTGTTTTCGCTACCGTGTGTTATCATGTGGCTGCGATCACCTTACAGAACTCGATTTGTATTCGTTGCAGCGAAAGAGAATAACTTAATTACGTGAATTAAAATTAAATATTACTCAGGATTTCGCAAATGTAATACAACATCTGTTCAATAAAATTAACTAATGACCCGAAGCTGGCCAAGAACAGATAGCGTTATCATGTGTCTCTCAGATTTTAGAAAAACCTTTGATAGGGTAATCACGGTTAATATTTTTTAGTCTTCTCATGCGTGTATCAGCAGTTCAGACGAAATGATCATCATAACACACTGACTTCAATCTGAAATCGACCTTCATCCGAGAACCGTCGTTTTTAATGGTGCTCTACAGAATTTTTTTGCTATCTTAGTAACAGCCGAAATGTCCAGAGACTCGCACAAGTGTTGGAAATGACAATAACCTAATGTTATGCTTCATCCATAGTTAGTTAAGTTTTTATTACTGCTAAAATTCCTGATAAATTTCGTGAACTTGAGTAAAAATTCTGACATGAGAAATAAACAAGAAAAACGAATATAGATATAGAAGAGCTAAACAATAAAATAGTCATGCAGGACAAGAGGACCCAGTTTATGAGAGTCAAGGAAATTCTGGAATCATAAGCAATAACACAGCAGCCCAATAAACATATATGAGAGTTATGCATGGGAGTACCTACCTAGTCCCATTCCTGCATACTGACATAGAAGCCTTAGTTAAAAACTGGGATTAGATAAACAGTACAACGTGTTCCAGTAACATCATTTTCTTCTTGTTAACTTTAATACAATCCATCACTTTTACCATAAAAGCCATACAACTACGCTGGACGTAGTGTTTTTACAAACACAGTAATTAGTCATCACAACTATGGGTACGTTGTCCTCGTCCCGTCACATAAAAATCGCGTACCATGCGCAATTGTGCCCAGCGTTGTCGTCAAAGGACATAACCAAAGATATAACGTGCATGATGTACGCAAGATGAACTTCGAAAGTATGTGTCGATAGTACTGTAAGATCCTTACATTATCACTCTTTTACTGACAGTTACAGTTTTTCCGCGTACACTTGTACACATGGGTCAGTTCCAAAAACAAGTGTGTATATCTATGATTTGTAGCTATGCATCACAATGTTTGTTCTTGTTGCTTCTGATTAGATGTGACGTGTTAATAGCGTGGTAATGTTATTGTTCTCGCAACATTTATTGCTTAGTGCACTTTATATTTTAGATGATTGACTTTGACGACCGTGCCCTGCACAGTTACACATGGAACGCTATTTTTGTATGATATGACGAGGATGTTGTATCCACACTTGTTATAAGTAATTACTATGTTTGCGAGAAACTTGCGTCCAGTGCAGCGCCGTGGCTGCTATGTTGCAACTTTGTTTTCATTATGATGTGTTGTTATGTTTTTTAAATGCATCTGAATGGCCTAAACTAGTTGTGCTGAATAAAATATTTCAAAATACATTCCGGTGGAATAATGTCTTTCCTCTTTTTGAGCCGGCCGCTGTGGACGAGCGATTCTAGGCGCTTCAGTCCGGAACCGCGCTGCTGCTACGGTCGCAGTTTCGAATCCTGCCTCGGGCATTGATGTGTGTGATATCCTTAGGTTAGTTAGGCTTAAGTAGTTCTAAGTCTAGGGGACTGATGACCTCAGATCTTGAATCCCATAGTGCTTGGAGCCATTCGAACATCTTTTTGAATAATATTCTTCTGATATCATAAGAAGACAGAATGAAGACAGAAACATGGAGTAAATTTTAATTTACGTATAGGAGTAAGCAGTTTTTATTTTCAAATGAACCACTGATTTCTCTAGGGCATATCTTTTACTTACATGCACATAAACCACGCAGTGCTTTTCACTGTTAAGTTTAGGAAACGTTCTGAAAGGTGCCAACATGGATGTGGAGCCTTCCCCACTCCACTGCAGTGGCCAGTTGCTCTAGGCTTCTCGGTTGAGGGTCCATGGCACTAACAGTCCTGTTGAGGTGCTTACACAGATTCTCGAAATCTGGGGAGATCGGTGGCCAGGGGAATAAGGCAAACGCATCCTGGTGCTCTCCGAACCTTTCACGTACATTGTGAGCTGTGCGGCACGTTGCATTGTCCTGCTGGCAGATGCCATTGTACCGAGGAAAAAAAAAAACTGCATGTACGGGTGGACTTGGTCCAGAAGGATATATGCAAACGTGTTTTGATCTACCGTGCCCTCCAGAATGGCACGATCATCCAGGGAATGCCACGAAAACATTCCGCAGACCGTAAGGCTCCCTCGTCCGGCCTGGAACCTTTCGACGATTGTTGCATCGTGCTTGCTTTCAGACGTAATCGCCAACGGACGTGTCCGATGGAGGACAAAACGTGATTAATCTGATAAGTCCACCTGTCGACACTCAGTGGATGTCCAGTTGCGATACTTGCATGTAAATTCCTGCCTTCGTCGCCGATGAACAGCAGTCAGCGTGGGTGCACAAACTAGGCGCCTGATGCGAAGGTCCATACGCAGCAACGTTCGCTGAACGGTCGTTGAGAAGACACAGTTGGTATCCCCTTGGTTCATCTGGACCGTCAGTTGCTCAACAGTTGCACGTCTTTTCACCCGTACACATCTCCGCAGCCGTCGACTATCCATGTCATCTATGATCCATGGTGCACCACAGATGCCTCGGCACCGGTTTTGGATAGTGTCATTTTGGCATGCACGGTATGATTTATCCACAGGTGCCTCGGCACCGGTTTTGGATAGTGTCATTTTGGCATGCACGGTATGATTTATCCACAGTTGCCTCGGCACCGGTTTTGGATAGTGTCATTTTGGCATTCACGGTATGATTTATCCACGGTAGCACATGAGCAGTTTACAAACTTAGCCATTTCGAAAATGCTTCCACCCTTGGCCCGAAATCCAATGCTCGTGCCGTTTCAGACGTCAGATAAATCGCTCCGTTACCGCATTACGACAATGACTGCATTGTTGGCGCTTACCCCCACACTCTTTACATACAATCCACTGCCACCATCTGCCGTCTGTGAGTGGTTGTTGCACGTTGACTTCGATCGCAGGCGGTGGTCTCGTTAATGTGACTGGACCGTGTACTTTTCACAAATGTTTAGTGTGGCCCCCCATGAGGCACACGACAAACCTCAAGGCGATAGTCAAGCTGGTCACATATTTATGTGAGCACATTTTGATTTACTGCATACCTTGTTGTTGTTGTGCGGTATAGCAGTTCACCTATAGTTGTTGGAAGCGGAGGACAGGGAGTCTCACTCAAAGCCTCACAAAAGTCTACCTTGGTGGCCAATGGTGCAGTGAGAGATCCATATACCCTATACAGTCTACTCATCTTTGAGGTTGTACTCTCGACAAAACTCATGCCACGTAGTTGTAAC
Source organism: Schistocerca nitens (assembly GCF_023898315.1). Classification (NCBI taxonomy): domain Eukaryota; kingdom Metazoa; phylum Arthropoda; class Insecta; order Orthoptera; family Acrididae; genus Schistocerca; species Schistocerca nitens. The sequence continues at coordinate 482,426,675 of NC_064621.1, forward strand.
TGAATTGCACCTGTTGGAACGAAGAACGAAGAATGCCTCGCTGTGTTATTGTCATTTCTGTTCGAAGCACTTTGGGAATGTACGAGTGAACGAGCAGGCTAGCGGGGCCATGGAGTCTCATAGTAGCAACCACATGCATTGGCAACTTATAACGGGCGCCAAAGTAAATATTTAGTGTCGGTGCGCAAGTTAACATTGATCCTAAATTTTTACCTTAATTAATGTAGATATCAGACGAATCTTTCTTAAATATGGCGTGTTGGGGATACAAGTGCAGATATTTTTATGGGTCGCTGAGAACAGTGTACCGAATAACATTACACCAGTGTTTACTTCGTTTGGAGAATAATAAATATAGCTATTAGGAGTAGTATGTGTTTCGTTTGGGGACTACCTCCAAGTACATGTGGCAAGAGCGAGCTATTAATACTTATTTTCTCCAGAGAAACATGTCAGGTGTTGAAGTGCGGATGCATGGAGACGTAACGGTTAGTCTATACTGACAGGCAAGTCCACTCAGTGGTGCACTTACTACAGCGCAGAAACATCAGTTAATTGTGTGATGTGTTTGCTGGAAGACTGTTAGACGCAGTTTAAAAATAACTAACACGCTGAAGTGGATCAAGTGGATACCTATTAAGGAACCAATGATCACAGTATCTCCATTTATACCCCTAACACTCTGTATAGAGGATGGGATCTTACAAAATATGCGAGAGGACTACACTTGGCTAGAATTTAAGTATTCGCTGCACTATAAACTCGTTGCCGCAATGCTGCATCAGAATAAGAAACGACTACGGCTGACACCCACACACTTCCACGGAACAAGGTCCTCTCTGCACCCTTTCGAACTAGTAGACATCCACCGCCTTCTACTCAGTTTCTCACTTTGTAACGCCCCACAAACCAAGCTATATGACCTATCACAGAACATGGCACTTTGCTTCACATGGATGGCGTGGGTCTTACAGGCCTACCAAGAAAATGTACATGTTCATATGTTACTTTCAAGATTAAGGTATCCGGCTGTAATCCTCACGATGGAAAGGAGCTTCATTGTCCAGATTAACATGCGAAATGTCCAGGACAGGGAATCATGGAAGAGATACAAACAACTTTCTAGAGAGAGCAACTTTCACTCAGAGACATTGTGAATGACAATAAAAAACACTCAATAACCATTCAAATTATCGTAAAAATTATAATCATTAAACAGTCAAGAATAATAAGGTATTTCCGAAAGCAGCTGTGTGAAGATGCTTTATTCGCAACTATCTCTTTACGCCAGTATAGACGCATCTTCAGGTTTGTAATGGTTATATATTCATAATGTTCATGGACAATTACGGAGTCCTAGCACTCGGGTAGTTATTCACGTTGAGGATAATTTCCCGAATACTGGGATTCCGTAATTTTCGATGCACATTATGAAAATATCACCATTGTGAACCTGAAAATGCGTCTATACTGGCGTGAAAATGGTAGTTGCGAATAAAGCACCTTCGTACAGCGATGTGGCTTTTGGAAATACATCATTTTTGACTTTTTTAATGGTTATAATTTTTATTGTACTTTTAATGGTTATTGAGAGTTGGATGTTTCTTATGTTATTCATGGAGGAGAATCTACTGAATAATCTACTGCCAGCAGAGGCAAAACAAACAAGATATCAAAGCGCAATTTATTTCATTGTGTAGTACTGCCCTCCTACTCCAATAGGACATCAACTGTATTACATCTTCATCTACATATATACTCAGCAATTCACCGAAAGAGGCACGGCGAAGGATACTACGTATCACTAGAAGTCATTTCCTTTGCTGTTTTACTCACAAATGGAACGAGAGAAAAACTACTGTTTGCATGCCTCCGCACTAGCTTCAGTTTCCCCCTTCTCATCGTCGTGGTTGTTACGTGAAGTGTGCACTGGCCGCAGCAGAATCAAACTGCAGCTGGCCTCAAATGCTGGTACTCTAAATTTCCGCAATAGTGCCTCTTGAAATGAGCATCACCTTCTCACCAAGGACTTTCATTTTTTTACCATAATAAATCTAGCAGCACCACTCTGCATTGCTTCGATGTCTTCCTGTAATCCGACCTGGTGAGGATCCCAAACACTCTAGCAGTACTCAAGAATTCATCGCACAAGCGTTCTGTACACCATCTGCTTTATCGATGAGCTACACTTTCCTAAAATTCTGCCAGTAAGACAGTTCCCGAGTACCAACCTGATGTGCAACCTCAATGCAGCTTTACGCCTAAATATTTCAACGATGTGACAGCGTCAAGCAGCTCATTACTAATGCTGTATTCGAACGATACAGGATTTTTTTTTCTTACTCACCCGCACCAATTTACATTTTTCTGCATTTAGAGCAAGTTATCATTCACCACACCGACTAGAAATTTTGTCTAAGTCATCTTGTATCCTCCTACAGTCACTCAACGACAACACAGTCCCTTGCACAGCAGTGTCTTCAGTAAAGAGCCGTAAATTACTGCTCACACTGTCCGTCTGGTCACTTATGTATATAGAGGACAAAAACGGTCCGATCACATTTCTCTGGGGTACTCCCAACAATACCCTTGTCTCTGATGGTTTGTAGGATATCACTTGAGAAAATGGAAAGCTGAGTCTCGCACGAGCGATGCTTTATGGGCAGAAGCTTTTCTGCCTCGTGGAAATTTATTGTATTCGAACTCACCGTGCGTTCAAGAATTCTGCAGTTTATCGATGTTAAGGAAGTTAATCGGTAATTATGCGGGTCCGTTCTTTTAGCTCCATTATAGACAGGAGTCACTTGCGCTCATTTCCCGTCGCTTGCGACTTTTCTCTGGGCGAGATGTTCGCCATAAATGCAAGCTAAGAAGGGACCAATGCCGCAGAGTACCATCTGTAAAACCTATCACTGGCCATTAAAATTGCTACACCAAGAAGAAATGCAGATGATAAACGGGTATTCATTGGACAAATATACTATACTAGATTTGACATGTGATAACATTTTCACGCAGTTTGGGTGCATAGATCCTGAGAAATCAGTACCCAGAACAACCACCTCTGCCCGTAATAACGCCCTTGATACGCCTGGGCATTGAGTCAAACAGAGCTTGGATGGCGTGCACAGGTATAGCTGCCCATGCAGCTTCAACACGATACCACAGTTCATCAAGAGTAGTGATTGGCGTATTGTGACGAGCCAGTTGCTCGGCCACCATTGACCAGACGTTTTCAATTGGTGAGAGATCTGGAGAATGTGATGGCCAGGAAAGCAATCGAACATTTTCTGTATCCAGAAAGGCCCGTACACGACCTGCAACATGCGATCGTGCACTATCCTGCTGAAATGTAGGGTTTCACAGGGATCGAATGAAGGGTAGAGCCACGGATCGTAACACATCTGAAATGTAACGTCCACTGTTGAAAGTGGCGTCAATGCGAACAAGAGGTGACCGAGACGTGTAACCAATGGCATCCCATACCATCACGCCGGGTGATACGCCAGTATGGCGATGACGAATACACGCTTCCAATGTACGTTCACCGCGATGTCGCCAAACACGGATGCGACCATCATGATGCTGTAAACATAACCTGGATTCATCGGAAAAAATGACGTTTTGCCATTCGTGCACCCAGGTTCTTCGTTGAGTACACCATCGCAGGCGCTCCTGTTTGTGATGCAGCGTCAAGGGTATCCGCAGCCATGGCTTCCGAGCTGATAGTCCATGCTCCTGCAAACGTCGTCGAACTGTTCGTGCAGATGGTTGTTGTCTTGCAAATGTCCCCATCTGTTGAGTCAGGGATCGAGACGTGGCTGTACGATCCGTTACAGCCATGCGGATAAGATGCCTGTCATCTCGACTGCTAGTGATACGAGGCCGTTGGGATCCAGCACGGCGTTCCGTATTACCCTCCTGAATCCACCGATTCCATATTCTGCTAACAATCATTGGATCTCGACCAACGCGAGCAGCAATGTCGCGATACGATAAACCGCAATCGCGATAGGCTACAATCCGACCTTTATCAAAGTCGGAAACGTGATGGTACGTATTTCTCCCCCTTACGCGAGGCTTCACAACAACGTTTCACCAGTCAACGCCGGTCAACTGCTGTTTGTGTATGAGAAATCGGTTGGAAACTTTCTTCATGTCAGCACGTTGTAGATGTCGCCACCGGCGCCAACCTTGTGGGAATGCTCTGAAAAGTTAATCATTTGCATATCACAGCATCATCTTCGTAGTGTAGCAATTTTAATGGCCAGTAGTATAATTGGGATTACATCTGGACCTGGCGACTTAAGCTCTTTTAGTTGTTTCTCTAAGCCACGGATGCCTGTTTCTATGTCCTCCATGCGGGAGTCTGTGTCACAGTCAACCGACGGTATGTTTGTACGATCTCCCTGCGTGAATGATTTCTTAAACGCGAAATTTAAAAATACAGCTTTCCATATGCTGTCTTCTACTGCCAGACCACTATGGTGGATGAGTGATTGGATAGATCCCTTCGCAAACTTCGTGATTTTACATATGACCAGAATTTTCTAGGTGTCTCGGCAAGATCTTTCACTAAGGTATGACGGTGGAATGTGTTGTATGCGTCGAGCATCGAGATTCTACTAGCCTTTGCCTGTCGACACTTGCGCGTTTATTTTGAACCGAGAGTGCAACAGCCTATGTTTCCTGAGCATTTTATGAATTTGCTTATTAAACCACGGAAGGTCTTTCCCATCCTTAATCAACTTACTTGGCACATACGTCTCCAGGGCGCGATTAACAATCAGTTTAAACTTTGCCCATAATTCCTCTATGTCCGCCGCATTGGAACTAAATAATGTCCTGTCATTGTCTAAGTGGGATAGTAACAACTAGTTATCTGCATTTTCTTGCATAAGTACTCTCCTAGCCTTCTTTATGGGTTTATTAGCCTTAGTAACCATCTTCGATACGATGACATCATGATCGCTAATCCCTAACAACCAGTAACTCCACTACTGCGATTTGATCAAACACTGTGCCAGAAGCGAAATTGTTGATGGTTTTAGTACTAATGATTAATGTCTGTGTCCGTTACACCTGCAACATCTAATACGTCAACGCTTCATAAGCACATCTGAGATCTTTCTGGCCACCTAAGTTGCGAAACTACCGCTGCATTGCCTGCCTCATCGGCTTCTCACTGCGCGTGCGCTGCAGCATCTCGCATCAGAGATCTTACCATAACTACAACACAACATCTCACTCGTCTAGTATCCTTACTGTGCTCGTCCATAAAATAAAAACATTCGCAAAATCCTTCTCTGTTGTTGCTGTCCGTCTATATAATATGATACGCTGTACTCTCCACACAGTTCAGTGCTGTGTTGCATTAAAAAAAACCTGAAACATTTCTGAAAATCTCATAATTTTTCGCCAAAAGATTAACGTTCATGGTCAGTTTTCCTATATCACACAATACGGTAAATTCTTCCATCATCTCCCACTTGCTCTTCTTCCTCTGCTCATCTCTCAATCAGTAATGGCGCTTTTTTTCCACGTATGTTCATTACTCGTGTTTCATCAGCTTTCTCTTTCTCTCCCTTTTCAGTTCCTTCCCTCATGTCCATTGTTACTGCAGCCCGTAGTCGAAATTTGCATGCCTGTAATTTTTCCTTATCGTTCTACGTGTCATGAACGAATATAAACAGATTTTTCTACACTATTGAAGTCTATAAGGGGCAATCATATGAAAATGACGCACACGGAAAAGATTGGTCAGGTTCAAGTAAGGCTCGCAGACTGAGTGTTAATTGACAGGTCATATATTCTCGGACTCGAGAACCTCGACCATTTTTGCCTGTTATCGACATTGATACTGGCAAGATATTGGTTCTGGGAATCCCAAGACTTTCGAGAATGTTTCAAGTCGGATAAGAAATGACAAAAGAAATATGTTTTTCTTGTGCTACAATTACAAATTAACATTTTTCTGATTTTTTCCTTAGATTGTACTGTGAAACCATGCTTCTTGCTAAATTTCATGATTATAGGTCAACGTCAGCCACGCTATAGGTTTTGAAGAGTGAGTTTGCGAGTATCCAAGAAAACCATAAATGACCACAGACCTTAGTATGTAGCAGATTTCACCTTGGTACGTCCACCAGTTCCTGCGAAAATATGTTTTTAACAGTTGGACAAACAGACAGACTGACGACAAAGTGGTCCTATAAACGTCCCGTTTTTACCGATTGAGGTACGGAATCGTAAAAAGTAAGTAAACTGTTCATTATTTCAAAAGCAATCGCCATAACTATTAATACATTTATCCCACTAGAATCAAGACGGTCAGTGCCTCAATGTAAGAATGTTTGTGGTTGCCTATGTAACCATGATTAAATGCAGGCGTGCACCTCTTCGTCCGAAAGAAATTGACGACCACGAATGTCTTTTTCAGGGCTCGAAAACATGTAAATTTCACGGGGTGTGTATGGAGGGAGTGCGCGGGCCCAGATATTGCCAAGGTTGTTTCGACTATGTTTCATAATTTTTCCTGTGACGCCCTTACACATCTTCCGATCTCTACCCACACAATTTCTATATTTTTGTAGCCCTGAAGGAAGACATTCGTGGCCTTAAGTTTGCTTCGGACGAAGGGGAGAAATGCATTGACCTTTACGGCGATTACTTCTGAATTAATGAACAGTTTAGTTAATTTTTAGCTTTCCGTTCCTCATTCGGTAGAAACGGAAGCCTTACTATATTGTCCGTCCATGTATATGTATGTATGTACAATTACAAATTAACAATTTTCTAATTTTTTCCTTAGATTGCACTGTGAAACCATGCTTCTTGCTAAATTTCATGATTATAGGTCAACGTCAGCCACGCTATAGGTTTTGAAGAATGAGTGTTAAAACTCATTTTTCTCAGGAGCGGGTAGAGGTATCAATCTGATATTTATGTCACACAGTAAGGTCTATGGTCCCTTGGCGGTGTTAAACATTTATACTTCTGAGCAAATATAGTCAAAAGATACGACAATTTATGTCACATATTTTGATACTTGCAATCTCACTCATCAAAATCTAGAGGATACTTCCCACTGACCTAGCCTCACAATATTTGGCAAGAAGCAAGATTTTACAGTAAGAGCAAAGAAAATAACCCGGAAATTGTAATTTGTAATTTATGATAGTGGGAAGAAACGTTCTCGAAAGTCATGAAATTCCCAACACTGGTATCTTGGCAGTATCGATATCAATTACACGCTAAAATCATCGAGATTCTCGATACTGAGGCTGGATGACCTATTTATGTACAAACTTAATTTTTTACGGAATCGATAGAATGCGAATGCTACTCGGACTTGGCCAGTTTTATTGCAACTGACGCCGTTTCATTTGTCTCCCTCTTTAGTAATTCCTAAATGTTGCGTTATTAAATAGAGGCCTATGTAACTTATAACATGCTTCTCATAGTGAATGGGATGTAAGCTATGTAGAGTGCATAGAAGTACGTAAGATAGGGATGATGGCCCTGATCTTACCAAGATAAATCAACAAATAACAAGGCAGTTATTCGATTTTATCATATCCATGTTATTTTATTCCCCTCCCCCCCCCCCCCCCCATGAACCATGGACCTTGCCGTTGGTGGGAAGGCTTGCGTGCCTCAGCGATACAGATGGCCGTACCGTAGGTGCAACCACAACGGAGGGGTATCTGTTGAGAGGCCAGACAAACATGTGGTTCCTGAAGAGGGGCAGCAGCCTTTTCAGTAGTTGCAGGGGCAACAGTCTGGATGATTGACTCATCTGGCCTTGTAACATTAACCAAAACGGCCTTGCTGTGCTGGTACTGCGAACGACTGAAAGCAAGGGGAAACAACAGCCGTATTTTTTCCCGAGGACATGCAGCTTTACTGTATGATTAAATGATGATGGCGTCCTCTTGGGTAAAATATTCCGGAGGTAAAATAGTCCCCCATTCGGATCTCCGGGCGGGGACTACTCAGGAGGACGTCGTAATCAGGAGAAAGAAAACTGGCGTTCTACGGATCGGAGCGTGGAATGTCAGATCCCTTAATCGGGCAGGTAGGTTAGAAAACTTAAAAAGGGAAATGGATAGGTTAAAGTTAGATATAATGGGAAATAGTGAAGTTCGGTGGCAGGAGGAACAAGACTTTTGGTCAGGTGAATACAGGGTTATAAATACAAAATCAAATAGGGGTAATGCAGGAGTAGGTTTAATAATGAATAAAAAAATAGGAGTCCGGGTTAGCTACTACAAACAGCATAGTGAACGCATTATTGTGGCCAAGATAGACACGAAGCCCACGCCCACTACAGTAGTACAAGTTTATATGCCAACTAGCTCTGCAGATGATGAAGAAATACATGAAATGTATGACGAGATAAAAGAAATTATTCAGGTAGTGAAGGGAGACGAAAATTTAATAGTCATGGGTGACTGGAATTCGTCAGTTGGAAAAGGGAGAGAAGGAAACATAGTAGGTGAATATGGATTGGGGGGAAGAAATGAAAGAGGAAGCCGCCTTGTAGAATTTTGCACAGAGCGTAACTTAATCATAACTAACACTTGGTTCAAGAATCATAAAAGAAGGTTGTATACCTGGAAGAATCCTGGAGATACTAAAAGGTATCAGATAGATTATATAATGGTAAGACAGAGATTTAGGAACCAGGTTTTAAATTGTAAGACATTTCCAGGGCCAGATGTGGATTCTGACCACAATCTATTGGTTATGAACTGCAGATTGAAACTGAAGAAACTGCAAAATGGTGGGAATTTAAGGAGATGGGACCTGGATAAACTGAAAGTACCAGAGGTTGTAAAGAGTTTCAGGGAGAGCATAAGGGAACAATTGACAGGAATGGGGGAAAGAAATACAGTAGAAGAAGAATGGGTAGCTCTGAGGGATGAAGTAGTGAAGGCAGTAGACGATCAAGTAGGTAAAAAAAAAGAGGGCTAATAGAAATCCTTGGGTAACGGAAGAAATATTGAATTTAATTGATGAAAGGAGAAAATATAAAAATGCAGTAAATGAAGCAGGCAAAAAGGAATACAAACGTCTCACAAATGAGATCGACAGGAAGTGCAAAATGGCTAAACAGGGATGGCTAGAGGACAAATGTAAGGATGTAGAGGCTTGTCTCACTAGGAAAATTAAAGAGACCTTTGGAGAGAAGAGAACCACTTGTATGAATATCAAGAGCTCAGATGGCAACCCAGTTCTAAGCAAAGAAGGGAAGGCAGAAAGGTGGAAAGAGTATATAGAGGGTTTATACAAGGGCAATGTACTTGAGGACAATATTATGGAAATGGAAGAGGATGTAGATGAAGACGGAATGGGAGATAAGATACTGCGTGAAGAGTTTGACAGAGCACTGAAAGACCTGAGTCGAAACAAGGCCCCGGGAGTAGACAACATTCCATTAGAACTACTGATGGCCTTGGGAGAGCCAGTCATGACAAAACTCTACCATCTGGTGAGCAAGATGTATGAGACAGGCGAAATACCCTCAGACTTCAAGAAGAATATAATAAATCCAATCCCAAAGAAAGCAGGTGTTGACAGATGTGAAAATTACCGAACTATCAGTTTAATAAGTCACAGCTGCAAAATACTAACGCGAATTCATTACAGACGAATGGAAAAACTGGTAGAAGCGGACCTCGGGGAAGATCAGTTTGGATTCCGTAGAAATGTTGGAACACGTGAGGCAATACTAACCTTACGACTTATCTTAGAAGAAAGATTAAGAAAACGCAAACCTACGTTTCTAGCATTTGTAGACTTAGAGAAAGCTTTTGACAATGTTAACTGGAATACTCTCTTTCAAATTCTGAAGGTGGCAGGGGTAAAATACAGGGAGCGAAAGGCTATTTACAATTTGTACAGAAACCAGATGGCAGTTATAAGAGTCGAGGGGCATGAAAGGGAAGCAGTGGTTGGGAAAGGAGTGAGACAGCGTTGTAGCCTCTCCCCGATGTTATTCAATCTGTATATTGAGCAAGCAGTAAAGGAAACAAAAGAAAAATTCGGAGTAGGTATTAAAATTCATGGAGAAGAAGTAAAAACTTTGAGGTTCGCCGATGACATTGTAATTCTGTCAGAGACAGCAAAGGACTTGGAAGAGCAGTTGAACGGAATGGACAGTGTCTTGAAAGGAGGATATAAGATGAACATCAACAAAAGCAAACGAGGATAATGGAATGTAGTCAAATTAAATCGGGTGATGCTGAGGGGATTAGATTAGGAAATGAGACACTTAAAGTAGTAAAGGAGTTTTGCTATTTAGGGAGCAAAATAACTGATGATGGTCGAAGTAGAGAGGATATAAAATGTAGACTGGCAATGGCAAGGAAATCGTTTCTGAAGAAGAGAAATTTGGTAACATCGAGTATAGATTTAAGTGTCAGGAAGTCGTTTCTGAAAGTATTTGTATGGAGTGTAGCCATGTATGGAAGTGAAACATGGACGAAAACCAGTTTGGACAAGAAGAGAATAGAAGCTTTCGAAATGTGGTGCTACAGAAGAATGCTGAAGATAAGGTGGGTAGATCACGTAACTAATGAGGAGGTATTGAATAGGATTGGGGAGAAGAGAAGTTTGTGGCACAACTTGACTAGAAGAAGGGATCAGTTGGTAGGACATGTTTTGAGGCATCAAGGGATCACAAATTTAGCATTGGAGGGCAGCGTGGAGGGTAAAAATCGTAGAGGGAGACCAAGAGATCAATACACTAAGCAGATTCAGAAGGATGTAGGTTGCAGTAGGTACTGGGAGATGAAGAAGCTTGCACAGGATAGAGTAGCATGGAGAGCTGCATCAAACCAGTCTCAGGACTGAAGACCACAACACATGTTATTTTATTATATGACAACCAGTTTCAGTGACTCAGTACGCCATCTTCAGGCCTTAAGTGACGCTTAGGGTGTAAACTCCAATCGTATATACGATCCCGTCAGTGGCCAGCTTCCGTAGAATGCTCTAACAGTAATGCTGTGTCATCAACCGTCAACTGTTCGTTTTGAATTGGTACTTGATGGCTGCAGACGCAACATCGCTGTTACAGTATTCTACGGAAGCCAGTTCATACATGTTGGGCTCTGATGGAATCGTCTATGCGATTGGAACTCACCCCATCAGCTCCAGTTAAGACCTGTAGACAGTGTATCGAGTCACTGAAATTGGTTGCAATGTAATAATATAACGTCAAACGACGGCTGCAGATGCTTCATTTTATTACGTAGGTAAACGGCCGCACTCCCGCAGACCATCAATTAGAAGTATGGACATACAAAAAAAAGCATTTGAGAAAGGATATAAAAAAACTGCCTTTAATTATACGGTGATAAGTTATAAATAACAGGTATAATGACAGTGGTGAATAGCCTGAGGACTTTCTGACAACAGTAATGATTCCATTACCGAAAAAGCAAGGAACCAAGAAATGCAGCGAGCGCAGGACAATGAGCCTCGTGTCACATGCAGCCAAAGTGATGTTAAGAATAACTAATAAAAGACTTGAAAAAGTAATGGAGGAGTATCTTGGCGAGGGGCAGTTTGGCTTCAGACGTAATACAGGCACCAGAGATGGAATAAGGCTCCTGCGAATCTTGGGAGAAAGGTTTATTGAAAAAGGAAGAGAGCTATTTATGTGCTTCATCGATCTAGAAAAGGCATTTGACAATGTGGTTTGGGACAAGCTGGTGACTATAATGAGGGAAAAGATAGTGGACTGGAAAACCGGAAGACTTGTAAACTCGTTATATCTTAATCAAAAAGCCTCAATTAAAGTGATAGGAGCAAGTATAAACTGGATCGGACTAGGAAAAGGAGTAAGACAAGGATGTTGTCTATCACCTACTCTTTTCAACCTCTACTTGGAAAATATGATTGACTAATGCTCATTAGATGACAAAGGAGTAGAAATTGGAGGAAGAAGAGTAGAATGTTTGAGGTTTGCTGATGATATCGTCCTTCTAGCCACAGGCGAAAAAGAATTACAGGATTTGGTGGACACCATTGAAACTAACGGGAAAAAATATGGAATGAAAATTAACACAAAGAAACGAAAGTATTGGCACTAGGAGGAAATAAGGAAATAAAAATTATGCTGGATGGAGAAATACTAGAACAGGTGCAAAATTTTAAGTATCTTGGAAGCAGGATAGACACCGACTGGAAGTGTACCACAGAAATTAAAACAAGGATAGCAATGGTAAAAGAGGCGTTTTATAAGAAAAGGAGTATTTTCTGCAGTGGTCTGGACAGAGAACTCAGGAAGAGACTCATAAAACGTCTTGTATGGAATGTTCTGCTATATGGCTCTGAAACATGAACTATGAGGAAGAAAGACAGAGAAAGGCTGGAGGCTTTTGAGATTTGGACATGGCGGAGGATGGAAAGAATAAGTTGGAGGACAGAGTAAACAATGAAGAGGTACTGAGAAGAGTGGGAGAGAAAAGGCAGTTACTAGATGTAATAAAGAGAAGAAAAAGAAATTGGATAGGGCATATATTAAGAAATAATGACGGACTGATAAAAACAGTTTTAGAAGGTTATGTAGAATGGAAAAGGAAGCGAGGAAGGAAGAGATTCCAGATAATAGATGACATGATGGACGGTTCAACATACAGCAGCCTTAAGAAGGAAGCAATCCATCGCAGAAAATGGAGAGGCAAAGGACCGGCTAATATAGCAGATAACTGATGATGATGATGATCTTACTCGCTAAATAAATGAACACCTAGAGGCCATAAATAAAGTAAATAAATACAAGGTCAGAGACACCGAATGCAAAAAAACATGCTACCTGCTAGACAGCTAGAGTTTCCGCTGCCTGCGTTATCACGGGTTTCGTACACAGCGCGCTAATGGCTACAAAAAGGGGGTTCAAGGTTATTTACCGCGGTTAACACGGCGCACACATTTTCGCCTCCCGTCAGTTTCGCTCCCCGCTCAGTCGCCACGTGCTCTGTGTGTCGACGCGGCCGCATTTATTTGGGAGCGCGTAGTAAACAGAGGCACTTTTCGTCAGGCCGCCCCGCGACAGCCGCGTGGGAGCCGCTGACGCCTCCTGCCCCATGTTGCAGGCTGCCACGGGAGCAGCGCCGGAGGCGGAGGAGGCGGTGGCGTCGGACCTGCCTCGCCGGGAGCGGCGCCGGGAGCGATGGCGGGGGGCGGCGTCGGGGGTGGCGTCCCGGTCGGCGGCCTCCGGCACGGGGGCGGCCGCCAGCGCACGTGCGCCAACAAGAAGGAGCGCAAGCGTACGCAGTCCATCAACAACGCGTTCGCGGACCTGCGCGACTGCATCCCCAACGTGCCGGCCGACACGAAGCTGTCCAAGATCAAGACGCTGCGGCTGGCCACGTCGTACATCGGCTACCTGATGCGCGTGCTCGCCGCCGACGCCGACCCCGCCTCCGCCACCGCCGGCGCCGGAGCCTTCCTGCCGCCCGCCGCCGACCTCTCCGGGGGCGGCGGCGTCGTCTCTCGCTCGCCCCACCACGCCCACGTCCCGTCGGGAGCCAACCACATGGAGGACGACGTACGACTGGTGAGTCGCGACACTTCCCGGCACACTATGTTTTTTACTTCAGCCAAAGGTGCTGTTGTTCATTTACAAATACGTGGGGTTACCCTGAGGTAACCCACTAATACCTGACAATTGATCAGTTGTCTGTCGACGGTCTGTGAGCACAAGCTCTGGAATGTTTTTCAATATTTTCGTCGATTTGGGCAGTTGATGGGTGTCCAGAACGAGGTTTGTCATCAATCAACAAGTCGCCTTTTTAAATCGAGCAAACCACTCGTCAGTTTTTCTCATAGCGTCATCTTGCTAAGCTGTTTTCAACGTTAAAAAGTTTCAGCAGTATTTTTACCGAGTAAGAAACAAACTTGCCATAAGAAAAAACGAAACAAGAACAAATCAGCGCTAGCAAAACAATCACTGCAGGTGAGCAGAACAAGCCAGATCGACAACTCAGGCGACACTGAACTAGCAGTGAGTTGCGCCATGCACACCTAGTGGCAGCAATGCGTACTACACAAGCTCCGCCCACGGCAATGTAACTCTGGTCTTTTTTTTTTTTTTTTTTTTTGCCCCTCTTACAACATCGGGTCAGAACCATCCGGATACCATATATAGTGGGGAATTAAGCTCTGTACTCTAATTAAAATTACTTGCTATTTGACTCTTCACGCGTTGGAGATGGTTTTATCCAATCAGCGCGCGCAACATCGCGTCGGAACCGTTCGCCGTTGCCAAACTGCCACTTAATCAGTTCACTTCCAATTCCTCGACCAGCATTCTTTTTTGATATGTTTGGATCCCGAATCACTGGTCTGGCACTTTTATTTCGTACTTCATCACACATGAGAACCACACCACAAACAACAAACACACACACACACATAACGATGCTAGTGAAATACACACTTTCATACAGAGCTCTAACTAAACACTACCGAATATTTCCGCAAAAGACGCGATTCAGCATCACGTATGTGGTAATTGTAATCACACAGACAGGCTTACATTATATAAACTTCGCATTACTTTGCGTGAAACCGAGTTTTTGAAGGTTGCGTCGGCCATGGTGGCCGAGCGGTTCTAGGCGCTTCAGTCCGGAACCGCGCTGCTGCTACGGTCGCAGGTTCGAATCCTGCCTTGGCCATGGATGTGTGTGATGTCCTTAGGTTAGTTAGGTTTAAGTGGTTTCTAAGTCTAGGGGACTGATGACCTCAGACGTTAAGTCCCATAGTGCTTAGAGCCATTTGAACCATTTTGAAGGTTGCAATTCATCATTGAGACTGGGTGATCGCAGATAATATAATAAGAACGTCACTCAGAGGTGTCCTTTAAGCGCAACGGTAGCGTATCAACGTGCCTTTCTGATGTTGAGTAATGGAGGAACAAAAAAGGCCCTTTGGTTGCAAAAAATGAGGTAGAATATTTTATTTTTTATCTTGTGTATATAACTGAGAATATGCTGAACCCATTTTTTCGATCTCCAAAACCTTCCGGACAACTTTTTATGGCAAAAAAAAACAAAAAAAAAACAAGAAACTTGGGCACTTTTTTCAGGTTTTCGCCTATTACTCGGAAACTACGCGTCCTACTGAGAGTATTACTCGTACCAAAATGAAAGAACATTAAATTTTGCGTCGAATCACCTATTTAAATGCCAAAATCGGTACAGCCATTTGGTCGTAATCAGTTGTCAAAGTTTCAGTAGGATGCATAATTTCTGAGTAATAGGCGAAAACCAGAAAAAAAATTGCAAAATTTCTTGGTTTTTTTTGGCCACAAAAAATTGTTCCGAGGGTTCTGGAGGTCGAAAACTTGGATTCAACTTACTCTCAACTGTATACACAAGATAAAAAATAAAATCTTCTACCTCGTTTTTTGCAAGCAGAAAGTATCCCATTACTGGACTATGAATGTAGTGGGTTCGAATCTCGTCAAATGCTGTATTTTTTTAAATTTCTGAATCAAATAAAAAGAATTTGATTATCATTCTTAACCAGTTGATCGGTTTAGGTAAATTTTTTACTTCTAATTCTTTGCCACGATATTTTCATCATCGTATCTACTTTTTTATTTGTACTTGTTTTTCTACATATCATTCTTTTTTCGTCTGGAACCTGCCTGTGTCATCTGTTATCTGCAACTAAGTGTCAACGAGGATGGCTGACTGGTTTTTAATGGGGCATTTCGTATAGCCAGTGAGAAGACATATTCACGTAATCAATGACAGCAAGAAATTACAGTTCGCTTTTTTGCGCTGAAACTGAACTTTCTCTGTCTTGAATTTGGTCCTAGAGGTTAGCTTTAATAGCCGTGAACAATACGATCTTG
Organism: Schistocerca nitens; assembly: GCF_023898315.1. Lineage (NCBI taxonomy): Eukaryota > Metazoa > Arthropoda > Insecta > Orthoptera > Acrididae > Schistocerca > Schistocerca nitens. The sequence continues at coordinate 482,442,549 of NC_064621.1, forward strand.
ATTTTAGTTCTTCCGCAGATTGTTGACTACCGCACATCGTGAGGTTGTGATTAGCTTGAGACGTGACTTTAAATTCAGGACAACAAAACTCGTTTCCTGCCGCAGTTGAGTCACTGGCTGCCGACAGAGTGTCTCGCATTTCCGACATGCCTTCTGGCAGCCACTTCCAGCATTGCTCCAGGTTACACATCAACAGCATTTGTGAAGTGCCGCGTTTGTGTGTTACCTATAACCGAGCGATAGCCGGCGCCCGATGTGGCAACACTCTAGCGGCAAGTGACAGACAACTATCAAGTAATGTTAGACCATAGATATCACTAGATGTCAGTATAAAAGAAGACGTGTGTTGTCAGCAGAAAAGAGAAACAGCACAATGGGTCCGTCAGGAGAGCTTAATGGCTTCGAACGTGGACTAGTCATTGGATGCCACCTGAGTAACTAGTGCACCAGGGACATTTCAACCCTTTCAAAACTGACCAGGTCGACTGCTGCAGATGTGATTGTCAAATAAAAATGCCAATAAACTACCGCAGCTAAACGAAGACAAGTAGACCTCGTCTACTGACAGTCGAACATTGCCACATGAGCGGGAGGGATCTATCGTGAGTTCCAAAGTACTAAGAAAAATCCAGCTATCGTAGTTACTATGCATAGGAAGACAAAAAAAAATGTGTACAATATTGTAACAGCTCTTCATAAACCTCACATTTCACGCCTATTTTCATTCTCTGCTTTCGTATGGCATCATATTCTGCAGTAACTCATCATGGAGTAAAAGAGTGATCATTGCACAAAAGCGTGTAATCAGAATAATTGCTGGAGCTCATCCAAGATCATCCTGCAGACACTTATTTAAGGAGCGAGAGATCTTCACTGTAGCCTCACAATATATATATTCACTTATGAAATTTGTTATTAACAAATCCGAACTAATTCAAAAGTAATAGCAGTGTACATGGCTACAACACTAGGTTAAATCTAACTTTGGCTCAGAATGAGGTAAATTATGCTGCCACAAAAGTCTTTGGTCACTTGCCTAATAGCATCAAAAGTCTGACAGATAGCCATTAGCATTTAAAAGGAAATTAAAAGAATTTCTTAATGGCAGCTCCTTCTACTCACTAGATGAATTTTTGGATATAGTAAGTGGGTAACTTCCCCAACACCCCCCCCCCCCCCCAAAAAAAAAATTAGTGTAATGTAATATTTTGTGTAATGTAATATCTTGTATAGACACCTTTTATTAACCTGACACGTTCGACATCATTACGAAGTGTCGTATTCATGATCTATGGAACAAGTACTAATCTAATCTAATCTAATCTAAAAAGCAACGCCACGCAGTGGATGAGTGGGAACGAATGATCTGAATTGGTGAAATACGCTACGTCCTGTGGCAATGCGATGATGGTTTCGGCGAATACCTCGAGAAAGTTACCTGCTATCATGTGTGCCAACAGAGAATTATAGGGCAAGTGGTGTGGCGGTATGTAGATGTTCTTGGTGGTTAGGGCGTAGTCCCCTTATCAGACTTAGAAATGCTAAATGCGGATGCGTATGAACACATCTTACGGCATTGCGTACCTCATACGCCGTCCTTTATGGCCGAGCGGTTCTAGGTTCTTCAGTCCGGAACCGCACTGCTGCTACGGTCGCAGGTTCGAATCCTGCCTCGAGCATGGATGTGTGTGATGTCCTTAGGTTAGATAGGTTTAGGTAGTTCTATGTTCAAAAAATGGTTCAAATGGCTCTGAGCACTATGGGACTCAACTGCTGTGGTCATCAGTCCCCTAGAACTTAGAACTACTTAAACCTAACTAACCTAAGGACATCACACACATCCATGCCCGAGGCAGGATTCGAACCTGCGACCGTAGCAGTCGCACGGTTCCGGACTGCGCGCCTAGAACCGCGAGACCACCGCGGACGGCAGTTCTATGTTCTAGGGGACTGATGACCTCAGAAGTTAAGTCCCATAGTGCTCAGAACCATTTGAACCATTTACTGTGTCCTGCATACGTTAGAGGAACAGTTCGGAGACGATGTTTGTCTATATCGGCATGGCAGGTTACCGTGGCATAAAGCATCTGGCCGACAGAGTGTCTTGACCTGAACCCAATGGAACACCTTTGGGTTAAGTTAGAAGGCCGACTTAGTTCCAGCCACCAGCGTCCAACTTCACTAACTTCTCTGATTTCAACGAGCGTAGGCTTCCATTCATTCATAAACGTTCAGACACCTCACTGAAATTGTTCCATACGGTGTTCAAGCCGTCATATAGGTGAAGGGTGAACACACCCAATATTAATGCCAACTAACAGTTGTCCGGCTACTTTTGATCAAATAACATATAATCCGCAAGCCACTTTACAGTACACAATGCTGGGGTGGGGTTATCGTACCAGTATTATTCATTTCCTGTCCTGATCTATTCGCAGATTCAGAGGGTCGAACATGACCGCTTATATGCCTCAGAGGTGCCCTGAACTACCTTTTCTTGCATCTTACTCGCATGATCCAGAGAGCAGACCGTTATCTTTTGCAGGGAACCATTGGAGTGTTGAACGAACAACTGAAGTTTTCAGGTAACTATGGTTGAGGCAAGTGACCGATATGTTGAAAAAACTTAAAAGTGATGTGACACTCTATTACATTTGGAAAAATGAGGAGAATCATTTACAACCAGGACGTCCTCGGCGTGCGAATGTAGAATTTAAAGAAAAGGAAAAGCTCGAGAGATTTCCATTTAGGAAAAAATGACATAATCTCCAAGGTGAAAAAGACGAATGATATTTTAACAGTTTTTTAGGTGGACATGATCATTTTGTCTGTCTACTGCGGACCGTTTTCGACGATCACTGGTCGCCTTAAGAACCATTAAGGAACATCGTGCAACAGTTTGTGTATGCGCAAGTTATACATTGTCCCAATAAATGATATGACTTGTTATTACTTGTGTATACACAAGATGCACAACATGCAACCCATGATTATGACAGTGATGTCTTGCGCATGCAGGGCATCTTACTAATAACGGATGCATTTGAACAGGTAGATTTTGTCTTTCGAGATTTCCAAAAGGCTTTCGGCACTGTACCACATTGTAGACTAATAGCAAAGATATGATTGAAATATGTGACTGGCGCAACGAAGATTTCGCTAACTGCACCGAGTACGTTACAGTGTATAGCGAATGTTCAGTAGAAATGTTTGTGTGCCCCAAGGAAGCGAAATTAGACCTCTGATGTTCTTAGTGAACAGCAACAATTCACGAGACAAGATCAGTAGCGCTATAAAAGTATTCGTGACTATGCTTTTGTCGATAGAAAAGTATCACTGGCGGACGGTCGCGTGAAAATAGAGGAAGACTTCGATAAAATTTGCACTGAGAGTAATGAATGGCAGTTATTCTATTCGCTTATCGGTCGAATACAAAACAACTGCCAGTATGCCTTTGTACGTACCCTAATCTGTCATAAGTCATTCTTACATTGCTACGCGAGGTATACGTTAGTGGAAACATAACGACCGCACAGATTTCTTTGAATACAGGTTCTCTAAATTTACCAAATAGGATTTCGCAAGAACTACGTCATCTTTCTTCCAATGTATCCTATTTAATTTCCCAGATCACTTATGTTACACTTTCTAATAGGCTACACCAACGGTGCCAATTGCCATACCTACTCCAACATTTTGATCATTGGAATAATATTCTAGAATTTGTCATACAGGCATCTTGTATACGATTTATTTTAGAGATGTGTTGCACTTACCCAGAAGCCTTCCCACAAGTCTACGTCTTCCACTCACCTTCCGTAATTCTGATTTCACGTGATCGTCCCATGTCATATTGCCTCTTACTACAAAGAGTAAGCTCCGTCCACAGGCCCTTGAGGGCCCATATGCGCCAATCGACCGCCGTGTCATCGTCTGCCAATTGCGTCATTGGATGCGATATGGAGGGGCGTAGAGGAAACCGCTCTCCTGGCCGTTGTAAGTTTTCGAGACCAGGAGCCTTTAGTACAAGGTCGAGTAGCCTTCGGAAAATGCTTAAGTCGACTGTTGGTGAAGTGATTGTCAAGTTAAAATGCCAAATAGCGACATCTACTAGTGATTATCAGTGAGGAATCACGATAAACCAGATAATAATGGGGTTATTGAAGCTACGAAGCTGATTGCACCCAGAAACAGACCTCCTCCTCCTCCTCCTCCTCCTCTCTCTCTCTCTCTCTCTCTCTCTCTCTCTCTCTCTCTCTCTTTTCGACCTCAAGTCAATACTTGCAACCTATAATTATTTGCTGAATGTATTCCAATCTCTGTCTTCCTCTATAGTATTTACCGGCTGCAGCTTCCTCCAGTGAAGTGGCAGTTTTTTCCCTAGTGTCTCAACAGATGTCCTGTCATCCTGTCCCTTCTTTTTCCAATGTTTTCCATGTATTACTTCCCTCGCCGATACTGTGTAGAACCTCCTCATTCCTGACGTTATCATTCCATCTAATTCTGCTGTAGCACCACATCTTAAATGCTTCGATTCTCTTCTGTTCCAGTTTTCCCACAGCCCATGTTTCACTACCATAAAAAGCTGTGCTCCAAGTGTAAATTCTTAGAAATTTCTTCCTCAAATTAAGGCCTATGTTCGATACTAGTGGACTTTTTGCTAGTGCTAGTCTGATTTTTATGTCCTCCTTGCTCCGTCCATCGTGCGTTATTTTGCTTCCTGGGTAGCAGAATTCCTTGACCTCGTCTGCAGATCTCCCACCAAGGAAAAATCGGGAATCGAACCCGGATCGTCCAGATGGAAGTCAGCTCCGCTGACTACTCGGCTCCAGAGGCAGACTATCACTTTTTAGGATTACCCCTGAAGATATGATGTGATTTGCTGAAGATGTTCAGCACCAGTATTGTAATCAAGTACTACCAGGATAATTACCCTTGTTGTAGGCATTACTTTACGAGGGCGTGCTGAAAAGCAATGCCTCCAATTTTTTGTGCGAAAACACTTAAGGCTTTTTAAATAAAACAAAGGCTGTTAACATTCTAAATCTTTATTCTCCATGTCCACATATTTGCAGACCTCTGCCACCAGACGCCTTCGATTGTATCATGTAATAAGACAGTGCGTAAGGAACAGCTTGCTGTAATCGGCTTTCGAACATGATGAGTTCGTCCATACCTGGAGTACCCTCTCCTTCAGTACGTCAGTGCCACATCACACATCAGCGCTGCGATATTTGCAACAGTGCAACGCCTTGGGTTCACTGTCATCGCCGGGCGGAGTGGCCGTGCGGTTCTAGGCGCTACAGTCTCGAACCGAGCGACCGCTACGGTCGCAGGTTCGAATCCTGCCTCGGGAATGGATGGGTGTGATGTCCTTAGGTTAGTTAGGTTTAATTAGTTCTAAGTTCTAGGCGACTGATGACCTCAGAAGTTAAGTCGCATAGTGCTCAGAGCCATTTGAACCAACCGCTGTCATCGATCATCGTCCATAGCCTCCAGACTTGGCACCAAATCTGTTTCCAAAACTTCAAGAACACCTTCGAGGACAGCATTTTGATGGTGATGAAGCGGTGTGAGCATCAGTTAGTTGTCGCTCCGTCAGCAAACATTGTACAGCGTCGGTATCAACAACCTGGCCTCAAAAATGGTTCTGAGCACTATGGGACTTAACATCTATGGTCATCAGTCCCCCAGAACTTAGAACTACTTAAACCTAACTAACCTAAGGACAGCACACAACACCCAGTCATCACGAGGCAGAGAAAATCCCTGACCCCACTGGGAATCGAACTCGGGAACCCGGGCGCGGGGACGCTACCGCATGTCCACGAGCTGCGTACAAACTGGACTCATTTTGTTGAGAAATGTGTTTCTAGCAAGGATGACTATAATGATAAATAAATCTCTAGACATGAAGAATAATGTAGCATGTTAATAACGATTGTTTTATTTAAAAAGCTTGAGTTTTCACATAAAAAATTCGGAGGCATCACTTTTCACCATGCCCTCATACATTCATCCACATCTGAAGTCATCCGCTATTCGTTAAACCAAGTGGAAATTTTATCTTTTCTGTATTTCCATGCGTTCGTCCAACAGCGCTACTTTGGTACAGAAAGCTTCGTCAGCGAGCAATCTTACAATGCTGCTAATCCTATTTGATAAATCATTGTGCCTTTTGAGTACATTAGAGGTCCTATTACGCTTTCTTGGGTCGGTGTTACGTTTATTTGCATTTATTACGTATTCATGGAGCCATGAAGAATCTTATCTTATTTTGGTTGGTAGTAGATAATGTGGTGCAGTGTCGGAAGCCTTTCCGAAATCTAAGATGATGGCATCTGTCTGTTCACCTTTATCTGTTGTTTGTCAGTTGTCCTGTTAGAATAAAGCTGGCTATGTCTCACGCGAGTGAGAACCTTTTCGAGACGCTTGTGGTCTTCCACGAACGCACAATGTTTGAGCTTAGAATGTGTTCTAGCAACCCCGGCTAGTGTTCTAGCGCCATACGACGGGTTAATGTGGTTCATTATTCGCCTGTAATTCGGTGCATCAGATTTTTTACTCTCTTCGTAAAGCAGAGTGACTCACAGTCTTATTTAGACGCATGGGACCATTTGCTACACAAGTGATTCTATATCAAGACGAGTCAGCGTTCTAGGCAGAGGCTTGGAACTACAGGAATTGCCAAAAATAATACTAACACCTACGTAATAAAAATACTCAAAGCAACATTGTTCACTCGCAGCGTGTAGTGCTGTAACAGACTACGTAGTAGGCGAGAACGTTATCACGTTTGTTTACGGCTAGCTGCAATAGGAGTCAGGTTGGGCAGTTTGTAATTTTGACACCTCTTTACAGCTAATCTCACGGTTTTCTCAGGATTCGTTTCTCAGTATCTGAACGTCTACCCCTCGTGGCGATAGAGGAGCTGCCGTGTCGACATTAATAGAAACCTGCAACAAACAGGGAAATGCGTTATCTGTCAAGTTCTAGTTGTGGGTGAAAGCTGAAGCTAACTGACAGGTTTTGAAGCAAGTTCTGATCAGAATGCGCAAGGAGACAGCGTCCTATATCTTTGATGAACACGCGTTTGCAGGAGATTGAGTTTTCATAAACTAAGTGACGTGAATTTTGTGCATCAAACAATCACAGTAGAACGGCCATTTCTAAACTGTTACAAAATTTGTGTGCGAGCTGACAGATTTGACATAATAACAATGGGAGAACGTCATACGGCCAGCACACTCATTGTTCACATAATTCATGAGCAACACATGGCTTTACGTTTGGTGAAGAACAGCAGAACCCTGTCAAGTTGCTTCGTCCTTTTGTGGAACATGGAGGGTTTCAGCGATGCTATGGAGCGTGTGTTTTTTAGCTTGTCCCGCACGGGAGGGGCAAATCGCTGTTCTAGAAGACCGCCTTTCTCCAACGCTGCAAATTGTTTTTATGTAGAGAATTAAGTCTATTCTATTACTAGTTTCATTCTATTACTAGTCTCATTCTATTACTAGTTTCATTTATTTGCAATTTCATTTATGTGTGATCGATTTCGAAGCATCTACAGGATTTCAGTATGACAGATTACATCACAAGGATATATTTCCGGTGGCTTATCACATCGATCACAGTGCTGAAGTGCCTGAAGAAGAAGCCGTACATGCTCTGAAATCGACAGCAAATAAAAACAATAAACACAGCTGAGTGAAAGCAAAATAGTGAGAGAATAGCCGCTATTCTCCATAATATAACAGTTCGCATCTGACGTCCCCAGTTCCGACGCTATAGAAATGACAAGACTGCACACTGTATTCCCTGGTGAACTAGTTGTGCATCATGACTAGTGCAGCCATACCTATCTGGGACCTCATCGAGACACTCTGGGATGGGGGTGTAGAAATGAAGTAAAAATTTTTCTTAATATTACTTTTTATTTAGAACACAATTACGTGGAACTTGTTGCAGCAGATGAAGTTGGTACATCATATTTTTCGCAAGATTTCACCTTTTTCAACAAGCCTCTTTCCATCCTTAGGCATTTTCATAAGCAATGATAAGATAAGTGACGGTAAACCGTCGACAATTTCACTTTAGTCATCGAAGAACACGTCGCTATACACTTCACTCCCCGAGGGCGCAGTAAACACTACAAACATTACTAATTCGCACTCGTTGTTCGTATTAGATTCTTCCGCGTGGCGCTTCTTAAATAGTTCCAGCCACGTGCTGCTGGATTAGTCTGGTATTTTCTCGAATGATGGCGCTGGATCAAGAAGGTATTTCCCTCGTCGATACCGGATACGCAACATGCAACGCCATCTGTGAGACGATCTTGTCAACATAAACTTGGTGGCATAAATAAAACTAACTGAAGCTGCATTTTCATTTTGCGTTAAAAGACGGCGCTACTTCATTAATTGAGCCAAGATCGTAACAGTATTTTCCAAAATTTGGACAGAATTAGGTCATGTCGGGATGTCGGGACAAGAAGGTAGCAACGGCGACGGTCACGATACGTCGGAACGGATGACAGCACTAATCGTGGCGGCAGTTCTCTTATTCACACGTCTGCAGTTGTCCAAGTCTGTTTTACGTTTTTCTCTCGTGGTCTTACATCTACATCTACATCTATACTCCGCGAGCCACCTTACGGTGTGTGGCGGAGGGTACTTATTGTACCACTATCTGATCCCCCCTTCCCTGTTCCATTCACGAATTGTGCGTGGGAAGAACGACTGCTTGTAAGTCTCCGTATTTGCTCTAATTTCTCGGATCTTTTCGTTGTGATCATTACGCGAGATATATGTGGGCGGTAGTAATATGTTGCCCATCTCTTCCCGGAATGTGCTCTCTCGTAATTTCGATAATAAACCTCTCCGTATTGCGTAACGCCTTTCTTGAAGTGTCCGCCACTGGAGCTTGTTCAGCATCTCCGTAACGCTCTCGCGCTGACTAAATGTCCCCATGACGAATCGCGCTGCTTTTCGCTGGATCACGTCTATCTCTTCTATTAATCCAACCTGGTAAGGGTCCCATACTGATGAGCAATACTCAAGAATCGGACGAACAAGCGTTTTGTAAGCTACTTCTTTCGTCGATGAGTCACATTTTCTTAGAATTCTTCCTATGAATCTCAACCTGGCGCCTGCTTTTCCCACTATTTGTTTTATGTGATCATTCCACTTCAGATCGCTCCGGATAGTAACTCCTAAGTATTTTACGGTCGTTACCGCTTCCAATGATTTACCACCTATGGCATAATCGTACTGGAATGGATTTCTGCCCCTATGTATGCGCATTATATTACATTTATCTACGTTTAGGGAAAGCTGCCAGCTGTCGCACCATTCATTAATCCTCTGCAGGTCTTCCTGGAGTACGTACGAGTCTTCTGATGTTGCTACTTTCTTGTAGACAACCGTGTCATCTGCAAATAGCCTCACGGAGCTACCGATGTTGTCAACTAAGTCATTTATGTATATTGTAAACAATAAAGGTCCTATCACGCTTCCTTGCGGTACTCCCGAAATTACCTCTACATCTGCAGATTTTGAACCGTTAAGAATGACATGTTGTGTTCTTTCTTCTAGGAAATCCTGAATCCAATCACAAACCTGGTCCGATATTCCGTAAGCTCGTATTTTTTTCACTAAACGTAAGTGCGGAACCGTATCAAATGCCTTCCTGAAGTCCAGGAATACGGCATCAATCTGCTCGCCAGTGTCTACGGCACTGTGAATTTCTTGGACAAATAGGGCGAGCTGAGTTTCACATGACCTCTGTTTGCGGAATCCATGTTGGTTATGATGAAGGAGATTTGTATTATCTAAGAACGTCATAATACGAGAACATAAAACATGTTCCATTATTCTACAACAGATTGACGTAAGCGAAATAGGCCTATAATTATTCGCATCTGATTTATGACCCTTCTTGAAAATGGGAACGACCTGCGCTTTCTTCCAGTCGCTAGGTACTTTACGTTCTTCCAGAGATCTACGATAAATTGCTGATAGAAAGGGGGCAAGTTCTTTAGCATAATCACTGTAGAATCTTAAGGGTATCTCGTCTGGTCCGGATACATAGTTGAATCCTTGAGGTGCGTTCTGGAAAACTAAGTAAGTGTGCAGCCAATTTCCGACTCCAAGGGCACTTCCTCAATGGGCGGCCATTTTGCACGATTTGGTACTTAACACTCGGAATTTCATGTAGCAGCTCTAATTTGTGCAAGAAGATGACCAACAGCCTGATAATAAAGATTTTGTCTCTGTTCACAGGTGGAAAAAGAATTCGTCCAGCCCTTGTTGCAACACTCAATAAAAAAAAAAAAGTTGAATTGCTGATGAAAACGATACACTGTTATGAAAGGAACTCACCGCTTCAGAACAGTAGCAAATACACGAAGAATGCACATTACGAGACGAGAAATGCATTTATCTTGTAGAGTCTTGCCCCCGAATAGATAATGCCCCCCGATAGGAGATAGCAGTCTCATTATTACAAAAATAACCACAATACAAGACAAGGTCTGTACATGAGACACTCATAGAACCTACTAAAGCGCACTCACACACTCAGTTCCAAAGATCGCCTGCTCAAGACCATAGGGGACAGTCAGCGAGAATAAAATATTGCGGAACTCCACAACCTTAGTACCTGTGAAAAATGTGATAGAAATCAATTGAGACATTTCACAAATTAAGTGCCCAGTTCTCGCAGAGAAGGACACGATGGAAGCAGCTTCAAAACAGTAACGCATATGTACCGAATCGAAGTTATACTCGTACGTTATGTGTCCACAATTGTGGTTCTCTCTGCGCTCATTTTCTTAGTGCAAACCTGCTTATTTAACGCAGAAATTATTCTGAGCATCTACAGATAAAAAGTTTTGTGACACTGGGTTTAATTCGACAATGTAGACGAGTTTATAGATTTACAAGATATGCAAGAAAAGTCTGGCATTGCGAACCATGTCTGTTGCCGATATGCAACAAGATGTGGAAATAACTGGTGTGAAGAGTTCTTTTGAAGTCCACTGAAACCACGCATTATCCAGACAATTCAGTCTCGCTGATGCTCTAGCGCCTGAAGTTAGGTGAACTTCGCCAATGTGTGTCTAAGGGCTGCTCCAGCACCTGACCTAAGAGTGTCGAAGGCGTTGCCATAACCTCAGGCACTAGAGCAACTGCTAAGCTGAACTGGTATCGATGTCTCTGACATGCACATTTCTAATATGCTCACGAAACATGAGTAGGTGGTACTGAAGATATTGCTAAACTGGGTGATTTTGGAGCGACATTTTGACATTTTTTCACCGCTTGTATCAGTGGCGAACGCACCGGTCATCACGCAGCTGGATGGTGTGAAAATGGATGGATGAAAACTCATACAAACACTTTACTGCTTTTGATCACATCCAAATTTCGTTTAACAGTTTTTAACAGTCCATGGTAGTCCCACCCTATAGGGCACAGCAAAAATTGCTGTCACGGTGCTCTCCAAAAGGATGAGATCACATTCAGAGGGGTTGTAGCCCCGCGATGTCCTTTGAGTAGGGTTGAAAGGACCAGAGGGTGGCATCAGTGGCCTTATTTGTCAAGAACGTCGTCCTGTTGCTTATTACACTGAGAATTGTGGTTTTATATAGGGAAATGTATGGAAATCAACGCTGCAAGGGAACGGGTGGTTTCGCTGACGCCCTGATGTCACGGTTCTCAGCTCCATTTCAGATGTGTCAAAAGAAGGGGTAAAATGAGGGTAAGAGGAGATGTGACGACCTTCTCATCGTGTGACACGTTCACGGAGACGTTGGGTAGAACTGTGGTGAAATTTGGCGCCAATGTGACATCCTTAACCCACCTTACAGCCCACATGAACTTTTTTTCGCATGTGTCGAGATCTTGCTGTTTGAAGAGTCGCCGAGCAGTGCCCCATTCCTTTGCACCATTATAGAGGAAGGATCGTAGGCACCTTTGAGCCAAATTTCAAACTTATGAGTTGCAATGGGAGACAATTACAGGGTTTCGAAAAAGTCATCCTTTAATTTGGTTGCGCATTGTATTTTCAAAGGACGGATACCGTATTGGGTAGGACCATGCCAAGTAAATCACAGGTTTACAAAGATATTTCGGCTTTTCTCCTCTGAACTGAGTGTAACGTTGAAAATCCACAGAGCAGTCTTCTGCCAGACTGTATAGCTTTCGGTCCGTGTGCGAAATACTCCGATCGAATGGGAAGAATACACTCCTGGAAATGGAAAAAAGAACACATTGACACCGGTGTGTCAGACCCACCATACTTGCTCCGGACACTGCGAGAGGGCTGTACAAGCAATGATCACACGCACGGCACAGCGGACACACCAGGAACCGCGGTGTTGGCCGTCGAATGGCGCTAGCTGCGCAGCATTTGTGCACCGCCGCCGTCAGTGTCAGCCAGTTTGCCGTGGCATACGGAGCTCCATCGCAGTCTTTAACACTGGTAGCATGCCGCGACAGCTTGGACGTGAACCGTATGTGCAGTTGACGGACTTTGAGCGAGGGCGTACAGTGGGCATGCGGGAGGCCGGGTGGACGTACCACCGAATTGCTCAACACGTGGGGCGTGAGGTCTCCACAGTACATCGATGTTGTCGCCAGTGGTCGGCGGAAGGTGCACGTGCCCGTCGACCTCGGACCGGACCGCAGCGACGCACGGATGCACGCCAAGACCGTAGGATCCTACGCAGTGCCGTAGGGGACCGCACCGCCACTTCCCAGCAAATTAGGGACACTGCTGCTCCTGGGGTATCGGCGAGGACCATTCGCAACCGTCTCCATGAAGCTGGGCTACGGTCCCGCACACCGTTAGGCCGTCTTCCGCTCACGCCCCAACATCGTGCAGCCCGCCTCCAGTGGTGTCGCGACAGGCGTGAATGGAGGGACGAATGGAGACGTGTCGTCTTCAGCGATGAGAGTCGCTTCTGCCTTGGTGCCAATGATGGTCGTATGCGTGTTTGGCGCCGTGCAGGTGAGCGCCACAATCAGGACTGCATACGACCGAGGCACACAGGGCCAACACCCGGCATCATGGTGTGGGGAGCGATCTCCTACACTGGCCGTACACCACTGGTGATCGTCGAGGGGACACTGAATAGTGCACGGTACATCCAAACCGTCATCGAACCCATCGTTCTACCATTCCTAGACCGGCAAGGGAACTTGCTGTTCCAACAGGACAATGCACGTCCGCACGTATCCCGTGCCACCCAATGTGCTCTAGGAGGTGTAAGTCAACTACCCTGGCCAGCAAGATCTCCGGATCTGTCCCCCATTGAGCATGTTGGGGACTGGATGAAGCGTCGTCTCACGCGGTCTGCACGTCCAGCACGAACGCTGGTCCAACTGAGGCGCCAGGTGGAAATGGCATGGCAAGCCGTTCCACAGGACTACATCCAGCATCTCTACGATCGTCTCCATGGGAGAATAGCAGCCTGCATTGCTGCGAAAGGTGGATATACACTGTACTAGTGCCGACATTGTGCATGCTCTGTTGCCTGTGTCTATGTGCCTGTGGTTCTGTCAGTGTGATCATGTGATGTATCTGACCCCAGGAATGTGTCAATAAAGTTTCCCCTTCCTGGGACAATGAATTCACGGTGTTCTTATTTCAATTTCCAGGAGTGTAGTTACGTTACAACAGTATGAACACGCTATGAAGAGTGAACACCGGAACCGTTGATACTGAATTGCCTCCTGCACTGATACGATATAAAGAACAGAGTGTTTTCGTTATACAGAAAATTTGCTGCATAAAATGAGTGAGGCCCTTCATCTATATGGAACAAGGTATAGGGGGAAATTTTTTAGCTAACCAAACTGCTAAGAAACGGGGAAGGTACCCATAATCATTGTCCTCTGGTATCAAGTGTGATAACTGCGAACGGATAGGAATAAAAATGTGACATGTATTTATGAGCAACATTCTGGCGCAGGTCAAGATTGAATGAATTCGAAGTGCACAGTTAAAGGCTTTCCTTACTTAGTTAGTGTTGTTAAGCGCCTCGGGCATTGCGTCAGATTGTGTCAATGAAAATTCTCAGAATTTTGACGGAGAATCTGCTCGTCGTCTTGAGGTGACTATGTTCAATGTCTCCTGAAGATATCGTCCTAACATACTAAATTCCCCATACCGTAGATCATCTATAGTTCTGCAATTTTAATCATTTTTTGATGGCCATCTATCTGATCTGTGGTACAAAGTACATTTAAGAATCAGGTGTCCTTCCTGGAGCTGCAATTTTCACAAATGTTATCCGGAATATTATAGAATGCACTGAATTATTTTGCGTTTCTCTTTGTGTCTTGACCGTTGCTCCATGTTTTCTTTTCACCTACATTTCTTCGTGGAACAGTATTGTTGTCATCACTTCACTGATACGCCGTTTCTGATCATGTATTTACACGTTTGTAATACCAGATCTCGTTCAACTGTTTACAGTTTACAAATGAACCGTCGTTGTTTTTCGTTCGCTTGAGAACAGGAGGCAATTCAGAATCAGGTTTTCCAGTTTTCACTCTTCATAGTGTGCTCATATTGTTGTACCGTAACTATTCTTCCCATTCGATTGGAGTATTTCGCACACGGACCGAAAGCTCTCCACTCTGGCCGAAGACTGCTCAGTGGATTTTCCACATTACACTCAGTTCAGACAAGAGAATCCAAATATCATTATCGTTATAAAAAACATTTTGTTTGAAAGGAATTTTGCGTGTGCAAATCTTAGGGGGACCTCGGATTAATCTGGTGCAATATTCAATCCTCCAACGGCAAAAACAAAACACGAAAATAATTATCACATCCAGTAGGAAGATAGAAAGAGTGCTGAATGAAAGAAAGGGGAAATTCGATCAAGAATATGCGTCGTTAAGAGTACACACTTTATCTGTGTTGGCTACACTTGTTAGGAAACGCATTGCCCAACCACTGTAGCAGTGCATAGTGACGTCAAGATCTGACGTTTACTGTTGCTCTTCTACTTTTTCTTGGTATTCAGGTAAGAAAGAATTTTTATTAGGATTAAAAGTAACGCAGATACATCATAATTTATACGGTTTTAGCCAAACAGTTACCACAGTTCAGTTTATTGCATTAGCTTTTAAGTCTACATTACACTGGTGCCTAGTCTACGTGCTAGAAGCTACCTGCCTATTATGTGGTGGGATCTAATAATACATTTGTTAACTAGTGAACTTTCTGCAGAGTCAACCGTACATCCATTATGGCAGGTATGGGTCTTCATTAGAATGACTCATGCTAGCTATATAGAAAAATTGTACATAAGGAACTGTATGTATGTACGTGTCGTAGCGAAGACGACGTCCGTGTTCAAATTTAAAACGCGCTCCGCAGCGCAGGAAGTAGATAGAGCACGAATTCACGACTTGCTTCGTCGTAAAAGCGCTCCCTGTGTTTATTATGAGAGCGTCTCAGGCGGGGGAAAAAACCAGGCAGTAAAGCCGACACCATAAGGCCGTGGCTGACGACCGTAGTAATATACATCATTAAACGTTAAATTGCTTCGTGTTTGCTCTGGCTGGATCAACCTCTGTGTCTCTGACCCCGGTCTGCCTACCTTGGCGGCTCGCGGGGCTCCCCTGTACAGGCCTGTCACCCTTTGAACTTTACACGCTGCTTGTGCCACATTGTTTATCCGGGAGCTGTACGCGTGGAGTCTGGTTTGCTTTCGGGTTAAAATACTCTTTGAACATTTTTACGAGCACGTCTCCCGGGGAAATTCCAACTGACAGGAGAGTTAACTTCGTCGTCGAATAAATGGACGATCAGTTTCCACGGAACTACAGAGATCTTTCAGCAACTGGAAGATAACAAAAAGTCCAGTAGCAGAAAATACCATCTCAGAATTTCATAAGCTGATTGAACAGAGGCTAGCTTGATTTCTGTTGGAGTTAGTACTGTGAATCGGATTTCTTTTTTAAACCACAATCTGAACTTTCATACTCAGCCATATACAGCTTGAAGGTGTTGAGAGAAGAAAAAATGGTTCAAATGGCTCGGAGCACTATGGGACTCAACTGCTGAGGTCATTAGTCCCCTAGAACTTAGAACTAGTTAAACCTAACTAACCTAAAGACATCACAAACATCCATGCCCGAGGCAGGATTCGAACCTGCGACCGTAGCGGTCTTGCGGTTCCAGACTGCAGCGCCTTTAACCGCACGGCCACTTCGGCCGGCTGTTGAGAGAAGACGATAAAAATAGATAGCGAAATTCACTTCAACAATGAAGCTGGAAGATTAGGAATATTGTAGAGCATCCACTCTAATTCACTTGTTCCTCTCACTGTTTTTAAGAAGGAATATATTTTACAAGGCAGTAATCGTACTTCTACAATGTACAGGAGGGAGGTATGCGTAAAATTGAAGAAGTACCAAAAAAAAGAGCAGTACCTGAGTTGATATTTCCTGGAATTGTAAAGAGCAAGAGAAGCGCAGATACCACAGCATCGCAACCGTAACGCAGAAACTGACTTTCATTGAACCATAAAATGAAAGAATATGAAGTCTATTGAACCGAAAAAACCCGAATCGTCCGGAATCACGACCCCAGAAGTTATATCTTTGTGGAACATCTGAGGATAAAAATATTTGCGGAATAGTTTGTGGTTGGGTTGGGTTATTTGGGGAAGGAGACCAGACAGCGAGGTCATCGGTCTCATCGGATTAGGGAAGGATGGGGAAGGAAGTCGGCCATGCCCTTTCATTTGAACCATCCCGGCATTTGCCTGGAGTGATTTAGGGAAATCACGGAAAACCTAAATCAGGATGGCCGGACGCGGGATTGAACCTTCGTCCTCCCGAATGCGAGTCCAGTGTCTAACCACTGCGCCACCCCGCTCGGTGGATTAGGTTGTCTGGTCAAATTTGTGAAGTATAGATGGGTTTAGATGATTATCATGTGTCATTAACAAGGTATTAGGGCTGGTAGATGCTCTCTTATTCATCATTTTCATACGTTACGAATATATAAAACTGTGTTTTCATACTGTATTAATATCTCCTGCTGAAGTGAGATGCTCAGAAAAATTGGACTCCTACATTTAGAAGTAAAAGTTCAACATGAAAATAAGATTAATAATTACGTATCCCATTGTACATTTAAAGCACCTAACCCCAAACTAGAAAGAAGATAGATTAAATAAACTAGGAAGGTATGTAGCTTAGTTAAAATGTTGATGAATATTATCATAAGTATGTAAAATTGGGCTCATCTGCCAACACCGCTGTCATCTTTGTTAAAATCCCTTGCACGCTGTGTGGTTGTTTAGTGGATACAGGAGCGAGGAACAGATGCTGTTCATGAACAGAGAATTCAGGTATTAATTTATACCACATCTAATATCAAATAGTAAAAATAAAACATAATTGTGCGGCTGTAGTTGCAGCGTCAGTTGCTAACAGTAGATCTGAATGTAGAAATATATACAAATATGAAAAATTTATAAATCTGTCACTTTTCTATACATTCTCCACTCAGAAGATGTCGAGCCCTGGCCACTATGAAAGTCTGTAAATGCTTTTCAACCGACAAACACACAGAAATGGTGTCAGTGCATCAATGTTCCAACTCAAGTACACTCGCCGATGGAGCTCCGGAGAGGGGATGCTTGCACACACATCCATGCCCGAGGCAGGATTCGAACCTGCGACCGTAGCAGCAGCAAGGTTCCGGACGGAAGCGCCTACAACCGCTAGGCCACAGCGGCCGGCAATTGCAGTTGTGTCAAGATAGTCCAAGCGACCTTTAGGCACCTAATCACCACCGACAAGTCATGGGTATATCCCTAAGACCGCGAAACAACGGAGCAAAGTATTCAGTTGAATCCTGTGGATTCACATCTGCCACAAATACGAAGACCCAACCATCATCGAAGAATGTGGTCTGAGAGATACTGGGGACTGACAAGGTGTGCTGCTGACAGATTATGTTCGTATGAGGCGAACCGTCACAGAAGCAAACCACCGAAGTTTCCTGACGTTAGGGAAGGCTGTACAGACGAAGTGTCGCGGCATGCTGTCCACAAGGGTATTTCAGTTCGCTGACAACGCCCCTGCACACCTCATAAGGTGCTTCTTTGAATCTCACCGCCATATGCTCCTGACATGGCACCCTATTTCTTTCCTATCTTCGGACGAAGAAACCATTACTTGACGTCGATTTTCACAATGACTGCGAGGTGATTATCGAAGTGCACCGTTTCCTAAACTGCGAAAATGGAGACCTCTACAACCAAATGTTACTGTATCTGCTCCTAGACATTGCTCGTTGATTGGGACGAAAAACATACAACGTGAGTTCGACCAATTTATTTTGACAAATAAATTAAAAAAAAAAATGGCTCTGAGCACTATGGGACTTAACAGCTATGGTCATCAGTCCCCTAGAACTTAGAACTACTTAAACCTAACTAACCTAAGGACATCACACAACACCCAGTCATCACGAGGCAGAGAAAATCCCTGACCCCGCCGGGAATCGAACCCGGGAACCCGGGCGTGGGAAGCGAAAAAAAATAAATTTAATTTCACAAGCATATACAAATACGGCAACTTTACATCCTTTTAAAACTGTATACCAGAAGGAAAATTTTCTTTTAGTTTTAAAAATAGCATCAATAAATTGACAACTGGTTTGTTACCTAACAGCTTCCTCTTGCTGACTCCACAAAGCAGCCAGTTTTAAAAGCCTTTGACAATTATAACAGCTCCTTGCCAACAGAAACAACACCACGTACAAATAAGGCACTCTTTATACGTTTTAAAACAGAAAACACAAAAGAAAATATTCTTCCATTGTAATAAATGGCAACACTAATGTGAAACTGATTTGATGTCTGCCATCTGTCACTACCTGGATCAGCAAAACCGACGACCTTAAAAATCCTTTTTCTTTTTAAACTTCTTTAGCAGTCGAAACAACAAATAGTTTAACCAGTTGGCCTTTTTGTGAATTAACATATGGTTCAAATGGCTCTAAGCACTATGGGACTTAACATCTAAGGTCATCAGTCCCCTAGACTTAGAACTACTTAAACCTAATTAACCTAAGGACATCACAAACATCCATGCCCGAGGCAGGATTCGAACTTGTGACCGTAGCAGCAGCGCGATTCCGGACTGAAGCGACTAGAACCGCTCGGCCACAGCGGCCGGCGTGAATTAACAGGTACCACTTTCTGGCTCAGCTAAGACAGCAGGATATACAAGTTTCTCAAAAATTTAGCAATTCACTTACACATTACGGATAACTAAAGTTGTAAACCTACTGTAGGCTAGAATAGACTGTTATAAGTAAGCCAAGACTAAGATAATTCTGCTAGTAGCTCTGGTAGGGTAAGGTCGTACGTATGTTCCCCATAGGTTAGGTGCGTTGCATACCTATCAGGTGTTGCAACGATCCTTTTTTTTATGTATGCGATCAGTTATTACTAGATTCCCTTAAACCGGAAGCGGTGAACCGTATAGAAACTGAGTGAGGAAATATAAAACGCCGGGTAACATGCAGAATATTTTTGTTTTACATAAAAGTAAACAGTATTTATAGCAAATTTCCAAATGTCAATCTTTGATTCAGGTTTTATTCGAAAATTATTTATTTTCAACGCGAAACAGAGGGATGTTATATTAAAAATAAAGAAAACAATACAAATTTATCATGTATCGCTAAAGAAAGCAATTTCCTCGACAAAAAGGTAAAATGAAAAGAAAACATAAAATAAAAGTATAGCAAACATCGCTTCAGTACCTCGTCATAGCAGCGAAACTTAGTAGATATGCTCGTTAGTCAGACCGGAATCGATTTACGCTGGAAAAAATTAGTTCCAGTTTTTGCTACCAGATGCAAATCTGACGCTGTGAATGCAAGAAAGACGTATAGAAATGTTTCCATATCTAATGGATTAGGAACAGGATATGGACAGAAAAGGTCAAACAAGTGAGAACGGCATAATGTTGATTTTATTATTAACCGTTATGGCTTGTCGGATGACTATGTGTATGTCATTATGTCATAGAAACAGTGCACAGAGACAGACTTTCAAGTTATGGCCAAAATTGGAACTAATTTTTTTCCTGCGTAAATCGGTTCTGCATTAACGCATTAGCGTATTCACGAAGTTTCAGTGCCATCGATAATGACAGCCCGCTCTGGCCTCTGTGACTAGCAGTACTTTAATAATAACAATCCGGTACATACATAACATCAAATACTACATAAATAGTTTCTATTAATGCAAAAAGAATGTTCCAAAACCTCCTAGAAACCGCGATTGTGAAAAGAAAGAAAATCTAGGTACAGCAGGAAGCGATTCCACAACCCGCTAGTTCCTAACATGGTGACACTACCAGTTACGCTACGCTGAAGTTCTGTAACGAAAATCCTTATATTTCATGTTGCGGTCTTCTGAAGTCTTTAATCGCCGATATGTTGTTAACTGACGTTTCATTACAACAAATCCTACCAAGTATGACATGTTTTTCATGAATTTTCGTTGTGCCATGGCCTTAAGAGGTAGTACTTTCATAATATAAGGATTATAACACGAGGATAACTACATACGAGCCGGCCGGTGCGGCCGAGCGGTTCTAGGCGCTTCAGTCTGGAACCGCGCGACCGCTACGGTCGCAGGTTCGAATCCCGCCTCGGGCATGAATGTGTGTGATGTCCTTAGGTTAGTTAGGTTTAAGTAGTTCTAAGTTCTAGGGGGCTGATGACCTCAGATGTTAAGTCCCATAGTGATCAGAGCCATTTGAACCATTTTTGAACTAAATACGAAAATTCTATAACCACCATTATGAGGTATTCTGTCATTTTGTTTCACCTGATCATACCAATAACGACGCCTTCCCGGTGCTTAGAAGCTGCATATATTCATAGACTGTAAGCTACAAAATAAAACCGACCAGATATGGGCTTCAATGAACACGACAATTACAATATATCTCGGAAGTTCTGCTTATAACGTGGAGAGCAGTATTGCTTCGTATTGGTTCTACTTTACGTGGCACGTTACCGAACCATTGCAGAATTTATTTTCTGTTTCACTTGACGGAACGGCTCCTCTACGTGAAACAGCAGGAAGTAACGTCAGAAAACTCGAGGTTAGCCAACTCGTCCCGTGTGACGAAGCACACTGCCAGGAGACGGGGCCACCTGCAGAGACCGCGGCCACTGCGTGGCGTGACGTCACGAGGTGTCCGTTTGCCCCGCCTGTCAGCCTCTCATCCGTCGTCGCCAGAGGGCCGGACGGCCCAGCTCCCTCGCAGCTTTCCTTTTTCCGGACGCTGGCCGCGCTTTAGAAAAACAGTACAGCCAGAGTGCCGGTCGTGGCTCAGTGACCGCTCGCTTCACACTGCTGATGACGCAGCGGCTGACTGGAACACCAAGCGTACTCCATAAAGCATTCCACCTTTTGGAGATTTTTTTGCAAGACCAATGAAAAATTGAGTACATAAGGTTCACGGTTACTTTGGAACTGAACTGCAGCAGCAGAGATAATTGGATATTCTGTCGCTGAATGATGTGTAGCATTGTTAACAGCCAACACTGCAAATGGCGATGTTTTGGGGTTAGTGGAATGCAAGCTACAGGGCATCTGGCTCGGAGATGTCCTTGAAGAAACCGATTCGGAACACTTCGTTGTGTCGCTATGGTGGCAACTACTGATCAAATTGCTGGTGCAGATGCAGTACGATGCGCCAGAGCCATTTGAACACGACGTCTTCCCCCTTGGTAGTTCCATGTGGCCATCCGGAGCCCGGTCTTCTTGCTACCGTACATTCCCGTGACCACCGGTGCCAGCAGTCATGTACAGTAGCCATATTGCTGCCGAGTCTTTCTGCAATGTCACAGAAAGAACATCCAGCTTCTCGCAGTTAGGTGTTGATAACGGAGTCTTTGCCACCTGAAAGGCACTCTTGACGGAGATCAAATCAACACGTCCAGTCTCAAAAGTCTCACGACCGTTACAGCGCGTATTTAAAGCAAACTTGATTTGCGTCCTTACAGTGGCGCTACTAGCTCCAACTTTTGGCGAATGACGCGAAATCTGATCATCTTTCAGATATAAAAACACGCCTAGCGACTTCGGTTTGTGTCGCACAACTCCTTCGTGGTGTTGCGACTTTTTACGCCAGTGTAGTTTGCGTCTGTTGGAGGTTTCCGAGGATTCCGCCTCTTAAGCGTTTGGTACTACTGATCTTTAAGATCTTCAAGTACAGTTCCATGCGGAAGCATGGCATCATCCACAGCGCATCCATTAAATTTTTGAAATCTGAGAGAAATTACATCTGTCGTCTAGTGTTATTTCCCGTTCAAGAAGAGTAAATCTTAGCTGCAGTCTCCTGTTAATTTCTTATCAACATCATACTCCGAAAAATCACCCCACGTTGTGAAGGGTATCTTCTTCGCTCCTTGTTATTAAACTGACGGATGATGTGTAGTAAGACTGTCACTTCTCTATGTATCTCTGTTTATGTATCTGTTTTTCTTACTATATTAGTAAGGTTCCCGTATGAATACTCATGAACTAGGAGGGGAAACATAACCAGAATTTTAAACGACGAGACCCACGGCTCTCTTTTGCTGGAAACAGCCAAAGTAATGTATTGAGGACTTCAGTAATATCGATCTGACTAAATAATCCTTTATTAGTGTGCAGCATACTTTGAGCCTCTTAGAACACAGTCTATCTGTAAAATCGTTTCGAATAAACATTTCAAACGTGTCAACAACCTGTGATATCCTGTCTCCTTTGGCTATGCTGTTCAAAATAATCATTAGTCATTGTGAAACTTTTCCCAGTTTAACTAACTTACGGAAATGCAGCCTCGGAAGTCCTCGACAATGGCCGACATTTCGACAGGTAAACACTGGGTCCGGAACCGCGCGACTGCTACGATCGCAGGTTCGAATCCTGCCTCCGGCATGGATATGTGTGATTACCTTAGGTTAGTTAGGTTTAAGTAGTTCTAAGTTCTAGGGGACTGATGACCTCAGATGTTAAGTCCCATAGTGCTCAGCACCATTTGAAGCATTTCTGTAAACACTTGGTCACTTTCTAGGCACAAATGAAACGAGGGATCGCTTTGAAGGCATTTTAAACTCTCGGTGGGCTGGGCTGAGCCAACCAGAAAATTAAAAGACGGCAATCGCATAAAGACAGCAAAGAAACATCTAGAACCACACAACGAAAGACGATCAACGTCAGCCGTTAACCAACTACATGTGAGCAAGTAGCTCTAATTCTGTCCTGTTGTTTGACCAGGAAGAGTGCGGGATTCGAAGCAGAATTTAAGCGAATACGTCCTTATTTATAGGGTCAGTTGCTAGACCGACTTAGACAGTTTCCTTAATAACATTATCTAAGGAACTAGAATATTACTGGCGTAGTGTTATTAAGGCGGCATTTCAGCCTTGGAAATGGCGGGGTGTTCACCTGTCGAGATACTGGCGGTTGTCGAGGACGTTACTTTGCTGCATTCCCGTAAGTTATTTGCACCATAATTGGTAAGACTAGAAACTGAAATTTTTAGCCATTACTTCCCGCAACATATGAAACTGAGATGCCTTCATACAACCAGTTGTGAGAAAGTAAAAGGAAGAAAGAACTGCTAGGATTTAACATCACGCCGACACCTATGTCAGTAAAGAGGGAGTACAACCTCGAGTTGGTTAAAGATATTGGCCGAGTTCTTCTCATAGCAACGGTTCAAGCAACAGCCTTAAGCTGTTTAGGAAAATCGCAGAAAACCAATATCAGGGTGGCCCGGCGAAGATTTGAGAATCACTTCTTCTGAGTGCGAATACAGTGCACCCAAAAACTAGAATTGGAGTCGTCGAAAAAATTCCTAAAAATGTAACTTATCTACAATATACAAAACTGCCGTCGGAACTATTCTTGAGTATTTGCCCCCTGACTGCAGTCCTCTCCAAACAAGTCAGATGAGTATCGGAGAAGAGTTACTGATGGTGTGGTAAGGGTTCATCTTTAGGAGCCACTGGTTGCACCAAGAGGTGAACTGGTTAAGCTCGAGATAGGTCTGGTTTCTGGATATTAGGGAAGACGCCTAGGAAAATGGTGTCACCAGTGTACTGAAGCTAGTTTGGGCAAATCGCAAAAGTAGAAAACAAAAAAAGACATGCGTGGCAGTAGGTTAGAAGGTACGGTGATTGATACTGTTAATAGTGACAAAGGATGAGCTTTTAATTAGGAAAGATTACACTAAGCAGATTCAGAAGGATGTAGGTTGCATTAGGTACTGAGAGATGAAGAATCTTGCACTGGATAGAGTAGCATGGAGAGCTGCATCAAACCAGTCTCTGGACTGAAGAACACAACAACAATAAGATGACATACGTAATAATAAATACTTATGTCTGGAGACTGAAAAGAAGACAGGAACTCCAAATGTGGTCATAGGCTTTCTCAAGATCAATGGATATAAAAACTGCGATGAGATACTGCTGTAAGTGAGGTAGAGGAGGCAGGGACAGAAGCCACACAAATTAACAGGAAGAAGTAGGTGATGGTTCCGTTGTGGCGAGAGAGGATGAATTGAAAGGCTTTCCTAACACCGAAGTGAGGCTGGTAAGGGGTTTGTTTGCTTTTCGAAAAATAGGATTTTTGAGGTTTTCCAAATTTGAGGACAGCTGCCGTTGAGAGTAGTGCAAAGTTACTAGTAGGGAAAGGAGGCATTCTTTTAATTGTCGAGGCATAATGCATCTTGATGAGACAGCGTTGCGTTTCATAGCACTTGTTTTATGCCATATGCTGTGATTGTTGTATTTAACTCTGTTTGGAGTATGTACTTCAAATAGTGGAAGTTATGAGCCAGTGGTGGGGAAGTAGCATTTATGTATTTAAGGACTGTAGGAAATAGGTAGTAGTCGAAATTAGAGTTGTCAGGAATTGTGAAGATATCGGAGAGATAGGAGGAAGGTGATCAACTTTGCTCGAAGTGTCAGGTAGATGATGCGTGTCGTGGAAGAGCGGGTAGAGAGATGTAGGCCTACTGCTAGGGAGTCGATGGAATGGTCTCCAATAGTTGCGGCGTTACTCTATCCGAGGCACGACGCTAGTTTCATATTTATGACGCAGTCACAGAGATGGTTGCAGAATAGCTACATCAGTAGCGTAGACACCCATCAGCTTCCTGTAACCGCAATCAATTTCAGGCTTGTATCCAGAGAGGAAGTATTGTGTAGTTTTCTTATTACAGATCCAGAAAAGCTTCTCACAAACATATACTGTTTGATTTAAAGTATCCAGACAACTATTGGTGGACATTAATATAGGGTTTCTCCACCTTTGGCCTTTATCACGACTGCAATTCTACTGGGGATGCCTTCAGTGAGATGTCTGAATGTCTTGAGGAATGACAGCCCATTCTTCCTCAATGGCTGAAACCAGAGGTGGTCGCCCAATGCTGGACGCAGGAGGCTGGAGTGAAGGCGACATTTAAAGTCATCCAAATGCGTTCCGTCGGGTTCATGTGGGACTTTGATTAGGCCTGTCCATTTCAAGAATGTTATTGTCCTCAAACCATTGCCTCCCAAACGCTGGTTTATGACAAGCTGCATTGTCAAAAATGTTCAAATGTGTGTGAATTCCTAAGGGACCAAACTGCTAAGGTCATCGGTCACTAGACTTACACACTACTTAAACTAACTTATGCTAAGAACAACACACACATGCATGCCCGAGGGAGGACTCGAACCTCCGGCGGGAGGGGTCGCGCAATCTGTGACGTGGCGCCCAAGACCGCGCGGCCACTCCACGCGGCTGCTGCATTGTCATGTTGATATAAAACATCATCGTGTCCGAACTGTTCATCTACTGAATATCTAAAATGGTGTAAAATTGTTTATATCCTTCCAGAACTAGTTTTTCTTCAGCACAGAAGGGGACCACACTCAAGCCACGCGAAACAGCCCCCCCTCCGCCCCCATACCGTAACACCCCCTCCTCTGTACTTCCCTGTTGGCACTATACCTAATGGCAGGTAACATTCTAACGCTCTCCACCCATAAGACAAACCCAAATCCACATCAGATTGCCACAGCGTATAGCTTGACTCGTCACTTCAAATGGCAAATCGCTCTTTTCCAGTCATCCACCGCCCTGTGGCGTTGCTCTTTACGCCACGTAATGCAACGCTGGACAGTGACTACAGAAATGTGTGACTTACGTGGAGCTGCTCGACCATTACATCCCATTTTTTGTAACCCCATTCCCCAGCTATTGTGCTAGCTGGACTGTTTGTAGTACTTGGGAACTCACGAGAGATTGCGTCCATTGATTTCACGCTCGTGCACGACTGTCTCTGTCCGTAGTACAATGAGGTATGCCATGTCTTGGCTTTGCTTTGGTTGTTCCTTTGCGTTTCCAACTCACAATCACATCACTAAAAGTCAATTTTGGCAACTTTCTAAGGGTTTTGAAAGTTCCTGATGGATTTGTTACTCAGGTCATATGTGATGTGTAGTCCACGTCCGAAAACACTGAGTTATCCTGGTCGACTCACTCTCCTCTTACTGCTTCTCTACTGGCAACACAGTACTCCCCGCCTCTTTTTATCCTGGTGGTTCCACCTTTTGTGACACCCAGTGATCACTTCCGAATAACGTAAGGATGCTCAAATGCTTTTGATCGTATATTATACGAGGTGTGAAACTTCCTGGCAGATTAAAACTGTGTGCCGGACCGAGACTCGAACTCGGGACCTTTGCCTTTCGCGGGCAAGTGCTCTACCAACTGAGCTACCCAAGCACGACTCACGCCCCGTCCCCACAGCTTTACTTCCGCTAGTACCTCGTCTCCTTCCTTCAAAATTTTACAGAAGCTCTCCTGCGTGGTGTGTGGGAAATGTAAGGAGGCTGACAACGCTGCGAGTGATCTGGCAACACTGTGTTTTTCTACTTGTGTAGACCGGTGTTTGCATCCCTTTCTGATGCTTAGTCCCAGTTTGACCTCTGTACATTTATCACGCGCTTTTTTGAGAGCGCCTTCAGTGAATCTTGTTTTTGTTGTGCGTTACGAAAATGGAACAGCGGAATTTAGAGCACCGTTATGCCTTGAAGTATAGAGTTAAACTTGGGGACTCTGTGAGTGTCACCATTGAAAAGTTGAAACAGGGCTATGAGGAACATTCCTTATCAAGAGCACAAGTTATTCGTAGGCACAAATCAGTTTGGGAAGGCCGAGAACACGTTCCAGGTGAACCTCGCTCAGGGGCACCTTTTCATTTTTCTTTATTTTTTATTTTTTTATTTGGCCTTTGAGTGTGTACTCAATTTAGCCATCGGCAACACATAGTGACAACGTACACATAATTGAATAAACAAATACAGAAATGCATATTTACAAGAATAAAAAGCTTAACTGTTACAGGTTTGTACATAATGTTTTAAAAATTGAATTGAATTGAATTGGAAAATAATTAAAAGTGCCTTGGCTTACAATTCACACCACTTCTAAAATATCTTCATCAGCAAGACATATTTATAATTTACGTACACCATTAAAACCTACAGATTGTGACCAGTACTCTTGATGAAGTTAACTATCACTTTATATAGACGAACGTCTTTAGTACACAAAAGAGAAGAAGCTGATCGAGGAAGATGGTAACCAATACTCAGCAATGTCTTCAGAAAGACCAACCGTTCACGGTCAAATTTGGGGCACGTAAATAAGATGTGGTTGACATCAGCTTCCGACTCAGGATCACACTCACATGCTGGTGAACTGTAAACGTTGATCCGATGTAGATGTTGTGGAAAAGAGGCATCATTGAAGCGGAGTCTTATGATGGTAGAAATCGTGGATCGGTCCAGATGTGTCCTCATGAACCACGGCTGTGAAGGAATCCGAGGTTGTAGCACTGCGTAATAACCGCCTTTTGTCTGTTGAGAAACGTTCCACATTTCCTGCCATTGTTGTCTTGCGTGATCCTTGAATTTCACGTAAGTAGTCTGTATAAGGAAGGTGCAGATCCAGGACGGTGCCCAAGGTTGCCGCTTGTTTGGCTAATGCATCAACTTCATCATTATAGAGGATACCAGAGTGGGAAGGTAACCCACAACAAATGGATCGTCCGGCCCGTGCGTGTGCTGCGAATATATCACACCTAAGATATAACTGTTGGTTGTTTTGTTCCATCGACTGTACTGAATGTTTTTAAGAACGCTTTGCGAGTTAGATACTGTCAATATCTTGGGGAAGTAAGTGCTAGAGACAAACTTAAGTGCTTCCAAAACTGCCACTGTCTCCGCCGTAAAAATAGAAGTGCTCGTAGGCAGTTTGAAGGTTTTGCGGATCTGTATCTTAGGGCAGAAGAAAGCGCATCCTGTACACTCTTCTTGCGGAATTTTGGAGCCATCGGTATATACAGAGAAAACCCGGCCATTGTGCTTGAACGAGACGATTAAAGCCACCTTCAACTTGAGAAACCGATGAAAAAGTCGAACGTGTGCGTGCTCTTGTGAGGTTGTTCCTCCAGGACAAACTGTCAACCAAGCGTTCTACAAAGGCTCGAAAGGCTCAGGAAAAGGGTGAATCGAGTGAGACCGGACTTTGGAGACGAGCGTATGCTACATGATGACAGCGCCCAACGTCACTCGACCACTTCCATGACGGAGTTTTTTACCTCAAAATGCATTCCTGTTGTACCACAGCCCCCCTTTTCACCTACTTCCACATCTACATGGATACTCTGCAAATCACATTCAAGTGCCTGGCAGAGGGTTCATCGAACCACCTTCACAATTCTCTATTATTCCAATCTCTTATAGCTCGCGGAAAGAATGAACACCTATATCTTTCCGTAGGAGCTCTGATTTCCCTTATTTTATCGTGGTGATCGTTCCTCCCTATGTAGGTCGGTGTCAACAAAATATTTTCACATTCGGAGGAGAAAGTTGGTGATTGGAATTTCGTGATAAGATTCCGTCGCAACGAAAAACGCCTTCCTTTTAATGATTTCCAACCCAAATCCTGTATCATTTCTGTGACACCCTCTCCCATATTTCGTGATAATACAAAACGTGCTGCCTTTCTTTGAACTTTTTCGATGTACTCCGTCAGTCCTATCTGGTAAGGATCCCACACCGCGCAGCAGTATTCTAAAAGAGGACGGACAAGCGTAGTGTAGGCAGTCTCCTTAGTAGGTCTGTTCCATTTTCTAAGTGTCCTGCCAATAAAACGCAGTCTTTGATTAGCCTTCCCCACAAAATTTGCTATGTGTTCCTCCCAATTTGAATTGTTCGTAATTGTAATACCTAGGTATTTAGTTGAATTTGCGGCTTTTGGATTAGACTGATTTATCGTGTAACCGAAGTTTAACGAGTTCTTTTTAGCACTCATGTAGATGACCTCACACTTTTCGTTATTTAGGGTCAACTGCCACTTTTCGCACCTGATCACAGTCCTTGTGACATTTTTCTTTTCCAAAAATTGAAAAATTTTTTAAAACGAGCGTCATTTTGGGACTCTGGATCACATTCAAAAGAACGTGAAAGACGTGTTAAAGGCCCGACAGGTTGAACCTTTCAGCGTTGCTACTATGACTGTAAACAATGACTCCGCCGGTGTCTAGCTGCCAGAGGGAACAACTTTGAAGAGGAGAATATTGTTATTTGAAAGAAATAAAAACTTTGGCAGATAAAAATCAGTCTCATTACTTTTCTCAAACACCTAGTATGTCGTTGTTGTGGTCTTCAGTCCGAAGACTGGTCTGATGCAGCTCTCCATGATGTTCTATCCTGTGCGAGCCTCTTCATTTTCGAATAACTACTGCAACCTAAATCGTTCTGAATCTGCTTACTGTATTGATCTCTTTCTCTCCCTCTACGATTTTTACCCCCCCCCCCCCCCACACTTCCCTTCAGTATTAAAGTGGTGATCCCTTGATGTTTCAGGCAGTGCCCCACCAATCGATTCCTTCATTTGGTCAAGTTGTGCCACAAATTGCTTGTTTCCCCAATTCTATTTAGCACCTCCTCATTAGTTACGTGATCTACACAAATAATCGTAAAAGTTCTTCTGTAGCACACAGTTCGAAAGCGTCTATTCTCTTTTGTTTAAACTGTTTACCGTCCGTGTTTCACTACCATACATGGCTACACTCAAGACAAATACTTTCAGAAATTACTTCCTAACACCTAAATCTATATTCGTTATTAACAAATTTCTCTTCTTCAGAAAAGCTTATCTTGCCATTGCCAGTCTACATTTTATACCCTTTCTACTTCGGCTGTTATAAGTTATTTTGCTGCCCAAATAGCAAAACTCACTAACTACTTTAAGTGTTTCGTTTCCTAATCTAATTCTCTTAGTATCACTTGATTTTTTTTTAATTTTTTTTTTTTTTTGTTCACTTGTGTACTTTCTGGCGCTGCAGTCCGGAACCGCGGGACTGCTACGGTCGCAGGTTCGAATCCTGCCTCGGGCATGGGTGTGTGTGATGTCCTTAGGTTAGTTAGGTTTAAGTAGTTCTAAGTTCTAGGGGACTTATGACCTAAGATGTTGAGTCCCATAGTGCTCAGAGCCATTTGAACCATTTTTGAACTTGTGTACTTTCATGACACTTTCCATTGAGTTCAACAACTCTTCCAAGAACTTTGCTGTATCTGACAGATTTAGAATACCACTGGCAAACTTCAAAGCTTTTTATTTCTTCTCCTTGAACTTTAATTTGAACTTTAATTCCTACTCCTTCTTTGGTTCCCCTTACTTCTTATTCAATGTAGGAATTGAATAACATCTGGAATAGACTACAACCCTGTTGCACTCCCTTCTCAACCACTTCTTCCCTTTCATGCCCCTCGACTCTCACAACTGCCGTCTGGTTTCTGTAGAAGTTGTAAATAGCTTTTCGTTTCCTGTATTTTACCACTACTATCTTCAGAATTTCAAAGAGAGTATTCCAGTCAACATTACAAAAAGCTTTCTATAAGTCTACAAATGCTAGAAACATAGGTTTGCCTTTCCTTAACCTATCTTTTAAGATATGTCGTAGGGTCTGTATAGCCTAGCATGTTCCTACATTTCTCCGGAATCCAAGTTGATCTTCCCCATTGTCGACTTCTAGCAGTTTTTTCCATTCTTCTGTAAAGGATTTTTCTTAGTATTTTGCAACCATGACTTATTAAACAGATAGTTCGGTAATTTTAAAACCCGACAGCAACTGCTTTCTTTGAAATTGGAATTATTGCATTCTTCTTGAAGTCTGAGGGTATTTTGCCTGTCTCATATATCTTGCACACCAGATGGAGGAGTTTTCTCATGGCTGGCTCTCCCAAGGCTATGAATAGTTCTGACGGAAAATCGTCTACTCCCTGCGCCCTGTTACGACTTAGGTCTTTCAGAGCTTTTCAAATTCTTCTCGCAGAGTCATATCTCCCATCTCATTTCCATCTACGTATCTTAACTTTATACAATATTCTCTCACGTTTATCTCTCTTGTGTAGACCATCTATATTCTTCTTCTACTTTTTAGCTTTCCCTTCTTTACTCAGGACTGGTTTCCCATCTGAGCTTTTGATATTCATACATCGGCTTCTCTTTTCCCCAAAGGTCTCTTAAATTTTTCTGAGAGCGGTATCTACCTTTCTTCTAATGAAATATGCTTCTAAATCCTTACATTTGTCCCCTAACCATTCCTACTTAGCAATTTAGCACTTCCTGTCGCTCTGTTTTTTTTAAAAATGGTTCAAATGGCTCTGAGTACTACGGGACTTAACTTCTGAGGTCATCAGTCCCCTAGAACATAGAACTACTTAAACCTAACTAACCTAAGGACGTCACACACATCCATGCCCGAGGCAGGATTCGAACCTGCGACCGTAGCGGTCGCTCGGTTCCAGACTGTAGCGCCTAGAACCGCTCGGCCACCCCGGCCGGCCCTCTGGTTTTTTAAACATTTGTTTTCCCTTACGCCTGCTTCATTTGCTCTACTTTCATATTTTCTCCTTTCGATTGTGTGACTTATACGTCATCGTGTGGGTAAGTTAACCAGAAACGATTTTTAAGCCAGGAAGCTATTTCTATCTCCAAAGATGCAGTTAAAAAACCTAAAACACATATAACTGCAAGATCAGTTAAATTCAATATCTCTGGTGTTACCCTAGGATTTCTACTTGGTTTGATCTTTTCACCTATTTGATTCTCTGCTACCTTCACTGTTTCATCTCTCAAAGCTATCCATTCGTGTTCTACATTATTGCTTTCCCCCGTTCTAGTCAATCGCTGCCTTATGCTCCCCCTGAACTCAGAAACATTTTGTTATTTTAAGTTATCCAGGTCCCATCTCCTTAATTTCCCATTTTTTGCCAATTTCTTCAGTTTTAATGTACCGTTCATAACCAATAACTTGGTTTGATCTTTTCACCTATTTGATTCTCTGCTACCTTCACTGTTTCATCTCTCAAAGCTATCCATTCGTGTTCTACATTATTCCTTTCCCCCGTTCTAGTCAATCGCTGCCTTATACTCCCCCTGAACTCAGAAACATTTTGTTATTTTAACTTATCCAGGTCCCATCTCCTTAATTTCCCATTTTTTGCCAATTTCTTCAGCTTTAATGTACCGTTCATAACCAATAAATTGTGGCAAGAGTCCACATCTGCCCCTGGAAATGTTTTACTGTTAAAACCTGGTTTCTAAACCCCTGTCTCACCATTATATAACCATTCTGAGACCTTCCAGTATGTGCAATTCTCTTCCTCATATACAACCTTCTTTAAGCCAAATGTTAGCTATGGTTAAATTATGCTCTGTGCAGAGCTGTACCAGGCGGCTTCCTCTTTCATTCCTTTCCCCCAGTTCATATACGTCTACTATTTTCCTACCCTTCTTTTTCCTACTATAAACGCAATTCCTTTTGTCTCGTCAATCTCTTCATCTGCGGAGCTAGTTGGCATCTCACCTTTTACTATTGTGATAGGCGTGGGATTCTTCTTCATCTTTGGTACAATAATGCGTTCAATATGCTGCTCATAGTAGTTTACCCGTATTCCTACTTTTATTCATTACTAAACCTACTCCTGCACGACCCCTGTTTGATTTTCTGTTTATAAGCCTATATTCACCTGACCAGAAGTCCTGTTCCTCCTGTCGCCGAACTTCACTAATTCCCACTACAATTAATTTCATCCTATCCATTTTACTTTTTGAATTTTCTGCCCAATTAAGTTATCTAACATTCCACGCTCCGATCCGTTTTGTTTCTCCTGCTGACGAAATTCTCCTGAGTAGTCTCCTCTCGGAGATCCGAATGAGGAACTATTTTACCCAAGAGGACGCCATCATCATGTAAACATACACTGTAGCTGCATGCCCTCGGCAGCAGTTTCCCCTTGCGGTCAGCCGTTCGCAGTACCAGCACAGCAAGGCCGTTATGGTTGATATTACAAGTGCACATCAGTCAGTCATCCAGACGGTTGCCCAAGCAACTATTAAAAAGGCTGCTGCCTCTCTTCAGGAACCACACGATTGTCTGGCCTCTCAACAGATACCCCTCCGTTGTGGTTGCACCTTCAATACGGCTTTCTGTATCACTGAGGCACGCAATCAACTCCACCGATGGCAAGGTCAATAGGTCAAGAAGGAAAGGGGGGGGGGGGGGAGAAACACCTTGTATTCCAGTGCTTTTTAACATCTAGTATACGAAATTAAAAATCAGTGGGAGTACTCAGCACGTGCCGTCTGGTGTTTATCTGCGAAAGTTACTGACAGTTGCGTACTGGATGGGCCCCGTTTGCATAACGCGGCGGCCTCCCCCAGTAGCATTCGCTCAGCCGCCACCTGCTGTGCGCCACCCACGGAGAGGCAGGCGGGCCAGTATTGTGCGTCGCACCCCGCCCTGACCCGCCATTTGGCGGTAATCGCGCGCCCGATCCCGCGCCACTTCCTGTGTAATCTTCTGAGTGGCCCAAATGAGAGTTGTTTATCTACGGCGCCTCTCTGCGCTATTGGCTGCGATACCATCACCAGCAGTCACCTGCACCTCCAGTCACGGACTGTACGAAATAAAGGTCGATTCACATGGATGCCACGGAACAGAATGGAAGATGTGATATGCTATCGATTATTAAAGCAAACCGACCGCGACCACTACTAACAAACTCTTTGACCCTAAGTTAAACTGACATCATGAAACTTCTTTTTTTTCAGATCTGTAACGACTAAAGATCGTAATAGGATAATAGGATTCGTTCGTGTAATTC
Source organism: Schistocerca nitens (assembly GCF_023898315.1). Taxonomy (NCBI): domain Eukaryota; kingdom Metazoa; phylum Arthropoda; class Insecta; order Orthoptera; family Acrididae; genus Schistocerca; species Schistocerca nitens. The sequence continues at coordinate 482,476,836 of NC_064621.1, forward strand.
AATTTGTTTCAAATGTCAACAAAAGGATTTATAATGCAACATTGAACTTCAGCTAAACGACTGTTTTCAAACTGAAACTAGAGAGCAAAATACCATGTTTTACACATACAACGATAACCTAAATGCATCAGATGAATTAATGTTAACAAAATGTTAATTTTAATATTAAATCTCCGACAACTACGGAAATATTACAGATTCGCAAAATCTGAGACTAGTTTTGGTATCAGCCTAAAATTCCTTTGAGACATTCTACACGTCGTTTTACAGTCGTTTTAAATTCTACAAAAATTGCACTTATTTTATATTGGTAAGATGGCAAAACGATCTGTGAAATGAGAATACAACTCAAATATTGTTGATACCACATTTACATATGCTGTAACTCCGTCCGAACAGGCCTCGGAGGGCCCAACGGTACCGATCGACCGCCGAGTCATCCTCAAACAAGTGGCGTCACTGGATGTGGATATGGTGGGCATGTGTTCAACACACCGCTCTCACGGCTGTTGTCAGTTTTTGTGACCGGACCTGCCAGTTTTCAATCTATTTTTATGTAAAAGAGCTCCTCCTTTGGCCTCACGAGGGCTGAATGAACCCTGCTTGCCAACAGTACTCTTCAGACCCAGACGGTCACCCATCCACGTGCTAGCCTAGCCCGACAGTGCTTAACTTCGTTGGTCTGACGGGAGCCGAAGTTAACAATGCGGCAAGGCCGTTAGTGCCATCAACTTAATCTACTGAGAACAAACTCTTTTAAGTGAAAACCAGTACAAATTAAAACGGTGCTAGCTATCAATCACCTTAATTCTACGGTGAAGTACAAATTTATACTTCATTTTCCTGACCTCTCACACCATAAATTGGTGGAAAGATTCTCCCACCAATTCGCGAAAGGCATGTCTGTATATCGACCACAGGCAGTTCAGTGGAAGCTGATGTCGAGGTAGGGACTATGACCGACTTTATTTGTAAATTTTGTGAAAGACTGCCAAAATTAAGTTGCCAGTCAGGCGAAAACGTGTCCGATACTTGTTAATATTCTGGCTGTGTATGTGAACCGTATTTACGTAATAAATGTAATTATATAGAGTAATATTTTGATTTATAGCTCGATACATCGAACATAATGCAAGCACAAGTGAACCCTGAGAGCTGTCTCCTGGAACGGATTGCAGGCAATTTAATTAATTCATCTTCAACTTTCAATGAAATCCGTATTGTGGATTTCTAGCATAAGAATAAGAGAGTTCAAAATTTACTAGTTTATGGACCTCGAGTTTAGAAAGGGTCACAAAACATTCAACTTCCCGTTTCAAATGTGGGCATTCACACACGTTGTCAACAGAACGGAACATAAGGAAAATGTCAACTTGAATAAAACTCTGAAAGAAGTTTTGGAGGTGGACACTGGCGGTGGGGAGAGAGCGTCGTCTGTTAACAGCACTCATATTACTGTAGTGAACATTGTGCATTTATGTTGTCGTAGTTCTTATTTTATTATTTCCTTCGTTTTCGTGTCACTTTTTGAAAGTTCTATAAGGATTTGTACATTTTTCTTATGAGTATTGTCCGATAAAAGACGCCAGATATCTGAAATCGAGAAATCATTAGGTTTTACAGTTCATATACAAAGAAAAAGTCTACACAGTGTATCAAGAGGAACATACTTTGATAAAAGAGTATTACATAAAGCACTTTTTGTGGAAAACGAAAATTTCAGCTCTGTTAAAGAATGAAAGTGCCATTTTTTATGTTATTTGGTACTTAGAAAGGAAACAAAACAAAAAAGGCAAAAAAGCCCTGCATATTGCCTTCTAATCATCGTTTTATGTGTTTGAACGTTTACATTTTGTCTAGCAAATGAATTAGATTTTTTTAAATGTTTGGAAGACACTTTACATTCATTCATTCATTGCCCAGCTGCTTGAAAAATTTAGCACACTATCTTTGTCAAGAATATCCGTTATGATTTTCACTTTGACCGTCCACAAACTAGATCATTAATATACTTATATGGAACTGGTGTATGTTCTTTCGGACTACGCGATGGAAATCTTTCTTCATCTTGTAAAATTTCGTCGTGTAATTGTGGATTTCTTTGTCATCCCCATGAGTCAGTTAACAGAAGAAATTTGTTCTTCTGCACGTAAGGCTTCATCACATCAGTCAAAAGTTTTTTGCATAAGGCTGTTGCAAGTTTCCCATATTTTGATGAAGTAATGACGACATTCATATATTTTGCCGCTTACTCATCTAGCATATTCTCAATCCTCATTCCGAAAGAGCCACCACTCTCAAGTAGCCACATGGAGACTCTACGCAACTATACCATACTGCGCTGTACACGAGTGAATTACTTCGTTTATATCCTGTTGCTTCACGACAACTACTTTAGCCCCTCGATGGTCCAGGGTGTGGTTATAAGTTGATTAGGACTGGCAACCTCGAAGGATAAGATATAAATGAAAATATTTTACGACACATGGCGTTAAAAAGGGTATTTCGATTGATATCAGCGATTTAGCATTCTCGACTTATCTGCTTGATTTGACACTTTAATTACAGTCCTTTCTTGGGAATATATTTGCATTCCAAAATTTTCCTTGGTCTCACCTTTTCATCCCGTTTACGAAAATATTAGTAAATACAGTTTATATAGCATTTTTCAAGTTTGTTTGCAGGGTAAATAACGTAAAAATTGAAACTAAAAATGGTCTACAGTCTTTTCGCTGCGCCAACCGCTTCTTGGAAACTATGTTAACTGAAATGGCTCATTCCCCGTCCGACCTGGGCCAAAAATGCTATGTTTCTCAGAACGCTTGGCCATCTAGTGGTTCCCACTTGTGTCTTTTTCATTTATGGCCAAGCCCTGCGTAGACCACAAGTCTGAACAAAATTGGCTATGAAAAACAGAAGCGGTTGCCTTGTCAACTGCTTTAGTACATATTACAAGGTTACATATTACAATGGCCACACACATTAGTGTGATCACCGTCAGATCGACGTCAACGTGCAGTAACCACTCATAGATGGAAGCACTAGTAGTAATGAGTATATGAAGCGTGTCGAGAGGACGCGAAAAACAATGCAATCGTTGTCGTAATGCGGGAACTGAACGATTTATCTGACGTCCAAAAGGCATGCTCATTCACTTTCGGGCCAATTATGGATATATTTCCGAAATGGCTAAGTTTTTAAACTGTTCGCGTGCCGCCGTGGTTAAAGTATACTGTGCATGGCAAAAAGGCGCTGTCCAAAACCGGCGCCGAGGCTACTGTGTTGCCCCACGTGCCATACAGGTCACGGGCGAGCGACGGTTGCGGGTATGTGTAACTGTTAAGCAACTGACCGCCCAGATGAACCAAGGGCCTACCAACAGTGTCTACTCAAGGACAATTCAGCAGACGTTGCTGCGTATGACCCTCCAGAGCAGCTGCCTGACTCTTGCACCAAGGGTTGCTGGTGTTCATCGGCGACGAGGTCTGTAATCTGCACGGCCATGCCGCAACTGGACGTCCACTGAGACGCGAGAGGTGGCCTTTTCATATGTAACACGTTTTATGCCCATCGGAAAGATGGCCGTTGGCATGTTCTGCGTGAAACGTTTGAAAGCAACCACCCTGCAACAATCGTCAGAAGGGTCCAGGCTGATGGAGAGAGCGTTACGGTCTGGGGAATGTTTTGTCCATGGATGATCGCGTCTTTCTGCAAGGTTCAAGTATGTACCTATCCTTGGGGACTATGTCCACCCCGACATGCAGCTTGTTTTTCCTCGACACGATTGCATCTACCAGGAAGAGAATGCAATGTATCACACAGCTAGCAGCGTATGAGCTTGGTTCGAAGAGCACCAATATGAGTTTATCGTACTCCCCTGGCCACCAAATTCACCTGATTTAAACCCAATCTGTCGGACCACCTTGACCAGGCTGTTCGCGCCATAGATGCTTAACCGATAAACCTAACACAGCAGGCCACGGCGATGGAGTCGGAATGGTTCCATATCCCTGTCGGTACCTTCCGGAGGACGTTAAGTTCACCCAACCTGGATATGATGTGACGTCATTATGACGTATATACGCTTTAGTCGATTAACACACCTATCCACTTTTACGAACGTTCGAGATTCTAAACTGTCGTCAGCTAGTGGTTTGTTTTGACACGTGCGATTCTGAAAACAGCTCAGTGTGGCAGCGTATATGTATTTCGCCAAAATAAAAGAGCTGAATATTAATAGAAATATTCCTGACCGTGGCCTTGAAAACACCACGTAAAAAAGTAAAGTCTTCTTATGTCCCGACCAGATTAGATTGTGTGATTGTTGTATTGAATGCTTACGCCGAAAATAATATTTATTTATTATCAACATTTTAGTATGGTTTCATACAATTGGTCTTGTCAGTACATATTAGATTGTAGCAGCATACTCTTGCTGACTTTTTTTCTTAATTTATATAGCTGAAAGAGAACTCGTGCAAGTTTGTTAGCTAAGTAATTTATATGTCCATCCCAAGACAGTCTTTTATCAACCATAATTCCAAGTAATTTTACACTCGGACCGCAGAGGCAGATACCTTAGAGTCCAGTAATGACTCATGTGTAGAATGATTGAATTTCGAACTTAAAAATAAAAATATGAGGTATTGTTGAAGAAAAATCGTCGACCGGAGATGAAATACGAGGGCAAGTGGATTTCTCAATGTAATCTTAACCAAAGGTTAGTGTCTAGTACTGATTGACGTATGAAATGATTGAATACAGTATCAAAGCATTCCATGGTGGTATGATAGTGTCAAAGCATTCCATGGTAGTAAGCTTTTCTCTCATTAGTCTCTCGAATGCTGAACACATAATTAGAGACGAGCAAACGAAAAACAACGTACAGGACACAAAGACAGTACAATACACGATTTAAACGCAAGGAACGCAAAACATATTTAAACGAATGGCGCAGAGCACAGCGCTACCCTGTCACAACCTCTCGAAAGTTCACAAATGTCGAATACTCGATATACGGTTTCTATCGTTTTCGATGTAGCGTGTATACGTCATAGTGACGTCACATCGTATCCAAGTCCGGTGAACTTAGCATCCTCCGTACCTTCCAGTACCTCACTGGTTCTCACCTTGCACTGTCCGTGCTGCAGTAGGATGTTATTCAGACTTCTGGTAGGTGGTCACGTTACTGTGACTGGCCAGCGTATTTGCATCAGCCAGAAAGTATTCAAATAACGACAGATGGTAGCGATACGACTGTAACAACGCTATCGTCGTTGAAAAACTTGAGAACAATAAGGTAATAAAATTCAGAACACACAAATTAGATTTCCCGTACCGGTAAAAGGATCCAATAAATTAAAAATAAAACTTCACGTCTTTACATAATCAGCTAAAATCCATAGGAATAGAAAAAATGGAGTGAGCATGTTAAACAGAATGATCATTCAGAGATTACCTGTCAAATCTTAAAATAGAACCCTGAAGGGAGAAAAGTTGCGGAAGACCAAGAAAAGATGGACATCGCAAGGGGCAGTTGTCTAATCAGTGGAGTATGGGAAAAAGAAGATGGTCGTTTGAATCACCGCTAAAATGTAAAATGTTATAGATTGGAGAAATTCGTAGACCATTTTCATTGAGCTTGCCTCCATTGAGTTTCCTGAAAGAAAGTAGATCACTTCTTCCCAACTTCCAGCGAGGCTATTTTGGTGCGTATGCCTCCAGTGGCATGTTGTTTTTCGAGCTGGGTACATGATTCTCGCTTGCATATATTTTAAAACGCTTCAAAGTGGCACAGTTGTACCTCCACACATAGTGAAAACTGTGACCTCTTTGTTCTGCCTGTAGGTTTCGAATAACTATTTTCAGCCGTCATAATTCTAAGAGGCAAAATCACATCTCACAAGGGAACCACAATGCAATCGGATTTTTGTAATTTTTTTTATATTTATGGTACATATGGTTTAGAACTTAGATATTAATCGCTCTAGAGTCCTTCCTCGGGCATGGGTGTTTGTGTTGTCCTTAGCGTAAGATAGTTTAAGACAGATAAAGTAGTGTGTAAGCCTAGAGACCGATGACCCTAGCAGTTTAGTCCCATACGAACTTACCACAGATTTCAATTCCACATTATTGTGACCACCGCCTACGTATGACGTCAACTTGCTGTAACCACTCACAGACGACACACACATTTACAAAATTTGCAACTCTTAAAAATTCTCAAGAAAATTTACTTTGAAGTTTTCCGACCGTCGTTAATAGGCTAATGCAAGGTATCTTATTCTCGATCGGCTATGTGGTAGAATGCTCTCCTGCCACGTAGGTTTTGAAGTTCGATTCCCGGGTGATGCAAATTTTTAAACAGAAGTGCGTCTTCTAAAAACAATTCAATGAAGTTTAAAATAATTTAAGATGGGAAAGAAACCAGTAGTGCTCGAGACAGGTAATCGCTGGTTCGAATCTTGTTCGATCATTATCTTTTTCGTTTTCTCCGTTCTGTTCCAATACCTAAGTCACTTAAATATAAAATTTATCAAATATATGCTAATTAACATAGGTACATCTCATTACATATCGCACACAACAATCCAGTTTTCATTGAAAATATAAATCCTTAATTAATGATGTTTTATAAAAGATTGTTTAAATTAAAAAACTGTTACAGTTAAAGTTTCGCTAGGAATTGGAATCTAAGCCAGGAAACACACTTGGTAAGCGAGCATTCTCACACACATGCACACGACCCGCCGAGAAAGCTGACCTTGCTTTAGCATGTTAAAGATGGTCGAGAGACTTCAAAGACGATTTTCTCCAGAATTTTTTACAGTTACATCAAACTGCTTCTATGTATTGATATTTGAGTTCTGAACTTCATGGGTCATAAACAAAAAATGACTCTAAGCGCTATGGGACTTAACATCTTAGGTCGTCAGTCGCCTAGACTTAGAACTACTTAAACTTAACCTAAGGACATCACACACATCCATGCTCGAGGGAGGATTCGAACCTTCGACGGTAGCAGTCGCGCGGTTCCGGACTGAAGAGCCTAGAACCGCTCGGCCACAACTGCCGGCGACCATAAACATAAAAAAGCCAAAAATAGAATCGTCGTGTGGTCCCCTTGTCAGCTTTAAGTTCTGTTTAACGGCAGAATGATTTGTCGGTGGCATACACACTGCGATATTCCAGCAGTGTAGGGCACAGGCGTTGTGAATCGTATTAACAGTTGCTTCGCACACTATCAGCCGCAGGCAACTAGTCGGGCAGAAGACGAAGAGAACAGCAGTAGCAAGCATCCGCAATATTCCCAACGGAGTTCCTCAAGTGTGACTTAAAAACTAGACCACATGTTTGCGCAAGAGTCCCGCATGGCCAGAACAACAAGGCGTCTGTCTCCACTGCTACGCTGTAGGCTGTTTATGTGGATAGTCACGTCTCTTCATTTGTCAAGACCCAATGGCAACACATTTTTGACCAATCATGGCACCTAAAAACCCAGATGTTGTCAGAATCAGTGTAGTTGAGAAAGCGGGAAAAAACGAGAAACCAAATACAGCTGTGAACCATGTTATAGCCGTGTCATTATTTGAAAAACACCATTCGAAAACCTATCACAACAGCATTGCGCTCTCTTTCAGTTGAACTGTTCGCTTTACTATTAATCTGTTTTCATAAACGCCGGCCGCAGTGGCCGAGCGGTTAAAGGCGCTACAGTCTGGAACCACACGACCGCTACGGTCGCAGGTTCGAATCCTGCCTCGGGCATGGATGTGTGTGATGTCCTTAGGTTAGTTAGGTTTAAGTAGTTCTAAGTTCTAGGGGACTTATGACCACGGCAGTTGAGTCCCATAGTGCTCAGAGCCATTTGAACCATTTTTTTGTTTTCATAAACAATTCCTTACATTCCAATTTAGAACAATAATTACATTAATAGGTCGCCGGCAAACCTTGATATGTCATGATCGAGTGTTGTAGCAAAACATGTTTTTAATTTTGTTACGAAGAAAATACGAAACAATTTAAGTTTTCGAAGCATAGTAGGATGCTTTGTGTTTATAGCGTAGACAAGTTTTGACAATGTTGATTGGAAATTCACTTTGAAATGCTGAAGGTAGCAGTAATAAAATACCGCGAGTAAAATGTCATCCACAACTTGAACAGAAATCACTCTGCTTTTACGAGAATCAAACATAAAAGGGAAAAAATAGATTAGAAGGAAGTGAGAAAATATTGTAGCCATCTTATTCAGCCTACACACTGAGGAAACTGTAAAGGAAATCAAGGAGAAATTTGTACAGGAAATTAAGGTTCACAGAGAAGAAATTAAAAACCATGCGGATTGCTGATGACACTGTAATTCTACCAGACATGGTAACGGACGTCAAAGATCAATGAAACCGAATGGATAGTGTCTCGAAAAGAGATTATAAGATGAACACCAACAAAAGTAAAACAGGAGTAATAGAGTGTAATCGAATTAAAGCAGGCGATGCCGAGGAAAGTAGATTAGTAAATGAGAATTAAAAGTAGTAGATCAGTTTTTATTCGGGTAGCAAAATAAGTAACGATGGCCGAAGTCGAGAGGATATAAGATGCAGAATGCAACAGTAAGAAAAGTATTTCTGCAAAATATAAATTTTAATGTCAGGGCGACTTTTCTGAAGGTGTTTTTGTAAAGTATAGCGTTATTCGAAAATCAGACTTGAATGATAAACAGTTCAAACAAGAAAAGGATGGAATTTTTGAAATTTGGTGCTAGAGAATAATGCAGAAGATTACATTGGTAGGTCTCATAACTAAAGAGGAAATAATGAAGAGAATAGGGGAGAAAAGAAGATTATGGCACGAACTGACTAAAAGAAGGGACTGGTTGATAGAACACATCCTGACGCATCAAGAAATCGTCAATATGGTGATGGATAGAAGTGGTGGAGGATACAAGTTGTGGAGGGAGGCCAAGTCCTGCCTACACTAATCGAGTTCAAGCAGATAAAGGCTTCAGTAACTACGCAAAGGACGCTTTCGCAGAATAGAGTAACGTGGAGCGAAGACCACAACAATAACAAGGTTCTCAACATACGGAAACGATTTATCATATACGGCCATCTGCCCTATCGGATTGTTCACTGTCGATGCTGTTGTGTACAGGTAGATAAGAATAAGCAGAACTTGATGTAATGAATGGAGATACACGGACCAATCACGTTAATGTGACCACCGCGTATGTTCGATATGAAAGTGTAATAACCACTTACAGACGGAAAGCGGCAGCACTAGCAGTGAAGGGTATATAAATCGTGCCGGGAGCGCAGAGAACAGTGCAGCCGTCGTCGTAACGCGGAAACGGTGCGATTTACACTACTGGCCATTAAAATTGCTTCACCACGAAGATTAAGTGCTACAGACGTGAAATTTAACCGACAGGAAGAAGGTGCTGTGATATGCAAATGATTAGCTTTTCAGAACATTCACACAAGGTTGGCGCAGGCGGCGACACCTACAACGTGCTGACATGAGGAAAGTTTCCAACTGATTTCTCATACATAAACAGCATTTGACCAGCGTTGCCTGGTGAAACTTTGTTGTGACGCCTCGGGTAAGGAGGAGAAATGCGTACCATCACGTTTCCGACTTTGATAAAGGTCGGATTGTAGCCCATCGCGATTGCGGTTTAACGTATCGCGACATTGCTGCTCGCGTTGGTCGACATTCAATGAATGTTAGGAGAATATGGATTCGGTGGATTCAGGAGGGTAATACGGAACGCCGTGCTGGATCCCAACGGCCTCGTATCACTAGCAGTCGAGATGACAGGCATCTTATCCGCATGGCGGTAACGGATCGTGCAGCCACGTCTAGATCTCTGAGTCGACAGATGGGGACGTTTGCAAAACAATAACCATCTGCACGAACAGTTCGACGACGATTGCAGCGGCATGGACTATCAGCTCGGAGACCATGGCTGCGGTTACCCTTGACGCTGCATCACAGACAGGAGCGCCTGCGATGGTGTACTAAACGACGAACCTGCGTACACGAATGGCAAAACGTCATTTTTTCGGATGAATCCAGGTGCTGTTTATAGCATCATGTTGGTCGCATCCGTATTTGGCGACATCGCGGTGAACGCAAATTGGAAGCGTGTATTCGTCATCGCCATACTGGCGTATCACCCGGGGTGATGGTATGGGGTGCCATTGGTTACACGTCTCGGTCACCTCTTATTCGCACTGACGGCCCTTTGAACAGTGGACGTTACATTTCAGATGTGTTACGACCCGTGGCTCTACCCTTCATTCGATCCCTGCGAAACCCTACATTTCAGTAGGATAATGCACGACCGCATGTTGCAGGTCCTGTACGGGCCATTCTGGATACAGCAAATGTTCGACTGCTGCCCTGGCCAGCACATTCTCCAGATCTCTCACCAACTGAAAACGTCTGGTCAATGGTGGCCGAGCAACTGGCTCGTCACAATACGCCAGTCGCTACTCTTGATGAACTGTGGTATCGTGTTGCAGCTTCATGGGCAGTTGAATCTGTACACGCCATCCAAGCTCTGTTTGACTCAATGCCCAGGCGTATCATGGCGGTTATTACAGCCAGAGGTGGTTGTTGTGGGTACTGATTTCTCAGGATCTATGCACCCAAATTTCGTGAAAATGTAATCACATATCAGCTCTAGTATAATATTTTTGTGCAATGAATACCCGTTTATCATCTGCATTTCTTCTTGGTGTAGCAATTTCAATGGCCAGTAGTGTATCTGATGTCCAAAAGGGCATGATCATTGGATTTCGGGGCTAGGGAGAAAGCTTTCCTGAAACGGTTAAGTTTGTAAACTCTTGGCGCGCAGCCGTGCTTAAAGTACATCGTGCATGGTAAAATAAGCACTACCCAAAACCGGGACCATAAATGACGGCGCCAGAGATGTGTACGGGTGAAAATACGTGCAACTGTGGAGCAACTGGCCACCCAGATGAACCAAGGGGCTACCAACAGTGTGTCCTCAACGACCGTTCAGCGAACGTCGCTGTGTGTTTGGCTCCGCAGCAGGTGCCCATTTCAAGCATCATTCCTGACTGCTATTCATCGGTGACAATGGGTGGGATTTGTACGCCAGTGCCGCAACTAGATGTCCACTGAGTGGCGACGGGTGGCCTTTAGACATACTCCATCGGATGCATGGCCATTGGCGTGTAAGACCCTGCAACAACCGTCGGAAGCATCCATGCCACAGAAGAGAGCGTTACGGTCCGGAGAACGTTTTCGTGGAGTTCTCTCAGTGCTCTCGTCATTCTGAAAGGCACAGTGAATCAACACAAGTATGCATATATCCATATCCACCCCTATACGCAGTTTGTGTTTTCGTGAGCGTGACGGCATCTACCCGCAGGAGAAAGCAACGTGTTACGCAGCTCGCAGTGTACTTGGAAAAGCACCAGGATGGCTCTGAGCACTATGGGACTTAACATCTGAGGTCATCAGTCCCCTAGACAGAACTACTTAAACCTAAATAACCTAAGGACATCACACACATCCATGCCCGAGGCAGGATTCGAACCTGCGACCGTAGCGGTCGCGCGGTTCCCGACTGAAGCGCTTAGAACCGCTCGGCCACACCGGCCGGCGCACCAGGAAGAGTTACGAGTTTATCGTACTCCTCTGGCCGCAAAACTTCCTGGATTTAAACCGATTCCTGGATTTAAACCGAGACAAGAATTTGTGGAAACACTTCGATCGGGCTGTTCGCGCTTTGGATCCTCAACCGAGAAATGTAGCGCAGCTGACCACGGCACAGGAGCCGGCTCCATGTCCCTGTCGGTACCTTCCAGAGCCCCGCTGACATTGTTCCTGAGCGTCCGCACAGCAAAAAGTTGTTATCCAGGCTTTTGGCAGGTGGTCACGTTAATGTGACGATCGTATAAATGCATAGTAAAACGGACAACATAGAGAAAAAAAGCTGATATAAGTAATTACAACAACAAAAAGGCGAGATATCCAATAATTACAAAAGAAGGTGGCACTATACAATTACACAATCAGTGGTAAATTATGTAACCTGTCACATTATTTTAACATTCAGGGATAATCCTAAAGATCAATATGAAATGAGACGAACTCGTAAAGTCAGTAACAAGGAAGGCGAACTGTAGACTTAATTTTGTGAGAGCGTTCTGGGCAGGTGCGGTGTGGATGCAAAGAAAAGCACACAAAAGGCTTGTGCGATCAATCTAGGATACTGTTCCAGCGTTTGGAATCCTTATCAAGTAGATTCGGCAGCGAACATCAAGTGAATTCAGATACGCTGTACTAGGATCGATACAGATCAGTACAGTTCTTAGGAGAGTGAAACAGGTAGGCGTAAGTGAACCGAAATAGAAATGTTTGCAATAAATGTCACATTGTTCTCGCAAAATTATGATTTGTCGATTTAGACAATACTATACAATACTTCCGCTGCATCCTTCTAGACTGAAGAGCCAAAGGAACTGGTACACCTGTCTAATATCGTGTAGCGCCCCCGCGAGCACGCAGAAGTGCCGCAACACGACCAGGCGTAGACTCGACTAATTTCTGAAGTAGTGCTGGAAGGAATTGAGACCATGAATCCTGCAGGGCTGTCAATAAATCCGCAAGAGTACGAGGGGGTGGAGGTCTCTTCTCAAGAGCACGTCGCAACGCATCCGAGGTATTCTCAATAATGTTCGTGCCTGGGAGTCTGGTGGCCAGCGGAAGTGTTTAAACTAAGAAGAGCGTTCCTGGAGCCAACCTGTAGCAATTCAGGACGTGTGGGGTGTCTCATTGTGTTGCTGGAATTGCCAAAGTCCATCGGAATGCTCAATGGACATGAATGGATGCAGGTGATCAAACAGGATGCTTACGTACGTGTCACCTGTCAGAGTCGTATTTACACGTATCAGTGATCCCATATCACTCCAACCGCACATGCCCAACACCATTACAGAGCCTTCAACAGCTTGAACAGTCCCCTGCTGACATGCAGCTTCCATGGATTCATGAAGTAGTCTCTACACCCGTACTCTTCCATCCGCTCGATACAATTTGAAACGAGACTCGTCCGACGAGGCAACATATTTCCAGTCATCAACAGTCAATGTCGGCGCTGACGGGACCAGACGAGGTGTAAAGCTACGTGTCGTGCAGTCTTCAAGGGTACATGAGTGGGCCTTCTGCTCCGAAAGCCCATATCGATGATATTTCGTTGTACGGTTCGCACGCTGACACTTGCCGATGGGCCAACATTAAAATCTGTAGCAATCTGCGGAAGGTTTGCACTTCTGTCACATGGAACGATTCCCTTCAGTTGTCGTTGGTCCCGTTCTTGCAGGATCTTTTCCGGCCGCAGCGATGTCGGAGATTTGATGTTTTACCGGATTCCTGATATTAACGGTACACTCACGAAACGGTCGTCGCTTTTCCCCGGATCGAATCATTAGCACCAGACCTCATCTCCTGTAATGATGCGAATATCCAACAACGCGTGACCACAGCGCTTCGAGCGATTCCATAAGAAGCGTTTCATGGCAGTTTCCAACAGCTTTATAACCGATTTCAGAAGTATGTTGTAACTAATGGTGATTACTTTGAAAGCCAGTAAGAGTATTTTGTTTGTAACTCTTGTTTCCTTTATTTTCTGCGACCATTCACTGAACTTTTCAGACGCACCTTATCCATAACTAATTTACAGATATAGGGCTGGTTTCTAGAATGAATGGTTGCGGTGTTAAAACATTACTCTTTCAACGATGTGGAAGTTCGTAGTAAGTGGCAAATATACTAAAATAGTCTTTCTGTATCTTTCAGAACCAAACAAATAGTTTGTTTCGCATATGCTTCACATGATTTTTAGTAATTTTTCCCCGCCGTGGAGGAGGGACTATACGTCAACCTCACATCTGCTTCCTATTTCTTCGTACTTGTTACTTACGCAATAGCCATTTGCATCTGGATCAGTTACCACATCACTTCAATCAAGGACGTATCTAGTAGGAGGGCAGTTTCTCCTTTCTCCTCCGCCCCCCCCCCTCACCCCCCGAACTAGAAAAAGTATTCGCAAACAGAACTGGTAACCTGCCCCGCCAGAGACAGACTTATTGATTCAATACTATATTGTAATGCATTCTCACTCACTACTATAAATATACCATTTTTGTCGTCATATCTCGAAATTATTTCGTTATTCACAACGAAACTCATATGAACAAACCTGTCCCCCCCCCCCCCCCCGTCCCCTTCTCTGGCTCTGAACATGTTTATATTCTTGATTTCATAGGCTGCGGAGGGAAGGTTAATTGATCTGCAGCCAAGCTTCCAGCCCACGAGTTTTCGATCGAGCTCTCCTTGGCCTCGCCGCGCCGCTGGCTCTGACGTCACAGGCGCTCTTTCCCTTGGCAAAGTTGGCGCGATCGCGATGGCCGGGTCCCAGGCTGTGCTGAGCTGCAAAGCGCCGTCCTTATTGTTAGTGTTTACAGATGTTTTTCTTTCTGTAGCATTTTTTATAACGCTGTCCCAGAATACATTCGGACTGATGACAGATGTTTCGTAGAACACAAACCGATGTCTATTTTCTAAAGCATTTTTTGCCACGTCTAATTTTTCGGAATAGCATAGGTGTAAGCATCTCTCGTCTTCTGTTCGGCGTTGCTCTACAGTAGGTCTGTTTGGCCAACGTAGTGGTAGTAGCAACCACAATGAAATGGTTTCTTGTACGCTCCGGTCGTTCTGAGCCCAAGAGAGTCCTCCACAAACCTCATGAGCTGTCATATTTTTTGGGGGAGGCTTAAACACTGACGGCTAATCTTTCCTGACACTACCACACAGGAACGCAGAAATGCAAGTTTCTTTCTCTCTTCTTCGGTGATGTTTTTCCTGCTCATATCATCAGAAACAGTCTGTGCTACCTGGTGCTGATTGTAGCCAGTTTCCTGCAAGAATCTTCGTAGGTGACTTAGTTCTAGTTGCAGGTTTTCAGCGTCTAAGACGACTATAGCTCGGTGGACCTGGATGTTCAGAACACCACGTTTTCGTCACGGGTGGTGGTGGCTGATAGCGTGTAGATATGCACCCATGTACACAGATTTCATATAGATACTGTGGCTGAGTGCCCATTGGTTTCCGGTAAACAAGGACGTCGAGGAAGGGCAATGCGTCATCAGTCTCTACTACTTCCATCGTAAACCTAATGTGCTTTTGAGTGCCGCTCAGGTGTTTTAAAAATGCTGCCACTTTTTCACGTTCATAGGAGCCAGATGATAAAAATGGCCTTGACCTAATGATAAAATTAAGTTGGCTAAGTTGGAGCTGTGTCCAAGGCGACGTCTTCAAATCTCTCCATAAGAAGGTTACATACAGATGGAGATAAGGGACTTACAATCGGCACGCCGTCCAGTTGGTCGAAATATTGGCCGCCGTATAGGAAATACGACGATGTCAATATGCGCTTAAACAGTTCCACAACTGTACTATCAAATAACTGGGAGAGGACACCCGTACAGTCTTCGAAAGGAACGCATAAGCAGGGAGACCACATCAAAGCTGACCGTTGTATCAGCTTGCCCAAGATGTAGATGTTTAATTCGATTGATAAAATCGTCGGTGTTCTTGATGTGACACACACAGCAATTCACATGTGATTTAAGGAGGCTGATAGATGTTATGTCGGTATGTAAGTCGGTGACCCAGGTGTGTTCACAATGGGGCGAAGAGGAGAATCCGTCTTGTGGATCTTTGGTAACACATAAAGCGTAGATGGTTTCGGCACCTGAGGGAGAAAATTTTTAATAGCGACCTCTTCCAATGACGACTGTATTTGGAGCTCTATTGTCTTTCTCATTATCCTTGACGTCGTATTCCTTGGGAGGTTCCTCAAGGTATCCTCCTCGAGAATCAACTGAATTTTAGTCTCGTAGTCAGCTGTATTCAGAATGACATCTCGTCATCTCGTCGAACGCAATTAAGTCATATTGGCTAATTATCCCAAGTCATTATATTCATGATTTACTAAAATCAGGTAAAACCTAAATCTGGGTCGCAGGCATCCTCCCGAATACACATACGAAGTGTACCACTGTGTCACCTCCTTTGGTCGGGATATTTCGGCAGGCGAACAGGTGTTAGATAGACCAAGGGAGTTTATTGCTGCATTATAAGAAATAAGAAAGGATCTAGACGACGGCTTGATGGAAAGTAGGTTAGAAAATAAGGATGAATACAGCTGAAGACTGTAATGCAGGGACAGATCTAGAGGAGGCTTTTGCCCAATGATCGATGTAAATGGTTAATGATGATTTTGATAATGCGCCACATCATAGTTCCCAAACCAGAAATGGTTGTTCTTGACCAGTAAATCTCAAATTGTGTCTACGGTGCTTGTAGATGTTTGCAGTCACACGTTATGACAGCACTGAATAAGATTAATATAAGGGGCGATCAGAAAGTTCCCATCTGAGGCAGTTGCTACAGCCTATATGCAACATAGAGTGACTCCGATGCGGGTATATAATCACCGTCATGTAGGCAATGAATGGGTGTGGCGTTCGTGTCTTCCCGACCGGCGTATGCGGAAACGTCAACTGTGGCGACGTTGTTACCAAATGCGACCAAAGTGGACCAACGTGCTGTTATTCTTCTCTTCTATAAAATGCATATTTGAACTACCAGCTGTTAGAATTTTACTTTTTTTATTTTAAAACCAAATTCTACCGGTTTCAGTCTTGGACCATCTTCAAGGATGAAGAGTTAAAATGGTTTAAGCCGCCATATTGCATTAGTCATTACTTAAAATGTCCAAGACCGGAACCGGTAGAATTTGGGTTTAAAATAAAAACAGCTAATGGTTCAAATATGCATTTTATACATTACCTAACGGCTGTTAGCAGTCATCTTCCAAAAATGTTTAATTCTTCTCTTAGCTGCCAAAGGACAGACGCTGGTAGAGATCCATCAGAGAATGAAGAATGTGCATGGGGCAGCACGTCTGTCGAAAAACTCTGTTGTGGAGTGGTGCACCAAGTTTGGTGCTGGTCGCTGTTTGGCACAAGACGTCGGTCGATACGGGAGGCCAGCCTCGCCCGTTAGGTCGTCTCAAGTGGGAGACACTTGAGCATCCGACCTACAGTTCTGTTCACTCCTCATGCGATTATAATGACTTCGCTCCCTTAAGAAAGGGCTTGAGTCTCGACAATACCTGTGGGACGAGGACTCGCAGCAGGCACTTACGGGCTTCTTCACGCAGCAGGACACTGTGTTTTACGAAGTGGCAACCTGGTGCGTCGGTTGGATGGTTCAAATGGCTCTGAGCACTATGGGACTTAACATCTGAGGTCATCAGTCCCCTAGAACTTAGAACTACTTAAACCTAACTAACCTAAGAACATCACACACATCCATGCCCGAGACAGGATTCGAACCTGCGACCATAACGGTCGCGTAGTTCCAGACTGAAGCGCCTAGAACCTCTCGGCCACATCGGCCGGCTTCGATTGGATGATTGCCTCAAAGTTCATGGTAATTTTGCCTGATTGGCACACCGATTCTGGACTGAACGGCCTTCGAATAGAAACTTTTTGATCGCCCCTTACATTAATCACAACAACACTACAGTCTAACAAACACAGAGACGGTATTCACTGTTGTGACAATACATTGTTGCCGTGTGTCTGTTGCAGCGGTACTAGCGCTCCAAGCGGTGTTTAAGCCAGCCGTCTCTTAACGTCATAAGAGCACAGAGTCTAATGATTTTTTCATTGTTATACTTTAATTGATCTTTCAACACTTGAAACGTAATCTAAATATTTCATCTTGAAAGAACGTCTGTCTTAAGAACTCTGATGTTTGCGTTTCTGATGCAGCAAGAACTGTAAAACTGGTTTGCTCCTTGTTAGGAACAGTTTTAGTGCATTTGTCGTTTCACTGTCACGTCTGCGTGACAGGTTTTTCTTCGGTGACAGTTGCTGTGGCTTGTTTGGTAAGTTAAAAAGTGTAGACGCTGAGTTCCTTACTGTGCGGCTGGTCCCGGAAGAGTCCTCCCTCGGGCATGGGTGTGTGTGTTTGTCCTCAGGATAATTTAGGTTAAGTAGTGTTTAAGCTTAGAGACTGATGACCTTAGCAGTTAAGTCCCATAAGATTTCACACGAATTTGAACATTTGAGTTCCATATTAGTTTGCTATTTTCACATTCGTAAATTGATTTGGCAGGAAGTGTAGCGTTATTGTGCTATTATTGTTTATGCAAAAGGCCATGTCCTCTACTGATTACTAATTTTTTTTGTTCCTAAAAAGAAACGCTATTCTTCTGTAAATGTCCATAGGTTAAAAGAGAATGGTAACTGTAACTTCCAATACACATATGCATGGAGGACGGTACATTTTTCCACTACCAGTCGTCTCGTTTCTGTTCCACTAGCAAACAGAGCGAGAGGATAACGACTGTCGGTACGTCTCCATACGAGTTCTAATTTCTGTCATCTTATCGTCGCTGTCCTTAAGGTAAATGTACGATGGTGGCAGTGGAACTGTTCTGCAGTCAGCTGCAAATACCGCTTCCCTAAATTTTCTCAATAGCGTTTCGTGAAAAGAACGTCGTATCCAGTCCAGGAATTCTCATTTGAGTTCACAGAGCATCTCCGTAATACTCACGTGTCGATTGAACCTACCGGTAACAGATGTAGCACCATGCTTCTGAACTGCTTCGATGTTCCCGACCAGGTGCGAATCCCAAAGAGTCGAGTAGCAGTCAGAATGGGTCATACCGCTATTCTATACGCGATCTTTTTAGATAAACTTCATTTTCCTTGAATTCTGCTAATAAACCGAAGTCTACCATTTGCCTTCTCCACTAGCGACCTCATATGCTCGTTTCATTTCATATCACTTTGCAGCGTTACGCCTAGATATTTAATCGACGTGACTGTGCGATGTTTCATACTTCTCAAGGTCCTTATGATTGAAAATTCGCCTCTCTGCCATTTCCCTCGAAAATTTTGTTTCAACACACTCTATCTCATTAGATCACCCTCGTGGTCAACGGGATGTTCACTCGCAATCTTTCTTCCCTTCATTCCTTCAGTACGGTTCGTCAGAAAATGTATATACTTCATCTAGATATTTAAACGATGTGGCTTTGTGATGTTCCATACATCTCAAGGCTCTAATGATTGAAAATTAAAAACATTACAAATCAATCCAAACGATACTTCTCGCTTTCAGTGGCTATCGTTTTGAACGACTGTAACTTACTTGGCACTTGGAGAAGCGCTGTCCCAGAGCTGAAGAAATCTCAGCATGAATATGGGGACGGTGTGTATGTTAGCACTTTACAGTAGATGCTGCATAACTAGTATCACAAGAACAGTTACTGCAGTTGAAAGTCACCATTGTTGTTCAATACGGCACTGGACGAAGTGATCAGGCAGTGGAGAGCAATAAACGAGGAAATGGGAATACCAAGGACCCATGTTGGGGACAAAAACGACAATAGGGCTCAAGTGGACTGCCTAGCATTTGCAGACGACATAGCAATAGTGAGGCGGAAGAAGACGTAAAGACACAACTCAACAACTTAAGTAAGGTAGCCAGAAAGGTGTGACTGAGGATCGGCTATAACAAGACGAAGACATTAAATACCACTGCAGACTGGGAAACACTGGAAGGCACTGTGCAAATGGTGGACAAATTTAAATACCTGGCAGAATTTATAACAGGTAGGAACAGGAGCAAGGAGGGAATAACAGAGAGGATACAGAAGATGAGGTCAGCCTTGTTTATGACGAAAGAGATATACAGTAAAAACAATATATCCACAAAGGCAAAGGTAAGCCACTACAAGGCAACGATAAAGAATGCAGTATTATATGCTGCGGAGACGATGACACTAAGAAGAAATGGGGAAGAACGACTAGAGAAAGAAGAGAAAAAAATACTGAGAAAAATACTAGGTCTCAAAAGAGGTGGAGAGAGATGGACGTGAAGACCTAGGAAAGAACTGTATCGGAATATGAGAACAATATCTGGGGAAATCAGACTCAAAAGGGTAAGGTTTGCTGGACATGTAATTAGGATGAGTATGGACAGAATGACGAAGAGAATGTGGGAAACAACAGGGAGGACAGGGAGAAAGACAGGAACCAAGTGGGTTGTTGAACTTTGGAAGGACTGGTGGGAATTGTTGATCAAGGTCGAAGGAAAGGAAAATTGGAGGAACTAATATACACCGACCAATATGCCGGAGATCAACGACAGAGAAGAATACAGGGAAAGATTAGAGTGTCACCAGAGGAGCCGACAGGAGAAAAGGAAAGTGAAGATCTCGGAAGAAGAGGGGGAGAGAAGAAGAGAAAGAATGAAGAGATTCTGGGAGAAGAAGAGGAAAACGCAGTCCACGAGGGGCTATCCGTGCTCCTACAGAAGCCGTAACACAAGAAGAAGAAGAAGAAGGAAGTCACAGGTTTCCCCAGATGGATAAAAAGTCAAACATATTCTTTTGTCTTGTAAGGGGGAACTGCTGTATTGCCCCTGGAAGGCCATGAACTATGCCGAAGTCTGCTGGCGTCAGACTGTTCCCCCGGAGACCTTTATTTCAGCACCGCTCCATCTCTAACGACTTAATGGTCAATGGGGTGTGCAACCCCAGTCTTCCTTCCTTTCTTCCTTCAGAACTGCTGACCCGAAAACCTATGGTTTTTTTCTGTAGACAGATACAGAGAGAAACAAAGTTCCCATCATGCGACAGCCTCCTAGGCTGAAAGCTGCAGACCGCGTCATCAGTGAGTAGGAGGGGTACGTTCACGATTTGATGCTTTCATTGTTAAGAATCAGTCGTGAGTGCCAACGTGGAAATGAAGTACGGTATCTGGACAATACGTCAGAAGCCACCGGGTGCGACGTTATCAGCGTGGGAGTGGCGCTGCTGTAGTGGCGAGAGACGTCTGGACTACTAATATCGACCGCGGTAGGCTGGCGTCCGAGGTCCCGTGGTTTCGCCCACTGCGCAGCAAACTGCCGCGCCGCCACGTGCATCCCTTAATTCCGCTGAGTGCCTCTTATCGCGGAACGGAGATGGCGGAGCTGTGCTGCGACTGGCTGCAAAACACACACACACACGCTGGGAATCAGACACAAACCAGACGCCTAACACACCACCGCCAGCGTATTTTCGGTATAGTCTCAGTGTTATGGCCAAACAGAAGACTCCCCTTGGTTTAGCAAGGCATTTCCACCACATTGCTGCGACGAGACATACGGTCATGTAAAAGTGTACTTTACAATGAAATATTGTTTGTGAGCCACGTTTCATTTTCTGACACCTCTTAGGTAATTGAATGGAATTATTTTCTTTTCTAGACATTATAAGGCTTCCAAGAGACGCCACTATCAGCCCATCTCATGCGTCTCCATGTCTTAACCCTTAGCGCTTGACCGGCGGGGCAACCCGGCCACGTAAATATCGCAATATACTCGCGTGTCGGATGACACCCGATATAAACTTCAATACGCTATAACACGTATGTCGCGGCTGTCACTGCCGTATTTCTTGTTCCGAAGTGTTTTGAGATCTGCCGGCAAGCGATGTAACTAGGAGGAGACGCATTTGTCGAAAACATACCGCTATTGTTTCGTTTTCACGATTCTGGTTCACTCCGAATGTGGTGTTGGAAATGTAACAACACAAATGACGAATTTACGTGGTAATCCTAAAGGAATATTGGGTATACTGGATGAAAGTGTTAATGATATCAGTGGCTTGAGCGATGGCAAGCCGGCCATGGTGGCCAAGCGGTTAAAGGCGCTACAGTCGCAGGTTCAAATCCTGCCTCGGGCATGGATGTGTGTGTTGTCCTTAGGTTATTTAGGTTTAAGTAGTTCTAAGTTCTAGGGGACTGATGACCTTAGAAGTTAAGTCCCATAGTGCTCAGAGCCATTTTTTTTTTTTTTTTGAAGCGATGGCAACAGTAATAATTACTCACAAAACAGTGAAAGTGAAGGAGAAAATACAGAAATTGATAGAGGTGAACACGCAGAGACCACATTTTTTAGTAGCAGTGACCAGTATTGTACACCCCACAGCTTCATCAGGAAATCAGTAAAGGATGGCGTTAGGTGTTTTTCTGGCTGTTGTAGGCAGCAGTAGTCAATAGCTTTATTCTCTACTACGTGGATGCTACTTCCTACAAGAAACCAATGTTCAGCCACAAGAGATACAAAGGGGCACTTCTCAAAGCTTTGGTTGGAAATGTACGGAAGGGGGAAGACCTCTTCTTTCGATGACAAGGAAAGACTTTCAAAGCAGCCATACCTCACTTACTCAATGAAAAGAGTAACAGTACAGATAATGCTGCAACATTCATTTCAAGAAATATAGGGCTTAACTGGCGAAACACATGAAATGAAAGACGAAACACGACGTGTCCAGAGCTACAGTGTATGTATAATTTGTTTTATTGTTTAGTTTATTCTTCGCCTTGGCATAATTTCACAATATGCAATAGAAGTTTTTTCAGGGCAAATATTACCAGTGCACTGTCAGTACGAGGTGAAAAAAATCGAAAGGAAAGGGTTAAGGGCCAGTAGTCTGAAATCAGAGGCTAATCTAGGACAGGAGGACGGGCGGGAGGGCAGCCCCACAGTCCCCCCATTAGTTTACTGATTTCAGTTATTATTAAATTCGCTTTTTGTGAGATTTGATTACTTTCGAATAATAAACTGAATAAATTGTGATCATAGTTTGATTTGTTAGTCAGATGCATTCCTTAATCATTGATCTGATGAGTGATAATTTTCATGTATCAGATATTACAGTGTCAAACTGATTTGTTTAATTTAAGCATCCAACCAAAGAACACCCATTCAATAGGCAAAAGACAACAACTTGTACACTTACAGCAGTTATGAGGAACATTTTCTCTGGTCATCTCATTTCTTGTTTTGCTCTCATACCATGGCCACCAAGATCACCACACGTGTCCACTTGTAATTTTTCCTTGTGGGAGAGTTTGAAAAGAGCTTGCTGTGTTAACAAACTTCAAAACGTAATTGAGTTGAGAGCTGTGCGTTTGATGGAAGAACGCCTGTGGTCCAAAGTTATGAGTAACTTCTGGCAGAGTATACAAAATTGTATTTGATAGAGTAGAGGCCAGTTGAATGATATAATTTTTCTATTTTTTGGTATATGATCGTGTGAGTGAAATAGATCTTAACCTTATATTTTGTATAAACAAAACTTCAATAGACTGAAAAATACAGCCTACCAGTTTGCAAAATACAGGTTAAGTAATCCTTGACCATAGTCTCGACAGTTTTAAAACTGGCTTCTTCAGAGGGTATTGTACGTAAAATCACATTATCTGTATACAGTGTGGGAGTCGTTGACTCTGTCTAGTAATACATATGAGTGTCATCCATTAATCACCATTTAAAATACTACCTTTATACAACGTATTTTCAATGGCGATTAAGTGGATGATTCGCATATGTATTATTAGACAGAGTCAACGACTCCCACGCTGTATATAGATAATGTGATTCTACGTACAATAGCTGCCTTCAGAAGAAGTCAGTTTTAAAATTGTCGAAACTATGGTCAAGGTTTAATAAACCTGTATTTTGCAACTGGTTGGCAGCTTATTGTAATCCATTGAAGCTCTTGCATGAAGCGCAGCCATGCTCAAAATCCCGTTAAAATGAAAGTTTTTTTCTGTATAGTGTATCATATTACAGTTCATTAGAAAACTGTCCACTTCCCATTGGTCACCATACATTACAATAAATGATAAGTTTTGGGACATGAAGATACGAATTTAACCCTCAACTACAGCGTCCGCTTTCTAATGACACATTAGGACCATTTTTTGCACTTTCTGCTCAGTATAAGAACCACTGCCTAATTTCTTGTGGTGGATCGTTTTTGACCTCATAGTGGTTGCGTCTGCCGCCGAGCTTGGAGGAACCAAATGCCCAACACTAATCGCTGCACCCACATACACCGTTGCTCGTGTTCGCCACTTGAAGGCGGGCTATTTATTTTACTATTCCTTCTTTTCTTGTTGTAGCAGTTTTTTACGTATTTAAAATAAAATGACAGCATTGTGTAATGAAAAGGTAAGTAAATTGTTCGATACTTTATTAAAAAAAGAGGTGATAGGATACGAGACAGATGTCAGAGCCTACCCTTTGGTGTCTGAATACCTCTGAATCTGTCGTCCAGCCATTGCTCCTCAGCCTCCATGCTTGATTATGAGTTAGTGGTAGGGCAATTTAACAATACAGATAGAACTAAGGTTAGTTAATGGCTTATAGTGTCTTAGGTAGCAATACATAGGCACTGTTAAACTTACAACTAAATAATGGGTGTATCAAAAAGGACTACAAGTCTGAAGACTCATATTGATTTATTCACATAACTTAAAGACATGGTTTTTATGCCATTTTATAGCAAACTACATCAAGTGTTTTGCCTTATAAGTTCATGTGACTAGTATTGGTTATACAGGGTGTTACAAAAAGGTACGGCCATACTTTCAGGAAACATTCCTCACTCACAAATAAAGAAAAGATTTTATGTGGACATGTGTCCGGAAACGCTTAATTTCCATGTTAGAGCTCATTTTAGTTTCGTTCCACCTACGCTAAATGGAGCACGTTATCATGATTTCATACGGGATACTCTACCTGTGCTGTTAGAACATGTGCCTTTACAAGTACGACACAACATGTGGTTCATGCACGATGGAGCTCCTGCACATTTCAGTCGAAGTGTTCGTACGCTTCTCAACAACAGATTCGGTGACCGATGGATTGGTAGAGGCGGACCAATTCCATGGCCTCCACGCTCTCCTGACCTCAACCCTCTTGACTTTCATTTATGGGGGCATTTGAAAGCTCTTGTCTACGCAATCCCGGTACCAAATGTAGAGACTCTTCGTGCTCGTATTGTGGACGGCTGTGAGACAATACGCCATTCTCCAGGGCTGCATCAGCGCATCAGGGATTCCATGCGACGGAGGGTGGATGCATGTATCCTCGCTAACGGGGGACATTTTGAACATTTCCTGTAACAAAGTGTTTGAAGTCACGCTGGTACGTTCTGTTGCTGTGTGTTTCCATTCCATGATTAATGTGATTTGAAAAGAAGTAATAAAATGAGCTCTAACATGGGAAGTAAGCGTTTCCGGACACATGTCCACGTAACATATTTTCTTTCTTTGTGTGTGAGGAATGTTTCCTGAAAGTTTGGCCGTACCTTTTTGTAACACCATGTATAGCATACATTCCATCTTAAGACGATTTCTTGCCAAACTCTCTCCCGCATGTCAGGTGTGACTTGTTCATTCGTGAGATAGTTTCTAGTTTTGAGCTTCAGTAAGCTTCAGTCAGGCTGGAGCAAACACGGTATGCTTAATGAATCCTCAAAACAAAAAGTCAAGAAGTGTCAGTTACAGCAAACATGGAGGTCATACACCTCGCCCCATCCACTTAACTGGAAAGCAGACATTTAGGAAATGTCGGACGCCATCTTGCTTAAACTGTATGCTGCGTTCTTAGTCAACGTCTATCTGGGGGATAAAAAGTTTTTCGGCACATCTAAGTACACTGTTCCGTTGAAAGTTTTCACTTGGAAAACGGAAGATTTGTAAACTTTGCTCTCTTCAATGCACAAAATGCATTTAATTTTGGGCCAGCATGTTCGTGTTAAAGGGATTTTCGTATATTTTTTACTGCCACGGGTGCTACAGTTGTGTTTATTAACTTTATCAAAAAAAAAAGTTCAAATGTGTGTGAAATCTTATGGGACTTAACAGCTAAGGTCATCAGTCCCTAAGCTTACACACTAGTGACCATAAAGTATCTTAACGACAAACACACACACCCATGCCCGAGGGAGGACTCGAACCTCCGCCGGGACCAGCCGCACAGTCCATGACTGCAGCGCCTAGACCGCTCGGCTAATCCCACGCGGCTATTAACTTTATCACGTCAGTGAGAAGTCATATCATCTCTAAGGATAATCCTTAAAAAACCTTAATCCTTAATAAATCCTGGTGAAACCTTCATCTACATCCAATCGATATAACATGTCCACACAAAAGTCCTTACATGAAATTCAATCACTGCCTTTTAATTTTTACACCGTTATAAACTTGTGCGGTTTGAGATGCGACTGTTTTCATAACATACCCCATAGAGTCATATGAGGGACACCCAGCTCTCGAGAAGCACACAGGTCGACTTTGTAGGACTGTTCACAAAGCATTACCTCGCTTGCTCTACGAGCGTTTGCTATGTTTTACTGAACATCCAGTTGCAATAAACACTTATCCACTCATAAACAGTAGACTTACTGAAGGAATACATACCATACTCTGTACAAAATTACGTCGCACAGTTGTAGCAGACTTAGATCCTTCAAACAAAAACACACAGCGAGCACGGACGTGAGCGGTAAAGGCAGCCGCATTTTCTGCAACTGCCGCTAGCGCTTGTGGTGGTGCCATTAAGTATTAGCGTACCACGTGAGTCAAAACATGATCTATTTTCCTTCAATATGCCATTCAGACTAAGTCTGTCGATCGTATGAATAATTTTGATACACCCTGCACTTAGGTACAGTTTTAAACCCTTTCGGTAACAATAACTGATCTCTATTTAGACTAATCCATCGATATGCAATCTATCTATTGTCAAATTGTCTGGAACTCATAGGTAATATGTTAGTGTCTTCTTCTTATTCTTCTTCTCCTTCTTCCAAGCTGTGGATTCCCCCGTTGTCCTGCATATTGACTTGCCCTCTGTATGGCCTAGTACGAAGGTATTCTTTGCATTTCATTTTGAAATTTCGTCTGATATTTTGTTTCGGTGCTTCCTATGATAAACGTTTCTAATGGTTTCGTACATCTACAAACAAAATATTTACGCATTCGGAAGAGAAAGTTGGTGATTGAAATTTCGTAAATAGATCTCGCCGCAAAGAAAACCGCCTTTGTTTCAGTAACTGCCACTCCAACTCGCGTATCATATCAGTGACGCTCTCACCCCTATTGCGCCGTAACATGGAAAGAGCTGCCCTTCCTTGCACTTTTTCAATGTCCTCCGTCAATCCTACCTGGTAAGGATCCCACACCGCGCAGCAGTATTCCAGCAGAGGACGGACAAGGCTGTCTCTTTAGTGGGTTTGTTGCATCTTCTAAGTGTTCTGCCAACAAAGCGCAGTCTTTGTTTCGCCTTCCCCACAATATTATCTATATGGTCTTTCCAATTTAAGTCGCTCGTAATTGTAATTCCTAGGTATTTAGTCGAATTGACAGCCCTTAGATTGGTGCGATTTATTGTATACCCAAAATTTATCGGATTTCTTTTAGTACCCATGTGGATGACCTCGCACTTTTCTTTGTTTAGTGCCAATTGCCACTTTTCGCACCATACAGAAATTCTCTCTAGATCATTTTGTAATTGGAATTGATCGTCTGATGATTTTACTAGACGGTAAATTACAAAGTCATCTGCAAACAATCTAAAGGAGCTGCCCAGATTATCACCTAGATCATTTATATAAATCAGGAACAGCAGAGGGCCTATGACACTACCTTGCGGAACGCCATATTTCACTTCTGTTCTACTCGATGATTTACCGTCTATCACTACGAACTGTGACCTCTCTGAGAGGAAATCACGAATACATTCACACAACTGAGACGATACTCCATATGCACGCATTTTATTAATAGTCGCTTGTGAGGAACGGTATCAAAAGCCTTCTGGAAGTCTAGGAATGTGGAATCGATCTGAGATCCCTTGTCGACAGCACTCATTACTTCATGGGAATAAAGAGCTAGCTGTGTTCCACAAGAACGATATTTTCTGAATCCGTGTTGGTTATGTATCAATAAGTCATTTTCTTCAAGGTGATTCATAATGTTCTAGTGCAATAGATTAGATGGGTAGATCAAATAACTAATGAGGAGGTATTGAATAGAATTGGGCAGAAGAAAAATTTCTGGCAAAATTTGACTAGAAGAAGGGATCGGTTGGTAGGACATATTCTGAGGCATCAAGGGATCACCAATGCAGTATTGGAGGGCAGCACAGAGGGTAAAAATCGTAGAAGGAGACCAAGAGATGAATACACTAAACAGATTCAGAAGGATGTATGTTGCAGTAGGTACTGGGAGATGAAGAAGTTTGCACAGGATAGAGTAGCATGGAGAGCTCCATCAAACCAGTCTCTGGACTGAAGACGACAACAACAACAACAACAACATATGCTCCAAACTCCTACTGCAAATTGAGGTCAGGGATATGGGTCAATTATTCAATGGGTTATTGCTATTTCCTTTCTTGAATATTGGTCTGACCTGTGCTACTTTGCAGTCTTTAGGAAAAGACCTTTCGTCAAGTGAGCGGTTGTTTATGATTGCTAAGAAAGGCGCTATTCTGTCTGCATATTCTGAGAGGAACCTGACTGGTATACCATATGGACCGGAAGACGCCTTTCTTAAGTGATTTGAGTTGTTTCGCAACATCTAAGATATCTACTTTTATATCACTCATGCTAACAGCTGTTCTGGTTTCGAATTCTGGAATATTTTCTTCGTCTTCTTTCGTGAAGGAATTACAGAAAACTGTATTTAGTAACTCCGCTTTAGAGGCACCATCATCGGTAACATTTCATCGCTATCGCGCAGTGACAGTATTGACTGTTTTTTGCCACTGGTGTACTTAACATACGATCAGAATCTCTTTGGGTTTTCTACCATATTTTGAGACAATATTTCATTGTGGAAACTATTAAAAGCATCTCGCATTGACGTCAGCACTAAATTTCGAGCTTCCGCAAAACTTAGCCAGTCTTGGGGATTTTGCATTCTTCTGAATTTGGCATGCTTTTTTTGATGTGTCGGCAGCTGGGCCAACACCTTGTAGATCGAAGTGGCTGAAAGTGCACGCTAAACTAACGCAGACGGGCGTGAAGTACTGGAACATGAGACTTATTAATGAATAAGAAGAACAGTACGTAGCTGGAATAATATACTTAACTTTATTCTCTTGTTGGAATACATCTCTTGAATAGTAGTAAGCTATAAGCACTGATACAAATGGCGCCTTGCTAGATAGTAGCTATGGAATAAGCTGAAGGCTATTCTATCAGTCTCTCGGCAAATGAGAGGAAGACTTGGTAGGTCTGGTCGCAAGCTATGTCGTCCGTACAACTGGGGCGAGGTCATGTCCGTGTCTTGTGACCTGCCATGTGGTGGCGCTAGGATTGCGATTACACAGTGGCGACACGCGGGTCCGACATGTACTACAGGACCGCGGCCGATTTAAGTTACCACCTAGCAAGTGTGGTGTCTAGCGGTGACACCACATTTTTCATTGCTTCTGCAACAGTGTTCTGACGTGTTTTGTGTAGCATGGTGGATCAGTCCCGTCTCTTATTAACTTATGCGGTATGAATCTATCTATTGCTGTCGATTCTATATTTTTGAATTTGAGCCATATCTGGTCTGCACTTACATAATTAGTTGGAAGGAACGGAGACTCTCTCTTAGGAAGGCATCAAGCGAATTTTTATCTGCTGTTTTACGAGGGTGAGTCAAATGAAACCCTTAAATTTGTAATAACAAATCGAAATTTCGCGCCGTTATCCTGTAAGTTGGTAAGCGTGCTACAAACAGCGTGCAGAATGGCCTGTAGGTGGCAGCATAGTGCAGATGCACACATACCGTCGCAGTATTAGTATAAAGATGGCCGCCCCACTTGCGACTTGCACCAGGGAAGAACAGCGTTCTGTTATTCGGTTTTTGCGTAATGAAGGTGTGAAACCTATGGAAATTCATCGACGAATGAAGGTTCAGTAGGGTGATGCATGTTTGTCACAGCAGCAAGTCTACGAATGGAGTAGGAAGTTCGCAAATGGTGTGATTTCAGTGGAAGATGCTCCTCGTCCAGGTCAGGCACAACGAGTTGTGACCACAGAACATTTCAGCAGTTGAAGCCATAGTGACGGAAAACCGCCGAGTGACACTGAATGACATTGCAGCATGTTTACAGATTAGTCATGCGTCAGCATACCACATTGTGCATGATGTGCTCCAGTTTCACAAAGTGTCTGCAAGATGGGTGCCACGGCAGCTGACTCCTGAAATGAGAGAACGAAATGTTGATGGTTGTGAAGCAATTCTTCGGCGCTTTGAACGAGAAGGTGATGTCTTCCTTGAAAGAATCGTTACTGGGGACGAAACCTGTGTTCACTTCCACCAACCGGAAACGAAGAGAGCGAGCAAGGAATGGCGCCATTCCTCATCACCAAAACCAAAGAAGTTTCAAATAGAACGATCAGCAGGGAAGGTTATGCTGATTCTCTTTTGGGACGAAAAAGGCGTCATTTTGGAGCATTACATGCCTAGAGGGAGCGCTGTCACCAGTGCCTCATACACAGATCTAAAAAATCATCTGCGGCCTGCAATCAAATCAAAGTGACGTGGACTGCTGTCAGCAGGTGTCCTTTTGCAACATGACAATGCAAGGCCCCTCACTGCCCGTACAACAGTTGCAACAATCACAGACCTGCATTTTGAGTGTCTTCCTCATCCACCATACTCACCAGACCTTGCCCGAAGTGATTTCCATATGTTTGGACCACGTAAATACGCGATGGGAGGAAAGAAGTTCCCTTCTGATGAAGAGGTACGCCACGCGGTGCATGAGTGGTTGCGCGGACTACCAAAAGAATTTTTTCTGAAGTAATTTTTGCACTTTGTAAGCGCTGAAGGACTTGCATTGAGCGTGGGGGAGATTATGTTGAAAAGTGATACAGCTTTGTACCGCTTCTGCACAATAAATAATATTTAAAATAATATTTAAGGTTTTCATTTGACTCACCCTCGTAAATATATATATTTTGCGTTTATTTTTAGTATATTTAGTATATATCGTCTTCAGTAGATATGTTGCGTATCTAGTGATTATGGGAAAGGGACGTAAAGTGGTATGTGATGTACATGTGCATACAAACAAATTGTTACAATTTCAAAAAAATGGGTGTAGAGCAACAAAACGGGGCTAGAGTATCGTCAGTTCTGCTCCAGTCAGTGAGATTCCAGGCTGAAGACGTGCCTGGACATGGACAGCGGTGGGATACCAACCTGACTGTCGCCCGCCATACGCCACACAGCCCGACAAGCAGGACTGTTGGTCTGGGGTGCCATTTCTTTTCATAGCAGAACCCCTTTGGTTGTCATCCGCGCCAGAGTCTTAACAGCATAGAGGTACATCGATGATATTCTACGTTCCGTTTTGTTGCTGTTCTGGACTTAAATTACAGCTAGATAATACCCTCCTGCACTCGGGGAGAGTTTCTAATGCTAGTCATCGTGCTTGCCAAACCCTACCTCGGTCAGCGAGATAGCTTGATCTCCCCCCAGTTGACAACGTTTCGAACATTAAGGGCAGGACCCTCCTATGATCTCGGGACATTAGCGTCCAAAGGCTCCAATTGAACAGAATCTGGCTCAGTACTCTTCAGAAACACAACAGCTCCGTGAATCCGTGCCAAGCCGAATAACTGTTTGCGTAAGGTAAGAGGTGGACCGAGATGCCGAGGAAAATGTAGTCTCGTCGTCCCTTATCGCTGACCTTCCATTCACCTCGACATGTCTCCATTTGTCAGAGTTTAAGTTGGTGCTCGTTGATGATAGTTACACTGGTTACCAGACTAACCCGGTCTAGTCTATCCCTTTTAACCATCACATTGTAACTCAATATGTAATAGTAATATCAATAAGGCGTGTTCCAGGCACCAGTGTTACGCTGATGTGGTGCCGAACGCCCCTGACAATCGCAGCAGGGCACTTCTTTGCCCTCGTATAACAGCTGTTCTGTTTGTGATGCGAGTTAATCAGTGTACCCGTATACTGGCTGCAAAGAAAATATTCAATAGAAGAGCGCAGAGTTGTGTGTTCGTGTAAGTGATAAATGTAGTCTATATTCCCTTGAATTTAGCCTTGCCAGTCCGTGTAGTATTTTTTCTGCTTTGTCTATAATCCTTTTGATGTCTCCATGAAAATTTAATCTTTCATCGATGTATACTCCCACATAACACGTAAGGATTGCTTTTTTTATTTCTGTGTCCTCTGTTTTTGCCGAAGTCGACCCTTCAGTAATGTGTATATTGTTTTGGTGTCTACTATCTTGACTTTGTTTGCGGTACACAATTTGTGATTGTGTTTATTGTGCCGCTGGTTTTTTGTTCTAGCTGGGCTCTGATGTTTGCAGAGACTGCTACTAGTAGATCATCTGCATATGCAACAACTCCATCTGTCCTATTATCCCCGTACAGTAGGTAATGGTGAGGTTCAACACTTGTGTCCACAGATCGACCCCTGAGGGCAATCCTTGGTAATTCTTGTGATTACTTGCCGACTGATCACGTGCCATTCTGCTACTCTGTTCCTACAGTAGTCCAAGGGACTGTTATACAGGGCCTGTGGTACCTCCAGTTGTCTTTAATCTCGAAAAGACAGCTGGCCACCAGAGCGTCGAAAACATGTGCAGTATCTAATATGATGGCTATAGCATACTTGTGTTGTACTCTAATTTCTAGACAGTGATTAATTGGATCGTCTATTGATTTTCCTTCTTATACCAGGACTCCTCTGGTTGTCGTCCCAGCCAATCTTACAGCACAGCGGTATGTCGACGATATTCAACGCCCTTTTTTGTGTAAGAGATGCAGTCATACCCCTACTGTTTAATTTATACACCTAGCAAACAATTATGGAAATAAATGAAAGGTTCAAGAATGGAATTAAAATTCAGGGTGAAAGGGTAGCAATGATAAGATTCGCTGACGACATTGCGGTCATCAGTGAAAGTGAAGAAGATCTACAGGATCAGTTGAATGGAATGAACAGCCTAATGAAGTACAGAATATCGACTGAGAGTAAAAAGAAGGAAGACGAAAGCAATGCGAAGCAGCAGAACGGAGAACAACGAGAAACTTAACATCAAACTTGGGAAGATCAGGAAGTAGACGAGGTTAAGAAATTCTGTTACTTTACAAGCAACCCAGATGGATGAAGGAAAGAGGACATAAAAACCAGCCTGACACGGGCAAACAGGTCATTCCAGGGCAAGAATAATTCCACTGGTATCAGACATAGTCCTTAATAACATGGAGAAATTTATGAGAATGTACGTTTGGAGCACAGCATTTTATGTGGCTACTCACGGACAGTGGGGAAACCGGAACAGGAGAGCACCGAAGCGTTTGAGATGTGGTGCTCTGCAACCTCTTCATCTCAGAGTAGCAGATCCTCAATTGTTTACTGGATGCATTCCAATCTCTGTCTTCCCCTACAGTTTTTACTCTCTACAGCTCCCT
This sequence comes from Schistocerca nitens, assembly GCF_023898315.1. Classification (NCBI taxonomy): domain Eukaryota; kingdom Metazoa; phylum Arthropoda; class Insecta; order Orthoptera; family Acrididae; genus Schistocerca; species Schistocerca nitens. The sequence goes on from NC_064621.1 coordinate 482,510,233, forward strand.
CTAGTACTGTAGAATTTATTCCCTGATGTCTTAACTGACCTCCTACCATCCTGTCCCTTCCTCTTGTCAGTGTTATCCATATATTCCTTTCCTCGTCAATTATCCGGAGAACCTCCGCATTCCCTACCTCCTCCTTCCATCTAATTTACAACATTCTTCTGTAGCAACATATCTCAAAGGCTTCAATTCTCTTCTGTTCCGGTTTTCCCACAGTCCATGTTTCATTACTATACAATGCTGTACTCCAAACGTACGTTCTCAGAAACGTCTTCCTCAGATTAAGGCCTATGTTTGATACCAGTAGATTTCTCTTGGCCAGTTGGCCAGGGATGCCCTCCTTTGCCAGTGCTATTCTGCTTTATATGTCCTCCTGCTTTGTCCGCCACGGTTTACTCTGCCGCCTAAGTAGCAGTATTCCGTAACTCCCTCTGCTTCGTCATCACCGATCCTGATTTCAAGTTTCTCGCTGTTCTCATTTCTCCTATTTGTCATTACTTTCGTTTTTCTTCGATTTATTCTCAGACCATATTCTGTACTCATCACACAGTTCATTCCATTCAGTGAATCCTGTAATTTGTCTTCATTTTCACTGATGATACCAATGTCGTCAGCAAATCTTATCATTGACATCGTTTCGGCTTGAATTTTAATCCCACTTTTGAACCTTTCTTTTATTTTCGTTATTGCTTCTCCGATGTATAGATTGAACAGTGCGGACGAAAGGTTACATCCCTGTGTTACACCCTTTACAATCGGAGCCCTTCTTTCTTGGTAGACCACTCTTGTTATTCCCTCTTGGTTCTTGTACATATTATATATTACCCGTCCTTCCTTATAGCTTGCCCCATTTTTCTCAGAATTCGAACATCTTGCACCATTTGACATTGTCGAACGCTTTTTACAGGTCGACAAATCCTAGGAAAGTGTCTTGATTTTTCTTTAGTCTTGGTTGCGTTATCAACCGCACCGTCAGAATTGCCCCTCTGGAGCCTTTACCATTACTAAAGCGAAACTGATCGTCATCTAACACATTCTCAATTTTCTTTTCCATTCTTATGTAGATTATTCTTGTCAGCAACTTGGATGCATGAGCTGTTTATGCAATAATTGCTCGCCGCTGTGGCCGAGCGTTTCTAGGCGCTTGAGTCCGGAACCTCGCTGCTGCTACGGTCGGAGGTTCGAATCCTGCCTCGGGCATGGATGTGTGTGATGTCTTTAGGTTAGTCAGGTTTAAGTAGTTCTAAGTCTAGGTGACTGATGACCTCAGATGTTAAGTTCCATAGTGCTTGGAGCCATTTTTTGTTTTTTGTTTTTTTAGCTATAATTCTCGCACTTGTCAGCTCTTGCAATCTTCGTAATTGTGTGTATTACGTTTTTCCGAAAGTCAAATGGTATAGCGCCAGACTCATACAATCTGCACACTACGTGGATAATCGTTTTGTTGCCGCCTCCTGCAGTGATTTTAGAATTTCTGACGGAATTTTGTGTATCCCTATGGCCTTATTCCATCTTAAGTCTTCCAAAGCTCTTCTACATTGTGATTCTAATATTGGATTCTCAATCTCTTCTATATCAACTCCTGTTTCTTCTTCTATCACGTCATCATACAAGTCTTCCCCATTACAGGGGCTTAAACGTACTCTTTCCACCTAACCCTCTCTCCTCTGCATATAACAGTGGAATTCCCATGGCACTCTTAATGTTACCACCCTTCTTTTAGTTTCACCGAAGGTTGTTTTGACTTTTCTATAAGCTGAGTCAGTTCTTCCAACAATCATTTGTTTTTTGACTTCTTCACATTTTTCACTTAGCCATTTTGCAATAGCATCCCTGCACTTCCTATTTATTTCATTCCTATGTGATTATATTTCTGTATACCTGAATTTCCAGAAACCTTATTATACGTCCCTCTTTCATCGATCAACTGAAGTATTTCTTCTGTTAACCATGGGTCCTTCGCAGTTAGCTTCTTTGTATCTATGTTTTTCTTTCCAACTTCTGTAATCGTCCTTTTCTAGAGATATCCGTTCTTCTTCAACCCAACTGCCTACTGAGCTATTCCTTATCGCAGTATCTAGAGCCTCAGAGAACTGCAAGAGTATCTCTTCATTTCTTAGTACTTCGGTATCCCATTTCTGTGCGCCTTGATTCTTCCTGACTAGCCTCTTGAACTTGAGCCTACTCTTCATAACTACTAAATTCTGGTCTCAGTCTATATCCGCTCCATGGTATGCCTTAAATCCAGTATCTGATTTCGGAACATTTGCCTGACGACGATGTAATCTAGCCGAAATGTTCCCGTGTTATATGGTTATTAATGGGAGAATAGTTATCTGGAAAACGATTTGCGAACAGAAATTTTGGAAAGTTAGACAATGTGAAACTCTGCAGTCTATTGTAAGTTTCGTGTGGCATTAATTTTTTCTGGATCGCCACTCAATTTAAGTAACATTTGGAAAATTTAATATAAGAAGTGAATTAATCACTGAATTGGTAAGCATACCTAACGTATTACTATTAATAAAAAGATCCAAGTGAATAATTGGGATAAACATATGAGAACAATTTAAGTCCAAATGTTAAATCTAATAATTCAGAGCAAGCAGGAGCTTAAGCCTCAACAAAAAGAATAAGATAATCAGACAAAAGTTGACTAATATAAGACCTGCCTTTTGTGCTTCAGGGACGCCAGATGAGATATATTAAAAATAATCTTACAAAAGACGATGGGTTTATCTGAGAAACAGTCATCACAGTTTAACGTAATTTATTAAAATTAAACATCATATTAAAAATTCACAGACTATGCTCTGTCGTTGCCTGTTATTTAATTAATTAACTCACTTATTATTATATTATATGCTGAGGTACATTGCGGTAATAAATGAAAAGGAAATCTTACGAGGGCACAGGAAAAAGTTCACGCAAACATACACGAGACATATATGAGAATAGAGATAAAAAGAATTTTGCCCATAACAGTAAGTCAGAGGCGCAAAGGTTCATCCCTATCGCTGAATTATTGTGAATAAGAATACTATGGAATACGTTCCGACAAAGAAATTTATCTGCATCACCTTGCACAAGAAACACAAGTACACTGGCGTGGAAAAGCCGCAAATGCCGTGAATATTCATGAACGAAGTACAATTACTAAGACTCGTGAGAACTTCAAGAGCTGAGATGTAAACCGTACAGACACAAATAGCAATAAAAATTTCATGCGGAATTAAGAACAGAACTTATTCAAGCAGGTACTGAAATTACACACGGTGAAATCACCACCACTTGGTATGAAAAAAGCTGCACAATCTTAAAACTGAAACTAAATGAGAAGTAGAAGAAATAAAACACACATACACATACGAGGAAAGTTCGCACACACATTGCAGTTAAAACAGAAGTCAAACAACTGAATTTCAAACCTGTGCTGGCGTAACGGACTTCCTACATCACGTCTCCAGCTTACACAAAGCGAGAACCGGAAATAACTTACTACATACAGAAAAATATATTCTGAAAAATGTAAGAGTTCGACTACCGAACTTGAAAATGAACTAGCAGATCAAAAGTGTACACCAGTTGGAATGCCTGCACACCATCACACATTAACACGCTCACCAGTGCCAAAGGTCCAGTCGTGAGTGCCGAGTGCACGCTCTCCCTGCAACGAACTTCCCCCAGGTAGCCGAAAGAGACCAGAGGGGTCGTGTTCGCCACCAACTTAACTGCTGTCGAATGACTGCCGAAAGGGTACAAATCTCTTTGACTTGACTGACAAAGCTACATTCGCTACACTATTGCTACTATAGCAGGCAGCCAGATGCTGTACTGCTACCATACATAAGACAAATACAACATACACACTCAGTCACTCGTTCACACAGATGATAAAGAGAGAAAGGAAATTCGGGAGCACGAAATGTAGGTAATATACATAGGGTTAGATGCTTACTGGAAAAATTGATGCTTTAATGTAATTGTGTACCACTCAATGGGGACAAACACGAAGTACAAAACTCAATTACAAATAATTGAGCGTGACAGCATGAAGTACAAGTTAAATAAAATGGAATCTAACAGAGACGTTTCAGTGTCCCAGACCTTTTCCAAGTATACCTCATCCTCTTGTGATTCTTAAACAGAGTGTTCGCTGTTACGAACTGAAATTTATCGCAGAACTCAACTTAGCCTTTCTCCTCCTTCATCCCTAGTACCAAGCCCATATTGTCCCGTGGTCCTTTCTTCTTCTTCCCCTACGACTGAATTCCAGCCCGCCATGACTGTTAGATTTTCATCTCCCTTTACGTATTGAATTAGCCATTCAATATCCTCACATACTCTATCTCTTCATTTTCGGCTTGCGACGACAGCATGTATACCTCAACTATCGTTGTCTGTGTTGGTTTGCTGTCGATTCTGATGAGAACTACCCTGTCAAAGAACTGTTCACAATACTCACCCTCTGCCCTACCTTCCTATTCGTAACGAATCCTAATCCCGTTATACCATTTTCTGTTGCTATTGATATTACCCCACACTCGTCTAACCAGGAATCGTTGTCTTCTTTCCGTTTCACCCCACTGACCCCCACTATACCTAGATTGAGCCTTACTATTTCCATTTTCAGATTTTCTAGCTTCCCCACCACGTTCGAACTTCTGATAAGGTAACGAATGAGGAGGTTCTCCGCTGCATCGTCGAAGAAAGTAACGTACGGAAAACAGTTACAAGAAGGAGCGATAGGATGATAGGACGTGTGTTAAAGCATCAGGGAAGAACCTCCGTGGTACTAGAGGGAACTCTAGAGGGTAAAAACTGTAGGGAAAACAGATATTGGAATACATAGATTGAGAACGTGGGGTGCAACTATTACTCTGAGATGAAGAAGTTAACGCAGGAGAGCAATTCGTGGTGGACGGCACGAAATCAGTCAGAAGATTGACGACTCAAAAAAAGAAAACAACAAAAGAGTTTTTTTTGTCGTTCTTGATCATATCCTCAAGGTCAGAGTTAGGGTTATCACGATACCAGTTATGAACATTCGCCACAGTCAATGCTGTCAATTAGTCGGTCCCCATTAAAATTGCTACACCACGAAGATGACGTGTTACAGACGCGAAATTTAACCGACAGAAAGAAGATGCTGTGATATGCAAATGATTAGCTTTTCAGAACATTCACACGAGGTTGGTGCAGATGGCGACACCTACAACGTGCTGACATGAGGAAAGTTTCCAACCGATTTCTCATACGCAAACAGCAGTTGACCAGCGTTGCCTGGTGACACGTCGTTGTGATGCCCCGTGTAAGGTGGAGAAATGCGTACCATCACGTTTCCGACTTTGATAAAGGTCGGATTGTAGCCTATCGCGATTGCGGTTTATCGTATCGCGACATTGCTGTTCGCGTTGGTCGAGTTCCAATGACTGTTAGCAGAATATGGAATCGGTGGGTTCAGGAGGGTATTACGGAACGCCGTGCTGGATCCTAACGGCCTCGTATCACTAGCATTCGAGATGACAGGCATCTTATCCGCATGAGTGTAACGGATCATGCAGCCACGTCTCGATCCCTGAGTCAACGGATGGGGACGTCTGCAAGACATCAAACATCTGCACGAACAGTTCGACGACGTTTGCAGCAGCATGGACTATCAGCTCGGAGACCATGGCTGCGGTTACCCTTGACGCTGCATTACAGACAGGAGCGCCTGCGATGGTGTACTCAACGGCGAACCTGGGTGCACGAATGTCAAAACGACATTTTTTGGATGAATCCAGGTTCTGTTTACAGCATCACGATGGTCGCATCCGTGTTTGGCGACATCGCGGTGAACGCAAATTGGAAACGTGTATTCGTCATCGCCATACTGGCGTATCACCCGGCGTGATGGTACGGGGTGCCATTGGTTACACGTCTCGGTCACCTCTTGTTTGCATTGACGGCACTTTGAACAGTGGACGTTACATTTCAGATGTGTTACGACCCGTGGCTCTACCCTTCATTCGATCCCTGCGAAACCCTACATTTCAGCAGGATAATGCACGACTGCGTGTTGCAGGTCCAGTACGGACCTTTCTGGATACAGAAAATATTCGGCTGCTGCCCTGGCCAGCACATTTTCCAGATCTCTCAGCAATTGAAAATGTGTGGTCAATGGTGGCCGAGCAACTGGCTCGTCACAGTACGCCAATCACTACTCTTGATGAACTGTGGTATCGTGTTGAAGCTGCATGAGCAGCTGTACCTGTACACGCCATCCAAGCTCTGTTTGACTCTACGCCCAAGCGTATCAAGGCCGTTACTACGGCCAGAGGTGGTTGTTGTGGGTACTGATTTCTCAGGATCTATGCACCCAAATTGCGTGAAAATGTAATCACATGTCAGTTGTATTATAATATATTTGTCCAATGAATAACATATGCATTTCTTCTTGGTGTAGCAATTTTAATGGCCAGTAGTGTGTTTTGTGTGTCACACACTCTCCCCCTAACTCATTTCCTCGGTTTTTCAAAGGGATGCAGTTGACTGTGTCTCTGGATCCGCACTCTGTGAATTTGTGACCTCGTTTTCCGCAATTTTCTCACTTAATGTATGTTTCTCTGCGGGTGCCTCTCTTGTACCACCCGCCGTGAGTTCCCACGCTGCAGACACAGTAATTCTTTAACGGCGCTCACTCTTTCGGCCACGCTGTTCGCGCGGACTATTAACGCGCCCTTTAAACGTAGATGACCCCGACGAAGGACTAAGTGCGCCGCCCGTGCGGCACAACGCCCCCCTTGTGCCCGGACATTCATTTTGTCCCGGGGACAGTCGCGTGCTGCCAAACGAGAGGCGCTGTAAACGCACTCGCGTGCCCTCGGGATGCCGCGGCAGCCATTAACCAGCCGGCGGTGTTTGTTGCCGCGGAACGCGAGACAGAGCTCGCCGAGTTCGATGGTGGGAACACACACTGCAGTGACAACATCACTGACGCCCACCTGTTACAGTGTCCTGTAGGATACTCTAAGATGGAACATTACAGTGGTCCTGTAGCAAAAAAAAAAAAAAAATGGTTCAAATGGCTCTGAGCACTATGGGACTTAACATCTGTGGTCATCAGTCCCCTAGAACTTAGAACTACTTAAACCTAACTAACCTAAGGACATCACACACATCCATGCCCGAGGCAGGATTCGAACCTGCGACCGTAGCAGTCGCGCTGTTCCGGACTGAGCGCCTAGAACCGCGAGACCACCGCGGCCGGCGTCCTGTAGCAACACGCTATGTAAATCACTTAGTAAATGGCAGGATTACCGGTAATATTAGTGACATTGGTAGGAAAAGAAACATAAATGAGTGTGTAAGAGAGAAAATGGGAGCCAACGACTTCTGTTTACTTTTTTGTTTGTTCGGATGTTTGTTTTGCACATAATTAGAACAATTGTGTATTTTACATAGCCTTAAGCCGTCGGCACACGGACCGTGCTATCGAACGTTAACGTTGAGCGTGCCGAGTTCAACGTGCTGCTGAACCCTCAGACACGATGCGACTTGAGCGTACGGTACGTGGGCCCCAACGTGGTATACGCGATCGCAACGCACTCCAGCGGCAGTTAAGGGATATTTCTAGTTCGTAAATCACACTGTTTACTTAACGGGCGCGCGTAAAATTCCCACGTTAGCTCTATTAAAAAGCACATTTCCTCCATCGTCCACGAAAAGGAAAGTACCATGTCCATGACACAGGCTTATAAAAGTTCCATCACAAACAGTGCGCATGTATGGCATTAACAATGAAGCTAGAACACAGTGTTCTAGCTTCATTGTTAATCCTCTGATACATTCGATTATGTACTGCCGAATTAGTTCGTTCCTGCGGATAGGTGACCCGATGAACAAATTTGTAAAGCGAGCTTCTGTCGTGCCTTTCCAGACAGTGTCTATCGATCGCATGCACATACTGATGTTCACTGTGTCACAAACGGTGCCTGTAACGCGAGTTAAAAATTTGGAGAGATGCTCTGTATAAAGATATATGTCTGTTTTCTATATGTACTGTAGTTTTTGCACATCATCTTCAGAAACCCTGGAGGTACCGGCTGGTTGTTATTAAAGTGCAGCTACTCACAGAGCTCCAGTGTGGGCTGTAATTGTCGTCTGCGAGCGAAACTTGACAGAAATGCTAATGCGGTAATGTGAAACCGATCTACCATGGAAAAAAATTAGTTCCAATTATAGCCACCAGATGCAAATTGGCGCTTTGAATGCAAGAAAGACGAATAGAAACGTTTCCGTATGTAGCGGACTACGGAGGAGGTCGTGGACAGACAAGGCCAAACAAGTGAGACGGTAAAATATTGATTTTATTGTTAACCGCCGCTTACACAATTTGTTCAATACGCGTTCTGGAGATGAGATACGGCATCCGTAAAACGACGTCATCAACGGTTGCTCGCAGTAGTTACAGTGAAAGCTGAGCAACGTAATCCTATGTACTGGTCTTCAGGTCAAGTACAGACCGAATATGAACCTCGTGAACGCTTTCTTATAGGTATGCCCAGAGCGGGAAGGAAGGAATGAAGGAAGACTGCGTTTAACGCCATCAAGACATTTAGGTCACTAGCTCGGATTGTGTCAAGGAGGAGGAAGGAAATCGGCCGTGCCCTTTCTAAGGACCTATCCCGGCATTTGCCCGGAGCGATTTAAGGATACCACGGAAAACCTAAATCTCGATGGCCGGAAGAGGGTTTGAACCGTCGTCCTCCCGAATGCGAGTCTAGTATGCTAACCACTGCGCCACCTCGCTCGGTCCCAGTGCCAAAAGTCACACGGATTCACATCAGGTGATCTTGAACTCGATGCATCTGGAAAACCTCTGGAGTTAACACATTCGTGGAAGGTTGCAGTAAGCAAATCTTTCACTGGACGAGTGACATGAGGTTGCCTTATCTTGCATGAAAACAGTGTTTCCACACAGTCCCGCTCTTTCAAAGCAGGAAGCACATGCTGTACAAGGAGACCTTAATAACGTGCAGACATTATGGTATACTTGGCAGGACCTCTGGGTGTATTCTCTTCAAAGAAGAACGGACCAAGAATAAACTAACTAAGTAACTCCTCCCGAACAGGCGTTGGAATGTCCAACGGTACCGACCGGCCACCGTGTCATCCCCAACCCACAGGCGTCACGAGATGAGGATATGGAGGGGCATGTGGTCAGCACACCGCTCTCCCGGCCGTATGTGAGTTTGCGGGACCGCAGTCGCTACTTCTCAATCAAGTAGCCCCTAAGTTTGCCTCACAAGGGCTGAGTGCACCTCGGTTGCCAACAGCGCTCGGCAGACCGGATGGTCACCCATCCGTGTGCTACCCCAACCCGACAGCGCTTAACTTCGGTGATCTGACGGGAACCGGTGTTACCACTGTGGCAAGGCCGTTTGGACCGAGAATAAAACTGCTTGTGAATCCACACCACACCGTTAGATACGGCGGGTGCACGTCTAGTTTCGTAGGACCAAATTGAGGAGCAAATCTTCAAGGTCATGGAAGGTGTCAGTACATGAAATTACAACACAAAAGTAATAACAGATAAAATAAAACGTTTATGATCCCAAAAACGTCAAGCCATAAGTTTAAGTAAACGCAATCAACAATATAACATAAGAATCAGCTTGATTTTTCAAGGAACTCCTCGACAGAATAGAAGGAGCGACCCATGAGTAAACTCTTCAGTTTAGATTTGAAAGCGCGTGGATTACCGCTAAGAATTTTGAATTCTTGTGCTAGCTTATTGAAAATGGATGCAGCAGAGTATACTGCACACCTTTCTGTACAAGACTTAAGGAAGTGCGATCCAAATGCAGATTGAGTTCCTGCCGAGTATTAACTGAGTAAAAGCTGGTAATTCTTGGGAATAAGCTGATATTATTAACAAGAATCGACAGTAAAGAGTATATATATCGAGAGGGCAGTGTCAAAATACCCAGACTAGTGAACAGGGGTCGACAAGAGGTTCGTAAACTTAACACCACTAATTGCCCGAACGGCCCGTTTTTGAGCCAAAAATATCCTTTTAGAATGTAAAGCGTTACCCCAATGCCATACGATAAAAGCGTATGAAAATAAGCAAAACAGAATAATTTTCGTGTCGAACGATCACTTACTTTAGATACCGTTCGAATAGTAAAAATGGCAGCATTAAATCTTTGACCATGAGCCTGAACCTCGGTTTTCCATGACAGTTTACTATCTATCTGAACACCTAGAAATTTGAACTGTTCAGTTTCACTATTCATACGCTCATTCTGTGAAATTAAAACGGCGGGTTTTGTTGAATTGTGTGTTAGAAACTATAAAAACTGAGTCTTACTGTGATTTAGCTTTGGTTTATTTTCTACAAGTCATGAACTTATGCCATGAACTGCACCATTTGGAACAGAACCAATGCTAGTGTCATTAGCAAACAGATCTGTTTTAGAACTATCCGTAATACTAGAGGGCGTATCATATATATAAATAAGGAACAGGAGTGGCCCCAACACTGATCCCCAGGGCAACCCCTGCTTGACTGTACCCCACTCAGACCCCATATCACAGCCATTTTCTACACCGTGAATAATGACCTATCGCGGTCTTTTGTTAAGGTAAGAGGTGAACCAATTGTGAGTTACTCCCTGTATTCCTTAATGGTCCATCTTTGGAGCGATAAAAAACTATGCCTAGCGTTCGAAACCTTTTATTTAATCCATCCAGCACCTCACAGGAAAAGAGAATATAGTCTTTTCAGTTGTTAAACGACTTGTCAAGCTGAATTGTGCGTTTGATAGCAAACTATGTGATAGAAAATGATCAATTACCCTTACATACACAACCTTTTCAATAACTTTAGCAAACACTGACGGCGTAGAGGTAGGTCTAAAATGGTCTACGTTATCACTTTCTCACTTTTAATAAAGCGGCTTTACTACTGAGTACTTTAATCATTCAGGAAACTGACCATTCTTAAAGGAAAAATTACAAATGTGGCTAGTACAGGGCTAACATTGCAGCACAGTACTTAAATATTCTATTAGGCACTCCACAATATCCGTGAGGGTCCTTAGTCTTCAAAGATTTAATTATTGACTCAATCTCCCCCTTGTCAGTATCACAGAGGAGTATTTCAGTCACCAGTCCTGAAACGGCCATTTTCCAAGAGAGTTATGTGATTTCCTATAGAAACTAAGTTTTTATTTGATTCACCAGCAATGAACATAAAATGGTTGTTAAATACTGTACATATATCTGACTTATCAGTAACAGAAATATTTTTTGTACGACCTTTTGGTGCTGGCCAGACACTTCCTTCACAACTGACCGTATGGTTTTAATTTTATCCTGTGAATTAGCTATTCTATTTGCGTACCACATTCTCTTTGCCTTCCTAAGAACATCTTTAAGCACCCTACAATACTGTTTGTAAGGGGTACTGTTTCTTGATTGTGACTACTTCTAACATTTTGATATAATTTCCACTTCGTTCTACATGATATCCTTATTCCACTAGTCAGCCACCCAGGCTGCCTTTTACTGCTATTACACCGTTCAGAACGTTCTAATGGAAAGCAACTCTCAAAGAGCATGAGAAATATGTTAAGGAAAGCATTATATTTGTCATCTATGTTATCGTCACTGTACACATCCTGCCACTCTTGTACCTTAGCGAGGCCTAAAAAACTTTCTATTTGCATTGTATTAGCTTTCCTACATAGATTGTAATTATATGTGACATTTGTTTGAGTACAAAAGCCTTTTAGTGCTAAAATTTGTGCATCGTGGTCTGAAAGACCATTCACCTTTTTAGTAACAGAAAGCCCTTCTAGTAATGAAGAATGAATAAAAATATTGTCTATGGCTGTGCTACTGTTCCCCTGCACCCTAGTTCAAGAAAAAAAAGACAGTCTGCATCAGATCATGACCTTCACTGTGAAAAATAAAAGAATCGATAGAAAGGATGAATCAGTTATTCTTCCCGCGCTGCACTCTGAAACGGAAAAAATTAACATTTGGCACAATTCTAAATATCCTCTGACAAGCACATCACAGTAGTTTGCAGAGCAAGTATGCAGAAGTATCATTCAGAGAGATAATCGTCAGCCAGTAGTGTACATGCCTCCCTGTTAGGGCCAGATCTCTTTGGCAGATTATATGCGACCCGCCAGATAGCTCCGTAATCGGTATAAATCAGTGACTGCCGGCAGATGCGGCGGCCGCCAGATAAGAGTGTTGTCATCGGCAGCCATTAGGACGGGGTGACCGCAGAGCGGCCAGACACCCCCTCGGCAGCTGCGGGACCGCACAGCGCGCTGCCCTCTCCGGGCGATAACGCGGCAATAATTTGGGGGCGCGTGGCGGCCGCCCTGCCTAATTCACTTTGGGGTGGGCCGCCATTACGTCCGCCACCGGAGGTGCTGCCGGGACGCGCAGCCCTTGTTCCCTGTCACTAGCGCTTAACGATCGCCGGGTGGCGATTTCTGCTGCGGGGACGTTACTGCTGCGGAGGTGACAGGTGCACTAATCGAGAACCGTGTCCAAACGCTGAAATCTTTCTCACGATAACACGTTTTCGTGTAACACGTTCATTTATAATCCATACTAATAAGTACTCATCTCTGACAACGAGAGGAATAATTATGATTAATGCAAAAAATATATACGAGGTAGGTAGTCATAACATCTTCTCGTCATCTAGAAGAAATCTAACTGCGCCGTATAAATTGGCCTTAACCTACACTACTGGCCATTAAAATTGCTACACCAAGAATAAATGCAGATGATAAACGTGTATTCATTGAACAAATATATTATACTAGAACTGACATGTGATTACATTTTCACGCAATTTGGGTGCATAGATCCTGAGAAATCGGTACCCAGAACAACCACCTTTGGCCGTAATAACGGCCTTGATACGCCTAGGATTTGAGTCAAGCAGAGCTTGGATGGCGTGTACAGGTACAGCTGCCCGTGCAGTTTCAACACGATACCAAAGTTCATCAAGAGTAGTGACGCGTATTGTGACGAGCCAGTTGCTCGGCCACCATTGACTAGACGTTTTCAGTTGGTGAGAGATCTGGAGAACGTGCTGGCCAGGGCAGCAGTCGAACAATTCCTGTATCCAGAAAGGCCCGTACACGACCTGCAACATGCGGTCGTGCATTATCCTGCTGAAATGTAGGGTTTCGCAGGGATCGAATGAAGGGTAGAGCCACGGATCGTAACATATCTGCCGGCCGAAGTGGCCGCGCGGTTCTGGCGCTGCAGTCTGGAACCGCGAGACCGCTACGGTCGCAGGTTCGAATCCTGCCTCGGGCATGGATGTGTGTGATGTCCTTAGGTTAGTTAGGTTTAACTAGTTCTAAGTTCTAGGGGACTAATGACCTCAGCAGTTGAGTCCCATAGTGCTCAGAGCCATTTGAACCATTTCGTAACACATCTGAAAAGTAACGTCCACTGTTCAAAGTGCCGTCAATGCGAAGAAGAGGTGACCCAGACGTGTAACCAATGGCAGCCCATACCATCACGCCGGGTTTTACGCCAGTATGACGATAGCGAATACACGCTTCCAATGTGCGTTCACCGCGATGTCGCCAAACGTGGATGCGACCATCATGATGCCGTAAACACAACCTGGATTCATCCGAAAAAATGACGTTTTGCCATTTGTGTACCCAGGTTCGTCGTTGAGTACACCATCGCAGGCGCTCCTGTCTGTGATGCAGCGTCAAGGGTAACGGCACCCATGGTCTCCGAGCTAATAGTCCATGCTGCTGCAAACGTCCTCGAACTGTTCGTGCAGATGGTTGTTGTCTTGCAAACGTCCCCATCTGTTGACTCAGGGATCGAGACGTGGCTGCACGATCCGTTACAGCCATGAGCACAAGATGGATTCCATATTCTGCTAATAGTCATTGGATCTCGACCAACGCGAGCAGCAATGTCGCGGTAGGATAAACCGCAATCACAATATGCTACAATCCGACCTTTATCAAAGTCGCAAACGTGATGGTACGCATTTCTCCTCCTTACATGAGGCATCACAACAACGTTTCACCAGGCAACGCCGGTCAACTGCTGTTTGTGTATGAGAAATCGGTTGAATACTTTCCTCATGTCAGCACGTTGTAAGTGTCGCCACCGGCGCCAACCGTGTGTGAATGCCCTGAAAAGCTAATCATTTGCATATCACAGCATCTTCTCCTGTCGGTTAAATTTCGCGTCTGTAGCACGTGATCTTCGTGGTGTAGCAGTTTTAATGGCCAGTAGTGTATCTCTAAACATTCACGCTGCACAATATGGCAGAAACGTTAGCTTCGAGGAACAAATTGAGGATAGCAACCCGTGGCCACAAATGTCATCCAATGATGCTACAGAGAGTCGACGATATAGGCGCGAATGCCTGCCACTAGACTACCCCTTCGGCAGCAAACATGACTTTCTACGCTATCAAATATAGGCGGAAAGTCTCGCAGTCGTGTTTGTTACTTAGTGATCGCTACTGACTGCCAAGATCGCCAGTGGATAAGATGGAGGTAGCTGCTGCGTATAAAGGCCTTGTCTCGTATGAATGCGATGCTCTGTTGCCTCGCTGGATGAAGGTTCTGGATTTTAGAGGGTTGGAAACCAATGTCCAATACTACCACACACTGAGGCAACAGAGCTTCACATTCTTATGAGAGAAGGCCTTTCTGCACAGTAGCTAGCTCCATCTTCTCCACTGGCGATCGTGACAATCAGTCGCGATCACTGAGTGAGGAACAACATTGCGAGACGTTCCACTTACAGTCCGCCAGCGTACAAAGTCACGTTTGCTGCCCAAGGGGCGGTCTAGTGGCATGCGCTAAGGCCTATAACTTCGACTCTTCGTAGCGTCGTTGGATGACATTTCTGGACAAGGGTCCCTGCCCGCGAATTGTTCCTTAAGATACTCTTTACAACTCTTGAAGTTTGTCGCAACATTCCTGGAAAACCCTGTGTAATGTGACACATCTTTCCTGATGATTAATGACTTATCAGACACCTTGGTTGCTGAAATCTACCTTTTCGCCGTTCAGGAATATTTTCATCTCGAAAGTCATCTCGATATCATTGTGGAAACGCCTGTAAAGAAATGGTTTCTTGATCTGAGGACACACGAAGAAGTCATAGGGAACCTTGTCACATGTAACATGTTTTGTATGGCGGGCAGATTAACAGGGGTGTATTACGGAAGATAAACATCAAACATAACACTGCTCGCACCCCACTCACACCCGGAACATTCACTTCCCTACAGCCAGCAAATAGCGGATTAGCTATTGGGCGTAAATTCCACAGGATACCTTTCTATGGTAACATTTCAAGCAGAATCGGCAAATGCTTAAGTTCTAAGGGAATAAATCCGACTTTTTATATTCCTAAAAACAATGGACAGAAGTTCAGGCAAAACGAGGCTGCAACATGGAACAGTTTCAAGTCGTCGGGGGTATAAAGTATCGCCTGTGATGATTGTGATGCGTGAAACGTCCCCTTTTGAAAAATTATGCACGACTGTCCTTGAACTGACACACAATATTTTTAGCGCAACGCAATCTGACTTTCAGAAATCCCTACAAAAGAATGGCCCTGACTAACATTAACCTATGCATTTCACAAATCGCTTACCTCACAAAAATCTTCGTTACTCGAACTACTGCAGTACAGCGAGCGCCACTACTGCCAGCTAAATAAAAGATTCAAACTACGGAAGGCACTAACTACTGATAGGCATAGTTAGCAAATGAAAGATTTTAATAGAGAACAAACAATGTATTTACCTTAATAGTCACAATATATATAGCAGTTCATGACAAATTACAAAACTCCGCCATCTCTCTCCCCACATCCACCACTGCTGGCGGCTCACCTCCAACTGCGCAACGCTACGCGCTGTTCACAGCCAGCTGCCTAACACTACAATGGCAGACAACAATGCAAACTAGACACAGACTGCACACAGCACAGCCAGTGATTTTTATACAGAGGTGGCGTTACCAATAAAAAAACCTAAACAGCCTACTTACATAGCCCCCATGCTCCCCACAAAAAATTTTACAAATTGTTTTGGGAACTGGGCAATACATATTTGTTAAAATTTTTCATAATCGTAATTACAATAACAAAGAAATCAAATGCACACACTTACTGATACAATGTTGGTCAAAAGCTAAAATTTTCTCACAGTCCATAAAGATAGTTCTGATCATTCATCATAATAGTGATTACAGTTTTTTTTTCACAAAGTCTCATTAGTAAAAGAAATTGCACACAGAAGTAGTGGATTTCCATGCAGTCTTGAAGAAGTAGTGTTGTCCTTCCAACGGAAAGACAGTGCTGACTCTTGACATGCTGACAGGTAATGGGCCACAACAGAGCAAACCCACAGCAGAGTCAGTCGAAGTTTTGAAGAGTATTGGTAGGTAGGTCATCACAGAGCAGACCCACTGTAGTCCTGGTAGAGATTACGGTACTGGTGGGCCACCAGAGGTGCAGACCCACTGCAGTCCTTGTAGAAATAATGGTACTGGTGAGTCAGCAAAGGTGTAGACCCACTGTAGTCCTTGTAGAAATGGCCAGCAGCCATCTGTTGTGACTGTGCAGGTGCACAATCACCATTGAAGAGTCTTGCGGACAATATAGCAAGTCCATAAACCACCACTTGTGCACTCACAAAGTTTTTGGAATTGTCCTTAGAACCAGCAATGCTGTTATCCAGTCCCTTGCTGAATTATTAACACACGTGCAAACACTAACAGTCCCTACTTCTCACATATTGTCCATATACTATGACCAACAGAAATGTGTGCAGTGAAATGGAACTTAAAAGTTAATAATATGATGAACTGGTGTCAATTACAATTTTATAACATAAGAATACAATTACAAAGGTACAAAATACATCATTAAAGAACATAACAATACAGATAACATTTGTAGTAACAAACTTTACAAAAGAATCGAAATAACATAACATCAGTGTTACAGGAATTATGACATAAGTGAATATATAAAATAATGAGAATAGTTTTCGAAACATTAATTTCACACATGAGCATTAAAACAGAACAGAACAAATAATGTCTAAACATCTTTACAAAGAAAATAACATAGTATTTGAAAAATTCTACAACATAAATCTTATTAGCTAAACACATAAAGACAGGAAAAAGACAAATACACAAGGGTACATAAACACATACCAGAATAACACAGGAGGAAAGGACAGGGTTTGTTTTCAGTGTAACATTTGGTACTGCAGTCCAACCCAAAACTTCATTCCATAGATCTTTCGTCTTATTTCAACATTTGTTTCCACCAAAAAAATCCTATCCAAGCATGCTTTCTGTATTTATATGTTCACATATTTCTTACCTCATTATTTATTTTCAAGAAAATCCTACCTATACCTGCTTTCTTTACGTTTTTCGTATAACTTCTCAATGCATTTCTTCCAATTCATCGCAACTCATTCTGTTCTATAGTCTACCCCCTCTTAAGCTAACTTAAATCTACTGAGCTCAGATGCTAAACTAAGGGACGAGGCAATGCAGCAGCACAGAACAATTAACACAAACAGCAATAAAAAATGGAAATTTGCAAAGCAAGCTACAGTAAATCTAAATTACCAAGCAATTCAACATTACAACTAATATGAGGCAATGCACAGCAAACAAGAAAAATAAATCTGGCTTAGCGGAGTAACACAAATTAAAATTCAGTAGCACTATGCCTGGCAAACAACAGCAGTAAATGCTATAACGTATACCTAAGCATGACAAAGCTCAAGCAGAAAAAATAGTACACTAAAGATAACAATACAGATAAGGGAAAGGTATAATCACATCTTAATGTCTAAGTAATTAAATTGGTGCACCACAAAAACTAATTCTACAAAAAATTACCAAGTACTTGAAAAGAAAATTATATATGCAGTTATTGTTATCAGTCCCTTCTTATTGTTCTTTCCATTCCAAGAGCTCCTTTTTCGAAGAATGTGGATCATAAAATAATTATTTAATAGATCTGTTGACAGAAAGTGTTCACAATAGCAAATGCATCTAAGTTTATTTTATAAAACTAATGCTGCAACACAGCTGGAAACCAGATATCAAATGAAATAAGCAACAATGTACAAAGTAAAGCATAAGAACATCATTCAGTAGTCATGAGGCATTTCATAAGTTAGTAGAAAAATCTCTCAACTAGAGAGACAGTAGTCATAATCAGGTGTATAGATATAAAAATATTTCTCGCCATTTCATTAGGCATTTCAGTAAATATCATGAATTAAGAGCTCCACAGTGTAATCATATGTTTTCAAGTTCGACCATGTCGTTTTTGCGATGCTTTCTACAAAGGAATGTCAATAGCGAGGATAATGGCCTCCCTTTTTTTTTCTCCATCTGTACCTCTGAAAGGCACACGCTAATGGCTTTTTTTTTTTTTCTCAGGCGACTGTCGCCCAGCTGGGTCCCCACGACGCATTATGTGCAGGTGGTCACTTAACTTTCTTATCGAAATATTTACGACACCAGTTTCCGCTACAGTGACAGTCTCATATAAAAATATTTCACAGGTCAAGAATTTGCGTTACAAATCTGTAGAAACTAAATCCTGTAAATATAACAGAGTCCAAAAAATTTTCAGTGGCATTGTAATACATTCACACATGTACACACATTTCATAATTCTTAAAGTACGATTCTTGGTTTCCAACATCCTTTTTCACAAGTCAGAGTCCCTAACCACTGTTCATTACTCCTTACCTTATTACACATATAAATATTCGTCGACGCTTCTTCAATATTTCATCATAACAGATATGTAGCATAATCAAATGCCTCATATAGCATCAGCTTATTGACCATAAACATACCTCAGCAGCATAATACACATCGTCGTCATAAAAATAACATCATAACACCTCAGTCAAATCTCAAAAACGTCGTAGCTTTCTGCAATAATTTCAAACCCTAAAAAATATTCTCTGCTCATTTCAATAGTGTCATCTACCTCAAACGTACCTTAAAAATCATGATCTCACACCAAATACATCATTCAAAGCTCTCATAATATCACAATGGGTCCGAAAAAATATGAACAGTTCACAAAGTACAGACAAAATACAATTTCGTAAGTGTGAAGTTATCCAACGTAAACATCTGTCACTGCCGTAGTAAAAAAGTTTATCTCTATCAGTTAAATGATCAGATAGCTGTGTAATTATGTGTTAGAGAAATATGGTACCGATGTGTAAAGTTGTGTAAGCAAATACCATATTAGCTAGGGCTCCTTGTGCTTGCCACACACATGGTACACAAAATAAGCGTGTACCCCCCTGAGGATTAATGTAATTATACCCTCAGGTGTTACAGATTATTGCAATGGAATGAAATGTATCACGGAAAAACTTCGTATCATTGTAATTCAAAAAACCTTTAAAAATAAATGTTTTAAGTATAAAATTAATCACTCAAATACATGTACTGTAGCGCTAAACTGTGCATCTTGTTGTAAGATAATCTCTGTGGAAGTGTCGTAGTTGTCGTCCTCCGAAAGCTAAGTTCTGCAGAAGTCAATGTACTTACCTCATGATAAACA
The DNA here is from genome assembly GCF_023898315.1 of Schistocerca nitens. Lineage (NCBI taxonomy): Eukaryota > Metazoa > Arthropoda > Insecta > Orthoptera > Acrididae > Schistocerca > Schistocerca nitens. The sequence goes on from NC_064621.1 coordinate 482,529,874, forward strand.
AAAGTGAAATGCTTTGCGTATAGATATCTTAGTTATTACGCTTATTGCCATGATGAAGAAAGTACTGTGCTATAACATATTGTTGTGCTACGGAAAAGGCAGTCTCATTGTAGCTATACCACAAAAGTTACTACTAAAACATATTTTACTTTCCAGAAGAATTCAAAAAAACTGTGCAGATATAAAGCAGATACAGCACAAAAGCAACAATGTAAATTGTGTCACACATTAGTAGCATCGTGATATAATTGTGTAGCTGTCAAACAAACCAAGTACTAAATCATCTTTAATCCCACAGAAAGTACATCAAATAAAGAATGTCTTTTCAAGTAAACCAAAATGTTACATGAAAATCTCATTAGCAGTGCTGGTATATGTTCTAAGTATGTGAGCCTGATAGTTGTTACGTAATCATGCAACTAACAAGCAAGAATGTACAAATACAACACTGTGTCGTCTGTTCACTATAACAATGCAATCGTAATTTCTGTTTAAAAATGTTCCCTAGGTTCTAGACTGGATATTTAACTTCAAACATTGTTGCATGTTAACAGTGTCTCAGTGTGACAAATTGTACTAGTAGCGTGTAGTGAAAAATTTTATAGCAAAGACTAAGTTAAAAAACAGATCATCTCTCAGTAAGCGGTTTTACGTGTGAAGTGTGGTGCAATCCTTTACTCTTCATAGTACTCAGAGTTTGAACTTGAATGCAATTATCATGCGGTATGCGTCGGTAAAGAATACTGGAATTTTTCTCAAGGTTAGCGTCTATATTATTTTTCCTTGAGCCAGCCGGCGCAGGTGGCTGCCTGCGGTGCGAGTCATTGTCTGGCTCTTTGTTGGCGCGTGTCGTTATTGGGATTAGGAGACCTAACTTCTACAAATTCGCCTTGCCGAGAGGGCCCTGCTCTGTTTGAATCCCGCCAGTTCTGATGGAATTCAGGTCTGTCGTTTTGTCGGTAGTTTACACAGTTTCTTTCTTGTCGGTCACGTGGTGGAGAATTTCTCCCTGAATCGTAACTGCGCGCTGAACTGTTGCGTCTGAAATTATTCTGTCTCCCTTGATAATAATAGTTCTGGTTACCATATTGTCTGTTTCTATGGTTATCTCTGTCATACTCATTACTACGGAAATGCGATCTTTCTCTGTAACTATTATTCTGCCAGCGGTTGTCATAAGGGTGGTGTCTGTTTTGGTCACGATTTGTGTTGTGAGAATAACCTTGTCGTGTCCATTTATTATTTCTGTCATCACGGAAATGTGGCAGATGTGACCTGTAATTGTTGTTTTCATGTTTTCGCGTTCCGCGATTGTCAGTGTCAATTTCTAATTCTTGTAAGAGTCCCTGAAAAGCTTCAATGTCGTCTTTGCAACGTCCTGCCAAAATAATATTTCTTAAATGTTCAGGCAATTTCATTAAGCAAATGCGGATGAGTTCTGAAGGGCTGTATGGGTTCGAAAGATACTGATTCTTATGCAACATGTCTTCAAAATATTTCATAAGACTGGAAAATTCAGATTGTTCGAAACGTTTCATCATTATGATGCTATGTTTTACTCGGTCTTGTGTAGCTTGAGACCAATACGCTGAGAGGAAGGCATGATAAAATTCTCCTTCACTGTGGCAATCGTGAATGACCGATCGCATTCTTACAGCTGGTTCATTCTCCAAGTAGCCACACATAAATTCTAATCTGTGTTCTAACGACCAGTTGGGAGGAAAACAATGAGAGAATTGATGGAGCCACGCTTGTGGATGAATGTCGTTGGCAGAATTCTTAAATGTTTTGAATTTACGTGTAGTAATAAACAGCTTATAGTCAAAATCATCGTGTCGGCGAGTAGCATATCTGTCATTGTTACGTCGTGTCGGCGGTTCCATCTCAAAATTCGGTGCACCTTGCCAATTTCTTTCATAATTTCCGAAGTGTCCTATGTTATTATCTTGTGGGTGTTCCGTATTTCTAAGTCCCTCTTCCCGTGTTGGGGCGCGAGTGTCCTCTGAAATACGTAATTCTTGTATTACCTGTGTCAGCTGATCTTGTACTTCGCGGATTTCTCTTTGGTGTTGCGTATTAATTTGATTCAGATTTTGTTTCAGTTTCCTAATTTGTTCGCACTCTTCTGTCTCATTAAAGACTACCGGTTTTGTGTCATTCAGATTATCATCTACCTTCGTAGATAAATTATTTAGCTGATCCGAAAGTTCAACTACTTTCTCTGATAATGAACTAATTTCCTCCATGTGTCTTTCTGAACCAATTTTCAGAGTATCTACTGTGTCCTTTAAGTTTTCCTGAGTTTTTGCAAGTTGCGTAACCGAATCGGTAGATGCAACAGAGTCAAATTTAGCTTGCAAGGTCTCATGATTTTCATGAACAATAGTTTGCAGTTCTTTTATGGCTGCTTCGTGATTCTGTAATGCATTTTCATGCCGCGAAAAAATAGGATGAAAATGCTCACAAATTTGAGTTTTTACGTCATTACAGACTTTTTGACATTTTGATTCAATGTTATGTAACTCAGTAGTTAAATCTTCACGTGTTTGTTCAAGAGTTTGTTCCAATGAGTCTAACTTTTTAAGATTTTGTTCCACTGTGTCTAACTTTTGAAGCTTTTGCTGTGTTTGTCTCTGATTTTGTTCCATTGTGTCTAACTGTTGCTGTGTTTGTCTCTGATTTTGTTCCATTGTGTCTAACTTTTCAAGCTTTTGTCCCATTTGTTGCATTAATTGTAATAACAATGCACTGGTGTCTGAAACATGTTCCTCAGTGCTTTTCGGCAGTGAATTTGCACCGGCAACATTCACATTTTGACAAGCGGAAAATGTGTCTTGACTCATTTGAGAAAACGGTGAGGACGCAAAACCTGAATCTACAGTATTTGCAAAATTGTGTCCTGTCATTTCGGATTCCTGAGGCGAGCTGTTGCCGAGCGATCGATCGATAATGCTTCCCTGTTCACTAATTGTTTCACTGCCTACACCATTGTTTGCAGCCCGCTCCATTTCCCTATGCACAGTTACCAAATTACTACTTTGAACGTCTGTTAATTCATTACACAGTGGTGCTGGCAAGCTACGCTCGTTGTCACTATTATTTCTCAGTTTACTTTGGAGCCTAGTGTTACGTTTTTCACACGACATTATTGTCACAATATTTCACACGATAACACAGAAAAGCACAATTTGAAAAGCAAAATAAGATAACACATTAACATAGAAATGGAAATAATGTCTACTTAAATACTTGGTGCAAATCTACATGCATGTCACAACTGTTTTACTGTACAACAATGAAAGACTGCAACTACAAAGGAGATTCTCTCTACAATTACGCTCTAGCAATAAACAAAATCTACGCTAATTACACAAACTACAAGAAAAAATCAGAAGATTACAGTGAGGTATCCTCGGCTAAGGGTCGACATATGAAACGTCCCCTTTTGAAAAATTATGCACGACTGTCCTTGAACTGACACACAATATTTTTAGCGCAACGCAATCTGACTTTCAGAAATTCCTACAAAAGAATGGCCCTGACTAACATTAACCTATTTCACAAATCGCTTACCTCACAAAAGTCTTCGTTACTCGAACTACTGCAGTACAGCGAGCGCCACTACTGCCAGCTAAATAAAAGATTCAAACTACGGAAGGCACTAACTACTGATAGGCATAGTTAGCAAATGAAAGATTTTAATAGAGAACAAACAATGTATTTACCTTAATAGTCATAATATATATAGCAGTACATGACAAATTACAAAACTCCGCCATCTCTCTCCCCACATCCACCACTGCTGGCGGCTCACCTCCAACTGCGCAACGCTACGCGCTGTTCACAGCCAGCTGCCTAACACTACAATGGCAGACAATTCAAACTAGACACAGACTGCACACAGCACAGCCAGTGATTTTTATACAGAGGTGGCGTTACCAATAAAAAAAACCTAAACAGCCTACTTACATGCGGAGTACATAGGTCAGACTGGAAAAAGTTTTTAGACCCGCTTTAAGGAGCACATCAGCGACCCAGGCTCAAAATCGGCGGTAGGAGCGCTTTTGCGGGAAACGGGACACCATATCACCAGTATCCAGAACAACATGCGGGTGTTACACTTTGAAAATAAGGGCATCACCCTTAATGTTTTGGAAGAGGTTCAGATCTTCAGAGTTCTGATTTTTAAATTTTAACTACCGCTTTCACCAGATGACGGTATATTGAACGTGAATGGCGGGGTGTGGCTACAGGGCAACTTTCAACGTTACTATGTTATAAATAGCTTATGTGGGTACTTTCTTGTTTCATTCAAAAAAACTGGCTATTTAAAAGTTTAATTTACACCTCAGAATTGGGGGATCGAATAGGTTACATGAGCTCTTATTATATTATTTGTTGTACAGATTGCCTGAGGATGGACCGATAAGTGGTGCGAAACCGGTCGCAGATTTAATAAAAATCATTTGTACAGCCAGTGCGGAATTTTCTTTGAAAAAACTTGTCACATATGTCGCAGTAGTCAAGAAGCTCATATCCACTGAGATACAAATTGAAACTGTGTGGGAGGTTATCGAAGTAAGACAGGGGTAGGCATTAATTTATAATCGAGTTCTTCTATTGACCACGAGACCCACCTCCGGAAGTAGCCGAAAACTTGAGTGGAAACCTCTGTTCACTAGTAAGTAAATTCCACAGTCATATTGTCATTAGTGAAGCAGACGTTAATCATCCAGCCATCAGCTGAGAAAAATACAGTTTTGTAAGTAGTGGGCATGACACAATGACCGGCGAAACATTGTTAAATGCTATCTCTGATAATTACTTACAACAAATTGTTTGGAAGTCCACTCACGATGGAAATATATTAGATCTAATGGCAACAAACAGACCTGACCTCTCTGTCGATTTCCACATAAAACTGGTACCAATGACCGTGAGGCATTGTAGCAAGAATGATTAGCGAAGCACAAAGGGGAACTGAAACAAGTAAAAGGACATATTTTTAGCAAAAGAGACAGTAGTGTATCTCAATAAGGAGCACGAAACATTTAGCTCTGAAGAGAAGCATGTATAAAAACCGGCTCTCAGGGTCAGAAGACTATTTGACCAGATACTTGACAGATATACACCCAGTACACCAGTTCAGGATGGGTGGGAACTTCCTTAGTATAAAGTCAATCTAAAGAAACTTCTAAAGAAACGCTACGGTCGCAGGTTCGAATCCTGCCTCGGGCATGGTTGTTTGTGATGTCCTTAGGTTAGTTAGGTTTAACTAGTTCTAAGTTCTAGGGGACTAATGACCTCAGCAGTTGAGTCCCATAGTGCTCAGAGCCATTTTCTAAAGAAACAGAGAATACTGCATAATGGGATAAAACAAATCATAGGGCTAGAAATAGGGAATAGCTGATGGAAACACGTTTTGCTGTGACGTGGGCAATGCGTGAAGTCCGCAACGACTACCGAGCAGAATATTATCGAAGGATCTCTGCCAAATCCAAAGATATACTGTGGCTGAGTTGGCCGCTATTTTAACCATAATTTACGGTAGATCTCCCGACCAGAAAACCGCATCAAACAGTTGGAGGAAAGCAGAAGTCACCCCTGTCTACAAGGAAGGTAGAAAAAGTGATCCACAAAACTACCGTCAAATTTTCTTGATATTCATTTATTGTAGAAACTTAGAACAGATTCAGAGCTAGTGTTATGAAGAATCTCGAACAGAAGGACCTCCGAAATTTCAATCAGCGTGGATTCCGAAAACATAAACCATATGAAACCCAACTTCCGCGTTTCTCAGGCGACGTCTTGTGAGCCACTGATCAAGACAGTCAAATAGATGCAATATTTCTTGATTTCTGAAAAGCATTTGTCAGTGACACATCTACGCGTACTACGAAATGTACGATCGTATGGGGTATCAAGTGAAATTTTGACTGTATTGAAGATATATTTGTAGGGAGGATGCATATTGTAATCTTGGATGGATATAGAAGTATCTTCGGGTGTGCCCCGGGTTGTTTGTTGAGACCTTTGCTGTTTATGTTATGTATTAATTACTTTGCATATAATATTAATAGTAACTTCAAACTTTTCACATATGATGTAGTTATCTATAATATTCACTCAGATCTTGATAAGATTTCCGTGTGGTGCAAGGACTGGCAGCTAGATTTAACGTTCAAAAATATAAAATTGTGCACTTCACAAAAAGCAGAACCGTGGTATCCTGTAACTACACTATCAAACAGTCACAGTTGGAATAGGTAAACCCATACAAATACCTGGGTGTAGCACTTTGTCCGGATATGTAATGGAACGCTCACATATGCTCTGCCGTAGGTAAGGCAGTGCCAGACTCCGCTTCATTATTAGAATACTAGGGAAATGCAATCTGTCTACGAAGGAAATTGCTTGCAAATCTCTCGTGTGACCCATCGTAGACTATCGCTCAAGTGTGTGGGTTTCGCACCATAGAGGACAGACAGGGGATATTGAATGTATACAAAGGGCGATAAGCAGGTTTGTTAGACCCGTGGGGGATTGTCACAGAGATACTGAAGAAACTGAACTGGCAAACACTTCAAGATAGACGCAAACTATCCCGAAAAAGCCTATTTACGAACAAACGGCTTTAAATAATGAATCTAATAATACATTACAGTATGCTACGTATGGTCTCCGTAGAATCATGAGGACAAGATTAAATTAATTACAGCGCACTCAGAGGTTTTTGGACAGTCATTTTTCCACGCTCCATACGTTAATGAACCAGGAAGAACCCCCAAATAACTGGTACAATGGTAAGTACCGTCTGCCATGCATTTTCCAGATATTTACAGAGTTTGGATGTAGATATAGATAGTGCAGAGACAGGAGCACATTTTGGCAGCCCAAAGTGCAGGATCCTGTGCAGAATTAGCTGAGCATTGTCTTCGAGTAAAACCATCCGCTTGGACACCTTTGCACGACATTTCGTCTTGACAGCGTCACCTAACGGAGTCATTAAATTTCAGTAATTTGCCTCTTACGAGTATATTCTCTTGGCACCACAACATGGCAGTCCCAAAAATACTAAAACCATCTTCCACGATAATAGGTCTTAGCCTTCTTCGGCTGTTACGAATCCATATACTCCCACACCTGCTTCGTTCCTCTGTCTCGAGGTCGTAGTGATACATCTAGCACTCACCCGTAGTGATTAGGGGGCTTAAGAAGTCATCTGGATTGGCCTGAGAGTGCTGCAGCATTCAGGTTGCTGTCTTGATCGGCTGGTGTTTTGAATGAGTGCTAACGGTCGTGGAACCCAGTGGACGGCAGCCTTTGTCATATTCAAAAGTCGTGTAAGATGATTAAAACTAATCCAAGACTGTCATTTTTTCCAATATCGCCTCGATTTAGATATGGCAGCCTTCGAGTACCAGAACATCCTCTTGGGGTTCATGGTTGCTCTGGGGAGAGATGGTCGGCCCCTTCGTTCTTTGTCATTCAGATTTGTTTGACGACGCCAGAAGTATTTGCTCCACCGAATCACTGTGTAATATGATTCTGCATTGTTGTTCTTTGCTTTATCGAACTCAGAATGCATTGCTGCAGTGTTGTTCTCTTTCACATACAGAAAACTAATTACCGCATTATACTCACTTTATCAATGGGATGGGGCTTTTTGCTCTGGCTCCTGTAGCGGCGTGCTCCGGTACTTTTGTGCCAGGATTCCAATGTGCACCAGGGTTGTAGACTACTACCTGCAAAGAAATAAACATAACAATTACAAAACCACCATCGTAAGTAACGGCTCGACACCAAAAACAGTTCAGTCTTCTTGGAATCTAGGCTGCTCATTATAATACAACTTGCTGCACCTAACGGTGACGATTGGGTCTGTCGTCGAAATATCGTGCAGAAAAATAATTCCCAGCTCGGGTGAACGCCCGATATCACATTTTTGTTATGAAGGCTTTCACGACCTGATGTTTTAGGTGCTGGTGAATCTTCCGAATTGGATGGTCGTGGTCCATGAAACTTTTTCGTTCTTAACGTTTCGTCCAGAGCTCCACTAGACATCTTAATAGGTACTCCTTGTTCTGCTGAGTCTTGCCGAATGACGGGTCATACGTCGGAGAGCGACATAAATACTGTGGAAAAGGGACGTGGACAGTGTGAAACGTGATCGGCAGCAATAATCCCTCTTGCGGATCAAACTGAACTATCGATCGTCGTCTGACAAATATGACTTATCTGTCGATTCTGTAGGGCCATATTTGGCGCATATGGGGGCTGGAGCGTCATTAGTGTTGGTTCAAATGGCTCTGAGCACTATGGGACTTAACATATGAGGTCATCAGTCCCCTAGAACTTAGAACTACTTAAACCTAACTAACCTAAGGACATCACACAGCCGGCCGGAGTGGCCGTGCGGTTCTAGGCGCTACAGTCTGGAACCGAGCGACCACTACGGTCGCAGGTTCGAATCCTGCCTCGGGCATGGATGTGTGTGATGTCCTTAGGTTAGTTAAGTTTAATTAGTTCTAAGTTCTAGGCGACTGATGACCTCAGAAGTTAAGTCGCATAGTGCTCAGAGCCATTTGAACCATTTGACATCACAGACATCCATGCCTGAGGCAGGATTCGAACCTGCGACCGTAGCAGTCGCGCGGTTCCGGACTGAAGCGCCTAGAACCGCTTGGCATTAGTGTTGTTTTTCACCAAAAATTCGTGAACAAGTAATGAAGTGTGAGTGGGTGCATTATCGTGCATTATTGTTGCATCACAAATCCGGGCGTCTACTTCGGACTGCTTCTCGCAAAGGGTGTTGAACATGTAGATAGTACTAATTGACCGTCTGACCTTTTGGCAATAGCTCATAATGCACTACCGAAGAAAACAGTGAGCAGAACCTTTACATTGGACCGCACTTGCCGAGTTTTTTTCTGTCTTGGCGATCCAGATTGCCTCTACAGGGACGATTGAGCCTTCCTTTTTACGCCATAGCCATACACGTACGTTTCGTCACCTGTTCTAACACGTTTCAGTAGTTCGGCACCGTTGTTGACTTCATTTAGCAACTTCTGAGCAACTTCCATTCACCGCTTTTTCTATATTTTTATTTTTTATCGAAATTCTATCTTCTTGACACAAATTTTGCTGTCACACGTTTCATGTTTAAAACATCCGAAAAGATTTCATGTTTTCAGCCATTTCATATACCAGAATCATAAGCGACTTCTTTGGTGGTGATTCGGCGATTGTTCATAATAATTTCTATCTTTCTTTCCATTTTTACGACGGTTGTTGATAGGCTGGGGCGTCCAGAAGGTTCGTGAACTTACTCACGGCCAGTTTGGTTCAAAAATGGCTCTGAGCACTATGGGACTCAACTGCTGAGGTTATTAGTCCCCTAGAACTTAGAACTAGTTAAACCTAACTAACCTAAGGACATCACAAACATCCATGCCCGAGGCAGGATTCGAACTTGCGACCGTAGCGGTCTTGCGGCTCCAGACTGCAGCGCCTTTAACCGCACGGCCACTTCGGCCGGCGGCCAGTTTCGAAACTGTTATATCAATTGTAAGCACTTTTTTTTACACATAACAGACTCACCAAAAGCAATATCAACATTTGTAAGACTTTGTTAAATATTATTCCATTTTTATAGCAAAATTTAATGCAAATTCTCTAATCTACATGTCAAACATCACTATAACCGCCACTCTAAACAAACACGTGTAACCTTCATGACAACTGACGATGGACTGTACATCCAGTAAGGCTACCAGTAAACAGGGACGTTTTCCACGACAACAACGATTTTTTTTTTTTTTTTTTTGTGGTATGTTCCTACGGGGCCAAACTGCTGAGGTCATCGGTCCCTAGGCTTACACATTACTTAATCTGAGACTAACTTACGCTAAGGACAACACATACTCATGCCCGAGGAAGGACTCAAACCGCCACCGCCGACGGGGGGAGCCGCGCGAACCGTGGCAGGGCGCCCTAGACCACGCGGCTACCAAGCGCGGCACACAACGAAAAATCTGGTGAATCGGACTAATACAACCCGTGAAATTACAAAATTCCCGACACTTTTTAAAAACGTCTCGTATATTACTATATTTCGTGGCTTCTTCAGTCGGGAAATCGTGAAGGGAAGTTTTCCGAAACTTGCATTTTACCTACAATGACGAACTGTTATCCATGGCTATATGGGGAAGCCATCGAAATACATTAAAATCCAACTTAACTACTCGTAATAATGGGGTTACTCATAGTTACTCATAATCTGCCGCAGTTGTCGTCCTGAATCCATTAACGGACACTGTAAATTAACTACTGGAGAATTAAACTAAATTAATCTTGTATAAAGTTTCATCATATTTCTTACACTTTCAAAAGAAAATCAAAGCATCATTACAAGGGCAAACAATACTTACAATACAAAAGGAGCAGCTACATGGTCATTGCTCAAAAAACAAAAAGTGACTGCTGCCTATGCCAATATGGCTACCCCTATATATATATATATATATATATATATATATATATATATATATATATATATATATATATATATATATATATACTCCTGGAAATGGAAAAAAGAACACATTGACACCGGTGTGTCAGACCCACCATACTTGCTCCGGACACTGCGAGAGGGCTGGACAAGCAATGATCACACGCACGGCACAGCGGACACACCAGGAACCGCGGTGTTGGCCGTCGAATGGCGCTAGCTGCGCAGCATTTGTGCACCGCCGCCGTCAGTGTCAGCCAGTTTGCCGTGGCATACGGAGCTCCATCGCAGTCTTTAACACTGGTAGCATGCCGCGACAGCGTGGACGTGAACCGTATGTGCAGTTGACGGACTTTGAGCGAGGGCGTATAGTGGGCAGGCGGGAGGCCGGGTGGACGTACCGCCGAATTGCTCAACACGTGGGGCGTGAGGTCTCCACAGTACATCGATGTTGTCGCCAGTGGTCGGCGAAAGGTGCACGTGCCCGTCGACCTGGGATCGGACCGCAGCGACGCACGGATGCACGCCAAGACCGTAGGATCCTACGCAGTGCCGTAGGGGACCGCACCGCCACTTCCCAGCAAATTAGGGACACTGTTGCTCCTGGGGTATCGGCGAGGACCATTCGCAACCGTCTCCATGAAGCTGGGCTACGGTCCCGCACACCGTTAGGCCGTCTTCCGCTCACGCCCCAACATCGTGCAGCCCGCCTCCAGTGGTGTCGCGACAGGCGTGAATGGAGGGACGAATGGAGACGTGTTGTCTTCAGCGATGAGAGTCGCTTCTGCCTTGGTGCCAATGATGGTCGTATGCGTGTTTGGCGCCGTGCAGGTGAGCGCCACAGTCAGGACTGCATACGACCGAGGCACACAGGGCCAACACCCGGCATCATGGTGTGGGGAGCGATCTCCTACACTGGCCGTACACCACTGGTGATCGTCGAGGGGACACTGAATAGTGCACGGTACATCCAAACCGTCATCGAACCCATCGTTCTACCATTCCTAGACCGGCAAGGGAACTCGCTGTTCCAACAGGACAATGCACGTCCGCATGTATCCCGTGCCACCCAACGTGCTCTAGAAGGTGTAAGTCAACTACCCTGGCCAGCAAGATCTCCGGATCTGTCCCCCATTGAGCATGTTTGGGACTGGATGAAGCGTCGTCTCACGCGGTCTGCACGTCCAGCACGAACGCTGGTCCAACTGAGGCGCCAGGTGGAAATGGCATGGCAAGCCGTTCCACAGGACTACATCCAGCATCTCTACGATCGTCTCCATGGGATAATAGCAGCTTGCATTGCTGCAAAAGGTGGATATACACTGTACTAGTGGCGACATTGTGCATGCTCTGTTGCCTGTGGCTATGTGCCTGTGGTTCTGTCAGTGTGATCATGTGATGTATGTGACCCCAGGAATGTGTCAATAAAGTTTCCCCTTCCTGGTACAATGAATTCACGGTGTTCTTATTTCAATTTCCAGGAGTATATATATATATATATATATATATATATATATACATATATATATATATATTGTAACCTCCCCGCAAAAATTCGAAAGACAATACTTAATAGAAATGAAGCCAAATGTAAGCTCTCCAGAGAAATTTTTGAAACACAATAATTGAATGCTAACCAGAATAGAACCCAATGTAACCTCCCAGGAAATAAATTTAATGACAAAGACAATTAAATAAAAATTAGCTATCTGACCCAAGTATAAGTTTCTCACAAAAAATATAAGTCAATTCAGTGATAATAAAATCTCAGTGACAATGAAAACAAATAGACCGAAATATCAGTCTTTGGCCCTGTGCAAAAATCAGAATAAATTTCTTACCTTAGTATAACTGCATGTGAAATATCTGCTGTTATTCTGCGCCACAGCTCGGAGGAAATGCATCGCAATAATTAATTTTTTTTTTAATCTAACTGAAACTTTTGTTTGAAGGAAATGGAAGGAAATCGAATGATTCTTTTGTTAGAAATTGCTTTGAAATAAAAATTATTATTGGGGGCGATTCTTACACAAATTAGTTACAGTTAATTTACATCATTAGCTGAGCGCAGTGCTGCTTAATAATATACCTTGTCCTGAATCTCGACCATTGCGGTGCCGACGCCCGCCGACTGCTCTGGGCTACCACTACTGACAGACTCCTGTTCGCTACTGCTAGTCGAGCGCAACTGCACTGCTACAGCGCTATCGCGCTACTGCACGCAACAGAGCTGAACATGCTCTCTGGTCAGAGATTTTTACCATGCCTCACCATCATTGCCATCGAGTACATACGCCTTTCATAACCCTCCACTGGGGGGGCAAAAATTTGGCAACGATGGTGAGTCATTTGGACTTGCCATCGTAACAAATTTTTTTTGTTTTTTTACTAATTAACTATTACAATTTACAAAATATTCACTTGTAGTACAAAATGTGAGTACAAAACATATTAGCAAATCAGAAAAATGTATATACAAATTATTTGACAGATAACAAAGTGCACACGCACTGTAAGATTCTGTAGCATTTTCAGAACAAATAAATAGAATGGCAAAATAGCATGTTGACAAGTGACATGAGTGCACATGCACTGCAGTTCAGAACATATCAGCATATGGCGAAATGTATATACAATGAGTAACAAATGACATAAAACATATCACGAAATCATAAAAGGTATACAGAATAAGCACAAATCATATTGAAAAATGAGAAAAGTGCACAGGCACTGAAGTTCAGTAGAAAACATATTAACACATAAGTGCACATGCACTGAAATCTTTTGAACATTTTCATAACAAATAAACGCAAGTGTTAAAAAAAATCATCAAATCACAAAAAGTATATACAATATAGATGACAAGAGTGCACACATACTGCACTTCAGAACAAATCGAAAAAAATGTCTTTAGCATTTTCACAATAAATAAACATAATGGCAAAAAAATCATGTCGCCAGGTGACATAAGTGTACTTGCACTGGAGTTGAACAAATCGAAAGGAAATGTATAGGCCATGAACATAAATGATGTTAGCTAAAATGATTTTCACTATTAGGATAGGAAAGGAAAGGATTGCATCATGGTTGTAGCACTTTAATTTGCACACAGCTGCACTGAAAGTCCATATCTTTACACAGAATCACAACACCAAGTGATACAATCTGCAGTTCAGAAGCATTTATCAACGTATCAAGACACTGAAACGTCGTAGTAATATTCCATGCTATCATTTGGCAGTACACCAGGTACACCAAACAGTGGGACCATAATAACGTCTTCATCGCTTACGGTGGTGGACAGCATGTCGTGTCAACACCACGCTCTTAAGAGGCACACCAAAGTAGAATTAGTGCAAAAACCAAATATAGTGGTCCATGATAATGAGGATGGACAAGATAATGGATGTTACAATAATTTCAGGTAGTTAGGTCAGAAGGTGAAGGACATTAACTAACACACAAGTCTTGATTAGTGATTACATAAGTAGTTTGCGGCATCCATAGTCTAGTTATTGAACATTTCTGTACCATGTATTTTAGTATTACAGAATAATGTTCATAAAATTAAATTATTGCCATCATGGGTAGTCGTATTACAATAAACAGCGGCAGTCTTGGGCCAGTTACAAACCATATTACAGAATAATGTTCATAAAATTAAATTATTGCCATCATGGGTAGTCGTATTACAATAAACAGCGGCAATTTTTGTCCAGCTACAAACCATGTTTAGTATGACAGAATAATGTTCATCAGAAGTCTTAATTACATTAATTATTGGCACTCAGTGGCCACTTACTAAAATCATTATTGAAAACAAGAGCTAATTAATGGCATAATTAATAACATAATTTATATAGTTACATTAATTATTGGCACTCAGTGGCCAGCAAGTATTGAATAGTATAAAACATTGTTCATCATTCAGTATTATTCAGATCATTAAGAAGTCATTATAAAAAAATCAGTTAATTACAATCATAGCATTAATAATCATGGGCATTATAAGTAGTCTCATTACAATAAACAGTGGCAGTTATTAGCCAGTTACAAAATTACAATCATAGCATTAATAATCATGGGCATTATAAGTAGTCTCATTACAATAAACAGTGGCAGTTATTAGCCAGTTACAAAATTACAATCATAGCGTTAATAATCATGGGCATTATAAGTAGTCTCATTACAATAAACAGTGGCAATTATTAGCCAGTTACAAAGCATTATATATATATATATTTGTATCATTAAGAAGTCATTATTCAAGTGACATACTATTCAGAGCTGATCAGTATTATTCAGAATTATCATAAACTAGTGACATTATATGAGACTGGTAATACATTTTGTTTTTTGTTTTTTTTTTGTGCTAGCAATGCATTGCTTTGGGTAATTATAAGGGAAAGCAAGAAGAAATAAGAGAAAAAATTGCTTCTAGGTTGTTCCTATAAATGAAAAATGTCTAACGTCATTCGTCAGCTGTACCAAGGTTGTGACACAAGGTAGTATATGTGATCACATGTGTAAATGATATACACAAATGGGTAAAAAAATTGCAAGTATTAGAACAGGTATAATAGGTAACAAGTTTAGTAAGTATCATGAAAAGCTTCTCCTGGACAAAATACAAAATGGATTATTGAGCTGAAAGAAGAAACGCAGACTATGCTGAAAAGTAGTGAACTTCGAATTAACAGGTAGTGAAATGTGTATAAAAAATGTGTTCCATAGCTGTCCTTTCCAAAACCTTCAGTCATCCTACTACGCAATATAACACCTGCTGTCAAAGCAAACTGCAACAAATACTTAAATAACTACATAGCATAAATACATAAACTTCAACATCATCCTCATCTGTAAAGAAAAAAAAACTTCATTATCCATATTATCATAACTTCATTATCGTCATCACCTGTAAAGAAAAACTTCATTATTCATAGTAGTATATTCTTCATCGTTACTCTTCATCAGCATTCATTATCATCTGCAAAAATCACTTCATTATTCATCACACAACTATTCCTTATCTCTAGCATATTTCATCACTTAAAACTAAGATGTGTAGTTCTGTCTGACAGCTTGCATCAATCGCCTTGTATTCTGAAAGAAAAGATTAGTTAAGACTGCTATTCTGCGATGTGTATAGTATATTCTTGTTAATGCTTGTTAATTCTGATCCATTTACTCGTCCTCATAAGGTTTTGTATTTTCTTTCATCTATTCCGTAGGTGAAATTCCCATTCTGTTTAATTTATTTCCTTTACGCATCATTTCTTTCTGAAACTGATGAACAAAGATTAATGTCTTGTATTTAAATCATATACCCATTAGATAATGACTGGTTAATGGTGACACAATTAAGCATACAGCATAACATGACAGAAAACGTAATATGTCAAAAGCATAGACAGTGTTCAAAGGCAAAAAGTGTACAGAGAATATCATAATGCAGCAGCAAAAAAAAAGGAAAATGTAAAACAGTCACGATGTTGAGATATCATAGGGCAAAAAATGTCAAAGTCAACTGGTGTGTGTTATACCTTAACTAGTTCACAGTGCATACAAACAAAACATGAAAACAATCGTACATACATAAGAAAGACAAAATGTGACGTTCGTTGTGTTCAGCTTGTATGTAGTGTAGTTAATAGAGGCGATAATTAAAGACTTTAATGGAGAGGGAAATTGATAAAATTAATGCGTCACTACAGAGAATTGCATAATTATTCATAAAATGCGTAAGTTCATCTGGAAAATATGCACGGTCTAGAGTGTAACGACAAGAAGAGCGACCTGCTAACCTTACCTTGCCGGGCACTTGCCAAGAAAAAATACGATAATCATCAATAAGTAGTCATGTGAATATAATTGCAGAAATGTTCATAAAAATTAGCAAATAGCATTACGGCGTGATAAATCATAAAGTATGTTCACTCAATAAAGGGTTTTATGTTTGCCCAATGGTGGTTGCCTTTCGATTTCCTGGTTCTCAGAGTTTCGACGTGTACAACATTGGGGTGAGGAATGCTGCGAATCCGATATGGACCTGCGTACAAAATGGTTCAAATGGCTCTGAGCACTATGGGACTCAACACCTGCGTACAGAAGTTCAAATTTACTGCACTTACCTTTTAATTTGCTGGATAAATAGTGTGTACGTACTAATATCTTCTGTCCAACGTGAAAGTCTCGGCGTCTACAAACCTGTTTTTGCTGTCTTCTCCGGCGCTCTGCGGCACGTTTGATGTTGTTCAGCGCAATGTCAATTATTTCGTGGTGTCGTAATCGACGAGATGTAGGAAATGTTACTAATTCTTTAATTTTGTTTGGTGGTTCAACGTTTTTCAGTATTACAGACGGAGATAGCATAGTGGATTCATTTGGAATGGAATTAATTACATCTTGGAATGAGTGTATGTGTGTGTCCCAATTAACATGTCTTTTGTGGCAGTATATTCTACACAGTTTACCAATTTCTTTCATTAATCGTTCACAAGGGTTCGAAGAAGCGTGGTACTTGAATATATAGATCGGAGAAATGTTTCTAGCTCGTAACATGCGTGTCCATATAGCAGAACGAAATTGTGGTCCATTGTCAGAAATTACTTTCAACATATGCCCTAAATGAAATAGAAAATGTTTTACAAAAGCTTTCGAAACAGTTTTAGCAGTAGCTTTGCGTAACGGAGTGAAAGTAACAAATTTTGAAGTGAGTTCAACAGCAACAAAGATGTAACAAAAACCTCTATTAGTTCTCGGAATTGGACCAAAAATGTCTACTGCGGCTATATGTCTTAATTTATCTGGTACAATGGGGTATAATGGAGGAATGTGTGAAGTTGTGTCAGACTTAGCTTTCTGGCAAATTTTACATGACGCTAAAACTCGTCGTATACGTTTTTCCATGTTTGTAAAATAACAGTTCTGTCTCAGTATAAGAAAACATTTTCTGGCTCCGTAATGTGCGTAGCTTAGATGCGTGTACCAAATTAATTTATTAACCAGTTCGTCAGGAATGCATAATAACCAATTATTGCTGTCAGGATGAGAGCGGCGAAACAGAATGTCATTGCGTACAGTGTAGTGGTTCCTAATCGTAACATTATTCTTATCTTCCCAAAGGTGTTTAATTTCTTTCCACACATTGTCTTCGCTTTGCTCTCGTGCTATGTCCTGTAATGACGATGAAATAAAATTTTCAAATGCAACTTGCTGAATGTACATAATGCTGAAATTTGCTTTGCAGAAGTTGTTTGCTACGTCTTGCTGATTGTTGCTGAGAGAACGCGATAGTGCGTCTGCTATAACATTTTGTGTGTCGGGAATGTGAACAATCGTAAAATTAAATTCCTGTAAATAAAGTTTCCATCTACTTAACCTGTCGTGTGTAAATTTTGCGGAAAGTAAAAACTGTATCGCTCTGTGATCTGTGTAAACGGTGGTATGTCTTCCATAAAGAAAGTGTCGAAATCTCGTAAATGCCCAAACAACACATAACGTTTCCAATTCTGTGACGGAATAATTTCGTTCAGCAGGTGACAAAATGCGGCTTGCAAATGCGATGTTTTTAATTACTGTCGAGCCATCTTCCTCAATTTCCTGAAAAATGTGCACGCCTAAAGCTGTGTTGGAACTGTCGGTGGCAATGGAAAAATTTCGAGTAAGATCTGGGTGCGATAAAAGTGGTGTATTCAACAAAGCATATTTCAAATAACATTCTCGTGAACAAAATTCTGCGTGTCAATAAGTATTGCTTACGTTACTGGAATATGCAATCTGTGCTGTATCCGGTTAAATTCTGTCGTACGTGCTGTTATTTACGAGAGGATGCTGTGGCATTTCGACTATTTGAACTGCTGTTATTTCTTACTGACGTGTTACGCTATAGATGACACCTATTGTCTGTTTCATTCATGATTATATGTTGTTGCTGACATTCTTGCTGCTGAAAAGATCGACTGTAATGAAATGTACGCTGAAAATTGTGCTCGTTAATTTTGCGTCTGTCATAATAGTCACTTCTATATGGCGCATTACGATACGAGTCGAAATAGTGTGTTGTCCGTACGTAGTTATTTCTTTGCTGCTGTGTGTTACTATTTATTGTAGCAGGGACTATACGTGCACGCGGCGAAACATTAAAGTTTGGTTGACCTTGTAGACTACATTGTTGGTTACGTATGCTAAGCGGCTGACTTTCATGCTGTTACGGTGAAAAACGTCTATTGTTACCAAAAATGTGGTTGCTGTTGCTGCTAATTTTACACATACTGATGATTACGATTTTTTCTGTTATTAAAATTACGGCGGTAATTGTCATTACGGCAGTGCCTACTGAAAATTGTCACATTCGGTAAAAAATTTGTCTTATCGGGTTTTCTTTACCTATTTCTTAATTCTAAGTAGAGCAAAAGTTAAAGAGCAGTTTTGATAGATATAAAGGATAGTAGAAGAGAAGGCAGCAGTGCAGAAAACTAAAGATGAAACAGCACTACTACAGCTCGGGGCCCTATGCTCGCTACGGCACATATTCATTAAAGCGTAATGAATCCCCTGAGGTCTATTACGCACTGCAAATAAAATTTAACTTTTGCGTCACAGGCAATGGCGGTATAAATTCAGAAATAAATTTCTGTATCCATGCTAATTGTCGTTTCTGTATTACACTCAATGCTGATGAAAATACAATGGCAAATTGTCGTATCGAGTTCAAAGCTAGTTTCTGCGTTACAGATAATAGCTGTGGAAGTACAGAAATAAATTGTCGTATACAGCTCAAAGCGTGTATCTGTGCTCTGTCATTATTAAATTCCTTAGATTTTCTTACAAATGCAAATTGCTCATAATCTACGTTCTCGTCACTGATTTTAAGAATACGTTCAGGTTTGTGTGAGAATCTGTTTCTCTGTGTCATTTCTGAATCTAAGTCCCGTACTCTCTGTTGATTACCTAAATTATACGCACTGCGTGAGTCTGACAAATGTTCGAAAAGTGGCGTCTGCTGTGATGTGTTATTAACTGAAATGTTTTTCATCTCTGTTACCTCCTGCTGTAAACTTGATAATTTTCTATGCAAGGTGTTATTAGACGAATCGATCTCATTAATCGTCTGCTGTAAATTTTGAAATTCCGGTGTTTGATTAAATGAAACCGGTGAACTATCGTCTGATTTGCTGTCATTATTACTTTCGATAGCATCAATACGACTGGCCAATTCGTCATATTTTTCAGTCAGTATTTTTGCCTGATCATCGGTTTTAGAGTCAGTATCATTAATCTGTTTTTGCAATTTACGTGTAGTTTCGTTCAGTTTTTTAACGTCAGCTTGAATTACATCGCAATCCTGTGTTAGTTCTAATTGTTCGAGTCTGTCTGTCACTGTCTGAATATCTGCTGTGTGTGTATCTGTTTTCGATTTAAGGTCAGAAATCTCATCACGTAATTCGGTGTTCAATTGTTCAATGGTATTAATTTTGTCCGATACTGTGGCAATATTATTGTCTACATATGTTTTTGCCTTCGCAAACATTTTACGTTTGTCTTCCTGTCTCTGAGCAGTGATTGTTTCCATTACTTGACGTTTTACTTTATTTTGATCATCAATAAATTTACGGAAACGCGTATCACTGTTTTGTATGTGAAGACTAAGACGTTCGTTAATTTGAGAGTTCTGTTGTTCGAATTTCGCGTCAATCTTTGCATCCATTGTGTGCGAAAGTTCTGTTGTCATAACTTTAAACTCGTCGCGTAATTGTGTAGCTTTTTCAGAGCATTGTTTAGCGACTGCGCTAATTTCCGCTCTAAGTGTTTCTGTTGCAGCTGTTTGCAATTCCCTTAATTCCTGAGCAACAGACTTCATTTCTTCGCTACTTTTTTTTGAACACGCCTCAATTTCCTCGCGTAACTGTTCCTTAGTGTCATGACATTGCGCGGCGACGGCTCTAATTTGTTCACTAAGCTGCCTAGAATTGTTGCCTAAATTTTCATTAAGCTTGTCTTGTTTTTCGTTCTGTTGTTTGACCTGTTCACTAAGTTGTCTGAGATTTTCATCATTGTCGCCTAATTTTTTACTCTGTTTGTCTTGTTTTTCATTAAGATTGTCTAATTTTTCATTCTGTTGTCTGGAAGTGTTGTCTAGTTTTTCATTAAGTTGTTTATTCATTTGCAGCAAAAATGCCATAATTGGATTCGACATAAAATCATCATTTCTATTCTTCGTGCTGTTTAGTGGTGTACCTGGAATTGTCTCGCTTTCCCTAACCATTTGGTTATTCTGAGATTCACAAAAAGGTTTGTCAGTCGGATGTACATTGTTAGACATTATTTCGGAATTAAATAAATCTGTCGTACTTTCCGTACACTGTCCATTTTCATTAGACAAATTTGCGTGTTCATTATTTGAATTTTCCAAACCGGTTGTGTTAAGCTGGGCAGCGCTCATTACAATAGAGCTCCCCGCGTCATCGATTGTCGTCAAACTAACAGAGGACATAACCGAGTTCGTTTGTTCATCAGTAAGATAATAATCATCATTAGAGGTTGGAACGCACTGATTGTCGGTGAACGCAGGATTGTTATCATTACACTGCGTGTCACAATTATTATCGGTCACGTTATTTAAGTCGGTAAATTCATTCATAATACCTCGCGATACACTATTCACAGTCTTTCGCGGCATTTTTA
Source organism: Schistocerca nitens (assembly GCF_023898315.1). Lineage (NCBI taxonomy): Eukaryota > Metazoa > Arthropoda > Insecta > Orthoptera > Acrididae > Schistocerca > Schistocerca nitens. Next base: position 482,551,073 of record NC_064621.1, read on the forward strand.
CAACAGTCACAATTATTCAAAAAAGAAATAAGCACAAATACAAAAAGCAACAAACACAAATACAACAGAGCAACGAATTGCCGATGATCTGAGGAAAGAAAGTCACAAATTAGTAAAAGCGTTGCACCAAATTCTAATTATACTTAAGCAAATAAGAGCAGATATCTGACTGTTTTTCAAACGAAATACGATCCTGGACCGGGTGTCGCCAAGTGTAACCTCCCCGCAAAAATTCGAAAGACAATACTTAATAGAAATGAAGCCAAATGTAAGCTCCCCAGAGAAATTTTTGAAACACAATAATTGAATGCTAACCAGAATAGAACCCAATGTAACCTCCCAGGAAATAAATTTAATGACAAAGACAATTAAATAAAAATTAGCTATCTGACCCAAGTATAAGTTTCTCACAAAAAATATAAGTCAATTCAGTGATAATAAAATCCCAGTGACAATGAAAACAAATAGACCGAAATATCAGTCTTTGGCCCTGTGCAAAAATCAGAATAAATTTCTTACCTTAGTATAACTGCATGTGAAATATCTGCTCTTATTCTGCGCCACAGCTCGGAGGAAATGCATCGCAATAATTAATTTTTTTTTTAATCTAACTGAAACTTTTGTTTGAAGGAAATGGAAGGAAATCGAATGATTCTTTTGTTAGAAATTGCTTTGAAATAAAAATTATTATTGGTGGTGATTCTTACACAAATTAGTTACAGTTAATTTACATCATTAGCTGAGCGCAATGCTGCTTAATAATATACCTTGTCCTGAATCTCGACCATTGCGGTGCCGACGCCCGCCGACTGCTCTGGGCTACCACTACTGACAGACTCCTGTTCGCTACTGCTAGTCGAGCGCAACTGCACTGCTACAGCGCTATCGCGCTACTGCACGCAACAGAGCTGAACATGCTCTCTGGTCAGAGATTTTTACCATGCCTCACCATCGTTGCCATCGAGTACATACGCCTTTCAATATATATATATATATATATATATATATATATATATATATATATATATATATATACTCCTGGAAATGGAAAAAAGAACACATTGACACCGGTGTGTCAGACCCACCATACTTGCTCCGGACACTGCGAGAGGGCTGGACAAGCAATGATCACACGCACGGCACAGCGGACACACCAGGAACCGCGGTGTTGGCCGTCGAATGGCGCTAGCTGCGCAGCATTTGTGCACCGCCGCCGTCAGTGTCAGCCAGTTTGCCGTGGCATACGGAGCTCCATCGCAGTCTTTAACACTGGTAGCATGCCGCGACAGCGTGGACGTGAACCGTATGTGCAGTTGACGGACTTTGAGCGAGGGCGTATAGTGGGCATGCGGGAGGCCGGGTGGACGTACCGCCGAATTGCTCAACACGTGGGGCGTGAGGTCTCCACAGTACATCGATGTTGTCGCCAGTGGTCGGCGGAAGGTGCACGTGCCCGTCGACCTGGGACCGGACCGCAGAGACGCACGGATGCACGCCAAGACCGTAGGATCCTACGCAGTGCCGTAGGGGACCGCACCGCCACTTCCCAGCAAATTAGGGACACTGTTGCTCCTGGGGTATCGGCGAGGACCATTCGCAACCGTCTCCATGAAGCTGGGCTACGGTCCCGCACACCGTTAGGCCGTCTTCCGCTCACGCCCCAACATCGTGCAGCCCGCCTCCAGTGGTGTCGCGACAGGCGTGAATGGAGGGACGAATGGAGACGTGTCGTCTTCAGCGATGAGAGTCGCTTCTGCCTTGGTGCCAATGATGGTCGTATGCGTGTTTGGCGCCGTGCAGGTGAGCGCCACAATCAGGACTGCATACGACCGAGGCACACAGGGCCAACACCCGGCATCATGGTGTGGGGAGCGATCTCCTACACTGGCCGTACACCACTGGTGATCGTCGAGGGGACACTGAATAGTGCACGGTACATCCAAACCGTCATCGAACCCATCGTTCTACCATTCCTAGACCGGCAAGGGAACTCGCTGTTCCAACAGGACAATGCACGTCCGCATGTATCCCGTGCCACCCAACGTGCTCTAGAAGGTGTAGGTCAACTACCCTGGCCAGCAAGATCTCCGGATCTGTCCCCCATTGAGCATGTTTGGGACTGGATGAAGCGTCGTCTCACGCGGTCTGCACGTCCAGCACGAACGCTGGTCCAACTGAGGCGCCAGGTGGAAATGGCATGGCAAGCCGTTCCACAGGACTACATCCGGCATCTCTACGATCGTCTCCATGGGAGAATAGCAGCCTGCATTGCTGCGAAAGGTGGATATACACTGTACTAGTGCCGACATTGTGCATGCTCTGTTGCCTGTGGCTATGTGCCTGTGGTTCTGTCAGTGTGATCATGTGATGTATCTGACCCCAGGAATGTGTCAATAAAGTTTCCCCTTCCTGGGACAATGAATTCACGGTGTTCTTATTTCAATTTCCAGGAGTGTAATTCCGAATTCATCTGGAGAATGCATGTTTTAAGTGAGTCTAACTGGGCTGTTACGTTTCACACGGCTATATGGAGAAGCCATCGAAATACATAAATATGGGCATAATTTTAACAGAAAAGAAGAAGACATGAAACTTAGTGATGTGATGTATGTTGGCATAAAAGTTTCCTGCTTATCGTTCGGCGTCGTTATATAAAAAACTAAACTGAACAAACCGACGTTTCGGCCACGGTTACAGTGGCCTTCACTGGGTCTGCTGGTTGACCAGTAGATCCAGAAGAAAGCCACTGTAATTATACGTGAAATGTTGGTAAGATACGAAACTTTTATGTCAAATTATTCTCGCCGCGGCTGCCTACACAATTATATTAGATACAAGGTGATGTGTACATAGGTCCGTGTAGTCAGCGCGTACACTACTTTCCCATTAGAGCGCGCCCCGCTAAGCACAACAGCGCAGGCGCAGCGCTCGTCCGTCTCCGCACTACGAGATGGCGCTGCCATAGAGACGGACCAAACTCTGCTTCCGCCGATCCGCGTATTAATATGTAACGCAGCCAATGAGATTGCTGCTAACGTAGAACCTTTTCTCCTAGCGGATCACACTCGCGCAGTGATACATGAACGCGCGAGGTATTGTAACGAGTGTACAGACCTCCGATAGATCAGTCTGCATTTGTCTGCACCAGTCTGTACGAGTTCGACATTTGTCTGTACCAGTCTAGAGTCAAGTTTCAGTCTGCGCCTAATAAGATTACCATATTCCTGTACATAGCCATGAAGATAAATGTATAGACACTTTTGTCAAGTACCAGAGATATACATGCGAATAAGATTAACGTGCCACTACCAAAGGAACTTCAGATTGTCAATTGTAAATAGCATCCAGAACCAAGTTAAGTAATTCTTATGCTTGTTATTATTTTAATAAAGGTGTGTGAAAATTAATGAAGTTCTGTTTAAAGTTGGTCACCGTCAATCTGCTACTCTAAGCATGCACGTGGCATTTCTATCGTCTGACCTAACGGCAGAAGATAAACACGCCACGATAAGAAAAAAATGGTTCAAATTGCTCTGAGCACTATGGGACTTAACATCTTAGGTCATCAGTCCCCTAGAACTTAGAACTACTTAAACCTAACTAACCTAAGGACATCACACACATCCATGCCCAAGGCAGGATTCGAACCTGCGACCGTTGCGGTCACGCGGTTCCTGACCGAAGCGTCTAGAACCGCTCGGCCACTTCGGCCGGCCTCCACATAAGCCCACGAGACATACTGCTGACACTCGCCTACTTCGTTAGAGCGACAAGTCAAATAATCTGATGCTGTGTGTACTGAAGGTCTTACAGTACGCACACCACACAAGGTCAATTGTTCTATAGAATTTATCTTTGGCACATGATAGTCGACAGTCATGTTTTATCTCTGACAAGGGTTAGCTCTGCCGATCGCGTGTGCAGTTCGGCCGCACCCCTTTTCCACGGTATTTATGTCGCTCTCTGATGTCCGATCCGTCAGTCGACAAAACAGCGGTACAGTAGGTACCTCAGAAGATGTCCAGCGTAGCTCTGAACGTAACGTTAGGAACGGAAAAGTCTGATGGACCACGACCGTACAGCTCGTATGATCCACCAACTGACTAAGCGTAACTGACGCGTTGTCAATGTTTGTGGTTGATTTAGTCTTTACACAGACGTGTTTAGAAGCGTCAGTCTCCAGAAACAAACCGGTGAGACATCTTTCGTCTGTTTCAGGGTGGTTGCGGCGACGAAGCAGAAGGCGTGGCGCCGCTGCGGCGGTCCAAGGGCCGCACGGGCTGGCCGCAACACGTCTGGGCGCTGGAGCTGAAGCAAGAGCAGCTGTGAAGCGGGCACCGCTGTGCACAGCAACCACCACTGACAAGGGGACGCCCGGAGAAGACGCCGGGGCAACCGTTCTGCTGCAGGATCCATTGCCCAGTGTCGAGACTACCCCACTGTGCTACTCGTCTTTTAACACTCATACCTCGTACCTTGGGGCAAGCAGTCAAGAATCAAAAAGCGGAATCGCCGCTCACTGCTTTGGTCTTGTTACAGTTCCGTGTGAAACATTTCCCACGTCTCAAGCTCTGCTCGAAACAACAGACATTTGTAGTCAGAGGACGGTTGCGAGCATCCAGTTAACAACAGATCCTCGGCACGAAAAGTGGAGCAAATCAAAAATATTTTAACTGCTCCGACGCTGTCACGGATACCATCAAAACCTAGCAACAGATCACTGTAACAGGACTTTCGTCAAATAAGACAGTCGTACCAAAGAAGCGCACTGTACAAAATATTTATCTGCCAGACATGACTGCAGGTTTCACGATCAAGTTTCAATCCTAGATTAAGAACGATCACTCTGTCAGAAAATTTAGGAGGTTTGCAGAGATGGTAACCAGTAGTGACTGACAATGATATGTGATTCCATGCTATGTTGTGATGCCTAAGAATACGAATTGGTGAGGTAAATACTGTGTGTAACGTGGAAGTCCTGCTGCACAGGACAGTAACCAATGGACTTCCGACAGCTTTGAAGCCGTTTGATGCAAAATTTCAAAACTACATGATCTGAGATCGCACATTCATGTTTATGTTTGAAGTTTAGCAGCGTATTTTGTTACTGTTTCTATTTCACTGGCTGAAATATGTATCAGTAAGGCGAACGAATTCCTCAATGTAAATATCATTTTCATTTTATCTGCACCCAAGTCCTAACTGAAGTCTAGTCAGCGAAAGCAAATGAAGAGTCACACTGAATTCTGTCCAACTTTGTACTGTAGGATTATACGAGTCGAAATAGAGCAACTAGTTTTAGTTTAGGCAATAAGGACACTAATGACTCATATTCTTGTGTAGAATAGTTACGTAAATGATTCAGGACAGTGTTGTTATACAAAAAGCAAGGATTTAATTTTATTTGATGAAGTAATATACACGTGGTGGAAAATGGGAAGTATCATTATGAAAGTTCTCAGAGTCTACATCGAGAGATTTGACGCAGTGCTTGTGCACTTTAGGATAAGTAGTGATTCCAGCCCGGTCTTTCATATTTACGTTTCACTAAATCGCTTAATGTGAATACCGGAACGCTTCCTATGAAAAGCCAAGGTCGATTTCCTTCCACATCTTACGCAATCCGAGCTTGGGCTCCTTCTCTAACGGCCTTATCGTCGACGGGATGTTAAACGTTGATCTTCTTCTTTCCGGGTCCACAAGCGCTCAGCTAGTATTTAACATCAACAAATAAAATAACTCTGCTCCAAGTGCCTGAGCTGTTTGGACCTTAAAGCAAACAACACTAAACATTTTTCCATAGCCCAAGCGAAGGAATTTCTTAATTTTTACAAAGTGTATATCAAATTAATTGTATCTGGATTTCCTACAATGCTGTGTAGACTCTTAAACTTGGCGTGGTTGTTTTGATGTGTAATGGCGCATCCCAGATATTTAAAATGTTCCAGTTGCTCCAATTTTTTTTTTAATTGAACACTTAGCTTACTGGTTGTATGCTTTGGAATGCCACGACTTTCGTTTTATCTCCAGAGAATTTTAGGTTGTAATCGGAGGCTACCTGTTGCAACTTGTAGACTTCCACCTAAAGGTCATTTTCATTCTCTGGTTCTCTGCTATCAGAGTTACGTCATCTGCATATAGGACCATGTATAGTGTCACCATTGTCCGTTTCCTGATCAGTCCATCTACGTATACAGTTGCCCCTACCTATGGGTTTTATGCAACATGCAACACCTTCAAAAACCAAGTGCAAGATTTCACATTCTCTTGATCACTACGTGCAAACTACTAGTCCTACAGGAAAAAATAACAGTATATTTTTCTGGTGAGTTTAATATAGTTAAACTTTGTGCTGGGATACGCTTTCACTAGATGCCGTTCTTCTCAGACCATTCAAGAAAAACGTTCTTCTTGAATAACACGAAAACCATGGTCTCCAGCGAAAACGTATCCCACTACAATATTTAACTACATTACATTTCCTATAGAAAGATCCTGATGATTTTTGCTGTAGGACTTATAGTTGGCGTGTAATGAGCGAGAGAATATGAAAATCTCGCACGCTGTTTTTGAAGATGTTGCAGTTGGCATAAAACCCAAAGGTGGGGGGTCCTCAATCACGCTGTATACTGAAGAATGCTGGGGAAATGCAGCACCACTGTCTTACCCCTTTCCTTATGATCATTGACTTTGTGATGCTATTTTCCATATCTATAACATTTTCGATTTTTGTGTACAGGCTCTTAATAGCATTTATGAGATGAGATAGATAGCCTTGTTCTTCCATTATGTTCCACAGCATTTATCTTTTCACATCACCAAATGCCTTGCCAGAATCTATAAATGGAAGAAGGGCTACCTGTTTTGAATTCTCGTCCCTACTCTATAAATTACTGTAGTGTGAAACTTCTCTTTTTAACTAATCCTCTAATGTCACCATTTCTGTTAGGTAGGTCGGCATATCTTCCTTTTTCTACGTTTGGGGTTTCTCCACACTTAAGCAGTTGTCCTGTATTCCCATTCGCCGGCTTTCACGACCATGGCCGTTTTCCTCTTTCAGATCTCGCTTCTCGATCACTGTCCACGTTGATCTCGACCGTCCGCATTTCCTGCGACCATCCCAGGTCTGCTTTTGGTCATCGTCCTTACTCCATGCACCATACATTGTCATGCCATTGAAGATCTCTGTTCTCAGTTCTTTGCACGGCTGGTTCTTCGATATCCATTATCTCCTCAATTTCCTCATTTCTCCTCCGCTCTTTTATGGATATCCTGGCTGCCCTATATTTTTTACTATTGCTTGCAGAACTCTTTTTTTTTTTTTTTTGTTCCTTTTGATATTGCTCGGCTCCACAGAACTTGGCAAATCTTCCTTCGAAAGTCTCCAACATACGACAGCCGCCCCGATATGTCAGAGGCCGGCGCCCGAAGTTACAAAACCGACACTTTATGAAGACTGTGTGTTGACAGCCAGTCGACTAGTACTGCTCCACTTGGATGTTTCTTACTGACAACGGAGCAGGCTACAATGCTGGTACTCGCTTATTCGGAGACAGTTAGGAGCCGGGAAACAACCGTACTGATGATAGTTCACGGAGTGAATGGCTGTCCCGAGGTGTTGCGACTGCAAAGGAAATGCAGCCGCCGCCGGCTCGCAGAAAGCCGCCAGCGGGTCGCGTGCGGTGGCCGTGTTGTCTATTCCTGTCGGCGCGCCTGGTGCGGCGAGGTGCGGTGCAGCGCGCGTGCGCAAACAAACACCGGCGCACACGCCCACGCCGGGGCTCAGGTGAGACTGGCCAGGCACCGTGCGCTGTTTACGCTGCCTTCCATCCGCCCCCACTCCGCCGCCCTGCTGCCTGCCGTTTGTTTTTCGATCGACGCACCGGTCTGTTCGGTGCTGCGCCGCTATCCGAGAAGCCTCCGTGTTCTCTGATCTACGGAGTGACACTGTAACACTCGTTCCACTGAGCCGCGGGTTACGATCGTGTACGCCTGACGTGCTGTTCGCTTCAGAATAGTCGAGGAGACAGTTGATCCAGGAAAGAGGAATAACTTTGTTCAGCCGATACACGTGCACTGGCTAGACAGATGTTGTATGTACAAGTAATGTTTTACCAAAACTGGTACAGGAGTCAGCCACTAGTAGGAGTTGTGTAGCCACCGTGCTGTAGTTTCTCTTAATTATACAGCCACTGAGACAGTCATTTGCGCAATGGCAGCTTCGTTGTTCAATCCATATTTGGGATATAATTAACGTTGATTATATTTTTAATTGTCAATAATTCCCTATTCCCTATTTCGCATCCGTAATAACCAGCTGGGGATACACATCTCAGCCGATCAGAAGGCTATGTTACACAAAATCTGGATGAACAAAATTAAATCCTTTTGAATAACCTTCCGAAAGCGACTGTGCGGAATGGCATTCTGACAGATTGTAAATGGCCCGTTTCATTATCATCCGCACTTTATATAACCTCTCACCTGACCGCTGACTGGACAATATGGTGGTCTGACATCTTCAAGTTACCCTTTCTAAAAACAGCCACAACCGTTTCAGAAGACGGTTTGGTTAATTTTAATCATTCAGAGCATTTCAAGATTATTTACGCCAGAACTATTTTCAGTTTCTTATCAGATACAAAACCTTGTTCAACGTCACCAGAGCAGTCGACATTTCTCCGCCAATATTCATGCCTGAAAAAGAAGCCCCCTCATATTTTGGGCAGTCGTAATTCACAATGGCAAGTTACAAGGAGCCTTCCACCATTCCACAGCTTTTTTATACCAGCAGACATTTCAGCACTCACCAGTACAGCCACTTTACAGGAGCTACCCATCAAAAAAACTGGACCAGGATTTGGCGAAATGTTCAAATTTCCTACCGACAAATGTCAAATCCAGTTGGCTGGATGCAGTCTAAAAGGGACGAGTGCAACTAGAGAGTAGCTACACGACATTAATCTAGCGCAAGATCCTTTCTAAACAATTACAGGTTACCCTCGCGTACAGATTCATTTTCTGTGACTAAAATGCAGTTCGGTTGTGGGTAAGGAAGAAACTGGATTTAATTACTAGGACGAACCTTGAATGTTATTTTCGAGCCGGACTGACACATGTTCACAGGACTAAAAATACTGGTCATTTTACTCGCTCCTCAATAACCATAGTCGCTCTGGGCTTATTGAACTTTGTCTTATCAGGAAGACCAATTTTGGATCATGTGAAAAAGGTGCGGCAGAAAATGCTTGAGTGGTTCCAAAACATTTTAATCATTTCTCTTGATTTGCAGTGACGAGTAACACAAGTTGACATTCAATGAAGGTCAACGACGCCCGGAAGGATAACGGTCCCTACTGGAAACGAAAGAATGTCCTAATCCCCTAAGAAGGGATTTGTTTGTTTTTCCATTTTAAACATCCAGAAATTTAATTTCAACAGTATAAAAAAAAAAGAAAAAGAAGAGGAGAACACAAGGAAACAAGTTGAAGAATATAGCGTGAGAAGCTAGCCATAGAAGTAAATTTTAGAGGTAGATAGGATGGGCTGTAATTGGAAGTGAGGACAAAATAACTAAAAAAAAGAAAAGGATGTGTGGTCAGCGTGTCTGATTCCCATGCGGAGAACCTAGGTTCAGTTCTCGAAGCTCGACTGATATGGGACCCATTAAGGAAGTGCTTGAATGAGAAATAGACGCTTCAAGTCTGGGAACCCGACAAGGGCTGGGAGAAACGTGTACCGAGCTGATGACCCTCCATACCACATCCTCATGACGCCCTGTGGCAGAGGATGGCACGGTGGTCGGTCGCACGATCCTCTGGGCTTGACAGCACAGTTTTTCAGTTTTTTAATAATGCTCGTAAATGTGTCAAATAGCAATCAAACAGAATAATTAAAGTACTGCATTTTAGTACAATATCTACAACCAATAAAAATTGAAGGATTTGGTGCATCTGCTGAATGAATTCGTATTACTACCACAAATGTTATCTGTTTTTGATCCATGGTAAAACTTTGATTGATACCCTTTACAGCATTAACTGATGCCTTAACCTGGGTGGTTTCATCAAAGTAAGTTGTACTTTTCCATCATAAGCTATGGTTTAAAAACAGTAAAATGCACTCTCTGCCATTAATATCTCATGGGAGCATTCCTGGGTGTCAGTTATTAGATACTTTGAGACAAAGGGTACGTTGGCAGATGAGCCATTACTCAGTGAACTTAATTAGTCGACGTTAATATATGGCGTCTGCCATCAGTTTTAGGGCTGCATATTAGACATCTGTTGCGTATAGGAGATGTGGAAACAAAGTCTCTTACAAAAAAAAATCGTCACTCCCTTTTTCCCTTTCCCATTCGGCAAAACTTCGCCCTGACGGTATCGTTATTTTTTAATTGGCAAGTTCTGGTTATCGTCCTGCCAGTCAACTTTACTTCCGCTTGAGGAACACTTCTTCCACACGAAAAACACCAACTTGCCAACAAATTTTCCCGCTAAAATTATTCAAGTGTAACGTTTAATTTTGCTGACATTAGCATTCTACTAAAAGTTGGTGTAGAATTTTGTCATTTCTAGACACAGCTCTCGCTTATCGATCGAGCACTGTCGTTCAACTGATCACCAACAAACCTGAGGTCCACTAACCACAAAAGCTCTGTTTTGGACACATAGTCCGCCATATCCTGCATTATTTTTCATTTCTGGAGCCACACTTCACACAGGCGCATACAGTGCCTTCCCCATTTCCAGGTTGACTGTGGAATTTGAGTTCATGTCAGCACTTCTGCACAGCTGTTGAAAATCGTGGCGTCACTGAAAGACTGATGTCTCGTATCATAATGTTCATACCGTACATCTAGAGAAATAGAAAAGGAAAAATACCTATATCCCAGTATATTTCTAAGAAAATTGCACATCTAGTGATGTATCTTTCTCGTTCTAACGTTGTAGTGTTTTAACTTGTCTGAGCAGACAGAGGAAATTAGAGTGAGTGACTGCTGTTTAAACTCCAATAACAACTTATCTATGTTTCCACACATCTACAGAATCATGACGTAAGTTTTCGGAAAAAACTGAAAATTTTGTATGCATTCGAGTGTAAGTCACTAAGGGAAATGTGCCACGTGAAAAATAGCCTGGAAACTACGAGGACCCCGATTCAGTAATCAGCTTCAAAACGTATTTCTTTATTCAACTGGAATCATGAAAACAAAAGTAGGGGCGTTTAGGGCCACGCCAAATTCAAGAGGCAGTCGTCACAGAGTGAAGATGGAGACATATTTTCCATGGTGTTCTGTAGCTTACCAATGAAGTCAGCAGTGTTTCGCTCACAGGAAGCCAACGACATGCGCCGCGTGCTCATGTTTGTACTACCAAGCCTCGTTATATGGAATTCTCTATGACTTAATGTTTATCACCGATTCCATGTACTGCAGACTCTTCCATACTGAATGCCTAGTATTTTAATGATACATTAAGGTTTTCTCTCAATTTACTGAACTCTGTGAAGTAAATACCCAAATATATTACGGCAATTTCTTCCTAGAGTAAGAAAAAATGTTTTCCCTTATTTTTTACCTCAGTAAAAATCGTAAAGACACTGAACGTCCATGGCGTAATTGGACATTCCGATTCTTACGTCCACCAAACTACCGCTTATGAAATAGGTTTGTCATATGGAACAGCGTTTGTTGCTTTAAAACTCTTTAGCGTCACATTTCTCGCTACAACGCAGTGTACAGTACACATTCTAAACACACCCTGAGATGAATGGTTTTCCAGCTGCGGATACAGTAAGCATGTCAATAAAGATCATTGTTTCTCTAGAGTAGTAAACTATATTTCCCAAACTTGCAACGAAATTCTCCATACAACGCTGTTACCGGAGAATGGCCAAAGATAAAATATTGCTTCTTTTCTTTACCAACCTGTACGTAACACGGTTACAGTTACGGAAGTGCTGGTATGTTATAACAGCACTGTCCATCATCAGTTATGAAAATTTGTCTTTAATAAATATGTATTTATATATTAATTTTTCGCAGTTTTCTCAAGTGATATGATACTCTGCAAGAATGAAACTGATGTGTGTTTTAAGTGTGTATGTGCTTGCAATAAAATGTACGCATGTAAATAATTGTAATATTTCATTGTTAATATTTGTCCACAGGAATTCTGTGTTCCTTTTTTGCCTCATACAAGCTTTAGTAATAAATGACAAGAGTTATCAGTTTGGGTAGCATGATGTCCAGTGACCACCAAGATGGTTTCCATTTTCGGTCATCTTTCACCTAAAACACACTGTCAAATAATTGTCATGTTAACAGCTATGTGTCGCCAGGACTATTTTCTGAACTTTTTCAATAATTTTGGAGGAAGAACTGAAATATCTTAAGAGTTGAGTTATCAGATGCACATATAGAAGGAGAGAGTGAATAAACGTGAATAAGGGCATGATATTCGTATAGTACCGGAAATACTAACGTTTTATTAATCAATATGCCTATCCCACTTCCCACAGTTTCTGTCACGTGAAAATACGTAGCTAATTTGCAATTTTACTTCTGCCGCTACGGGAGCCTAACCAATTAGTAAGTAATAGCTGTTGTTTATCACACATTGCTTCAACTATTACACAGCACATTGCAAGTCCCCAATGTGAAAGTTAACCACACATCACAACTAGGAGGAAACGAATAAAATTTTAACTGTTCCTTAACTAGCAATTCTGGAGCACTAAACAAATCTCCAATTTTTCTGTTAAGTCAAGAGAGGAAACTTTGGACTAATGTTCCCCTAGATTGAAATCATTTCGCTAATTAGAAGTCTTATAGTTTGAACTATTAGTTAATCAACACACACATACAATATACAGAATTTTAAAATTAATAATACTTGTAACTGTGTATACACACACACACACACACATATATATATATATATATATATATATATATATATATATATATATATATATATACGCGCGTTTCTGCAGAGTGTAATCTATTAGTCTTACGTAGTTTTGGAAATCATCAGAACAAACTGAAATGAATCCGTCAAACATTGACTCTTCACTTCCACCAAAATCACATCATTATGTGAGTCAAACAACGACTGAAACGTAACACTAAGTTGATGAAAGAATTCATTTAATTTCTTCGGGCATCCGATTGGCGCTTCGAACCAGAAAGGTAATAACAGTTTAACTTTTTCCTAACAAAACGTGTGATTCTTTATCCCGTCAGCGTAAATATTTGATTGAACAATATTATATATTCCGATTGATTGATTACTTTCTGTTCATTAGTCGTAGTAGCGTGAGAATTTCTTCAGAATATATTTTATAACAATGGCGCCATCCTCTGTTACAACTTTGTTATTAATGTTTTTTTTTTCTTATTAGACACCAAATGCTTAAAGTAGGCACGGACCTACATAAAACTGAAACGTCATTATCCTCCTTATATTGCTATTATGGTGATTTTCGACAGCGCTGGTACATAATTACGTCGTTTTAATATACCACGTAATCGGTTTGTCCAAGCATCAAGACAATGATTTGGTATCGTTCGCTGTCTAGTGTGCTCACATAACAACACACCTCCCGTCTGGCCCCGGCTGGTTCTCATAGAGCAACTGTAACAAAACGGGTTGGTTGGACTATTTTTTAAAAAGTGATTGACAGCGTACGTGTGTGTCGACCTAAACTCATAGAGGGTGTTAATTTTTCTGAAATTTGTTAATTACGAGATAATTGAAATTTCCCTTCTAACACAACGAATGAAGTGGATTGACTTCACTGTTCGATTCGTATTTTGGCCCCCTATTGTTTCTCAAAGTCAAAATACTTGGTTACTTACGAAAATAGAAAACTTAAAATTTAGAAAATTACATTAAATTTAGTTACTGATCACCTTTCGGTTTCGATATCATATCGCTTTTTGCGATCCAACAGCGTAGGATACGTGTTAAAGTTACTACGACCCTCGACTGTTGTTTTACATATTAATTGTAAATTTGGGGCACAGCAAAGTGATTGGCGAGTGGAGCGCTGGGTTTATGTGACATTAGGCTGATGCTGAAACAGTATTTATCCTTCAGTTTAAAATTTTACGCACACAATTTTCAACCTTCGGACTCTATCCAGGATTTCGACATTTCAATGTCTTCATAGTGACCGTCAGAACTTGACTCAGCTTGATCATCGCGGCGTCGGTAACAACGACGGCGCGAACCTCTGAACTGCAGGGAGTGGAAGACAAATGGAAGACACAGGCGATCTTAAAGTTCTGAAACAGAGACCTGGATAACCAGCGTGATCTAATGAACGTAATTCCTTCTCTCTCTAAATAACAGCATAACTGGCTGACAACTTTATTTTTTAAAACACCAAATAAAAACATTCAATCGATCAACAATGTAAATACTTGAGCAGAGATTCATGCACTGATCATCATTAAATAAAGACTTCAAGTAAACAATTATGACCTCAATGAAAATTAGATGACAAGGGAGACCACGTAATTCACGTGGTTATTATACAGTTGGTAGTAAATAATATGCTCATAATCTCTGTGTAGAGCTTCGCAAAGACACCTAATGGCGTTGATTAGTACACAGGCTAACTGGACGCCACCGGTTGGCTTTAGCAAACCACATCAGCGGCAGAATTAGTTACCTATATCACTCAGATACTACCACGGGCCTGTTAAGTAGTAATGGTCGCTATGAATTAGTGAACACACTAGCGGACACTCACTATACTATATCCAAGCTAAAGTTTAACCCAGAGCGCTCACTCCATGTTCATTAACAATAATGGAAACAGCGTCATTTACAACTAAGGCAACTGCCGTTTGCCGTACGATATTACAACTATCAGGGAACAACCCTCTTACCCTAAGAGGGCCTCGTCGTAGCTTACCTATGTTCTCAGCACAGACTATACCGGCTTTGGCCTAATGAAAATCAACAATGAAATAGGATCATAGACGATAGTCTTGTTCGTAGTAATCAGCACACTAAAGCTGGTTTATCACCGACATAACAAGAACAGCTCTAGCTGCAGGCTTCTACAATTAATAGCTCACGATACCCACTGAGCAAAGCGTACGACCCGCGATAACAAATACACGTCGTTCTTTACAAGCCAGTCTTAACGCCGAAACATACAACGGCAAAACTCAACCCAGACGCTAATGAGAATAAGGCAACAACTTAAAACAGATACGCAAACGTCTGCTCGTCACACAAGTAATGCCAAAACACGACGAGAATAATGAAGGCACACACTGATTGGCATCAGGCAAAAACAAACTAGATATGCACATCAGCGTGCAAGACACACGCAGCCAACGAGATTAACGTAATTTCATAAAACACAGTCAGCCAAAACTCAATGGTCGCTAGGACACGGCTTTCTTGAACCACTCGTCCTCGGCCAGTCCAGACAGGGACGCAGTCGATCAAGTGACAAGTTAAACAAGGTGGTGCGTCCGTTCTCAATTATAACAACGACATTCACTTGCAGTTTCTAACATTCTACACAGCACAACAAACGACATTGAGTAACGGTTTCCTCCTGAATGACATGCAGATTTCACACATCACTAAAATCACGACGGGAATGATGCAATCACTGATATATGAAATAAGTACAGGAATTCAATCAACTCCCCTACTCAAAGATCTAAATGCACAGTTGATAGACCAAAGCATCAGATAAATAAACTATTTGTCCCTGAAACTCCACACGTTTCGCACAAAAGGAACACGTAAATGTCCCAAATTACCAACCACAATTCACTGCGGAAACACTCGCAGTGCTAGCCACAACCAATTTTCCCAGATGTGGTGTCTAATCCGACCAGGAATACACTATCACTGGTGCAAAACTTTAGACCGACAACAATTAATAACTAATCCTTCACGCAGTTGGGATATGAAAAGAAAACGCAGAAGACCGTAGTAACCATCCACACTCCAAGCGATCCAAAGACGTGATACCAAACCGACTAGGAGCGCACACACACACACACCCATAGCGAAGCGACGCAGACGTCAGCTTGGCGGTGCATACAGCAGGGAACAATGTCTAAACTACAGCTGATTTTAGGCAATGGTTGTACCCGATATATTCACAATTAGCAAGTCGGTAACCACACCATCGCCGCCCTGCAGCACTACTTCGTGTGAGAACGCCGAGCGCAACAGGCTGCGGGATTTTAAGATCCTCGAAAAAATGGTTCAAATGGCTCTGAGCACTATGGGACTTAACATCTGAGGTCATCAGTCCCCTAGAACTTAGAACTACTTAAACCTAACTAACCGAGGGCTTATTTGTTACAATATAATCTAAGGACATCACACACGTCCATGCCTGAGACGGATTCGAACCTGCGACCGTAGCGGTCGCGCGGTTCCAGACTGAAGCGCCTAGAACCGCTCGGCTCCACCGGCCGGCTAAGATCCTCGAAAGCTAGCAGTACTTCGCTCAAATTCTTTCGATAAAATTTAACATGAAAGATATATACCTGAAATATAGATTGAAATTAACGCAAAATAATTTACATCAAAATTACATACTGAGAGGGAGGGGGTAGATATTGGTATTATTTTTTCCTGTGATCTGTTTTTATCCAGACAATATTTTAATACCTCCCTCAACAACGATCCCATTCTATTTGTATATCTAAAACTTGCACTAGATAGGGGAACTGGACGAGTTCGATGTGGTTTGTGGACTAAACAGGGACCACACCGAATATCGAGGTCCGCTCACTAATGTGCACCCTTCACGGAATTGAAATTACGTATATATTGGGCAAATACCGTCTCTAAGTGAAATCGCTTCCACATACTATTAGTGTTCAGAGGCTAAGTCGAACAACAGATAATACGTAACTCAATTTACGTCAGTGAAAGTTACTCAAAGTGAGCCACTGAGGGCCTTATTTGATTGTCCACGACCCTGTTATTCTACGCTTATGACGTGAACTGACCTTGCCATGTTGACAATGGTGGACATGATGGTACAAATGGCGATAGTGGATGCAAATTACTGTTTGCAATTTAAATTGGCCGCCCGTCCGTGTTCTTTGTCCACCTTCGACATTTATTTATTCAGTGAACCCATTATTAGCGAGACACATATCATTCTCTCATTTTTCGTCTATTAAAACTACTGGTCTCCTACGAAAATCGTATACTATTGACAATTATTTTACCAAATCCCACTCTTGCGGGAAAGCAAAAGTTTGTTTAGTTCCATTCCTCTATAAAACACTTGATCCATTATACGATGCTTTTTTCTGGACTAGGAAAGGGTAAAGGACGTGCTCTCAATCACATGTTCGCACGCACTCAAATACCAGCTCCCTAAGGTCGTCTAAACCCCGAAAGTCTGAAGCAGACTGACAGGAACAACAGAACGGGAATGTGGCCACACGGAATATTCCAGCACACTATCTCTAAAATTGGCGGTTTATTCAGACCATTACTCAGTCCTGAAAATATCATTACTTTGACATGCTCCCTTCCAGGGCAATTTATTTCTTATGCATATACTTAGTTCTAGTCTCATAAAACAAATAAATAGTACAGCAGGAAGATTCAAGAATCAGATACACGCTGAGTAATGTAAGTTAAGACCACACTCGCCAACCTCGACTGAATACGGATCAAGCACGCTCACTCCATAATAAAGTCTGTGCACCCAGCGGCCACAAGGTCCACCAATGTATACGTCATTGTTCGTGCAAATGATCCCACACGCTAGTAATCTCAACTTAATTCTTGACTTCACAAGCAGGTAATCTCAAATTAGTGACACACACGCTAGCCTCATCTGAATTCGGATCAAGCACGCTCTGTCCACATTGTTTGTGCAGCTAATGACCACGAGGTCCACCGGAGACTATGGAATTTCAAAGTAATCACCATATATTCGTGCTTGTCCTTTCAAAAGAAACCACACGCAGCTAATCTCAGGTTAATACTAAACTTCATTCACACGTAATCTCAGTTTGAGACTAGCACTCTCAGAAATCATTAGCAAGCCTGCTTGTAAAGCATGTCATTTGTATTAGACAAAGGCGCATGGTTTTAAGTCGTTCCTACTCAATTTTCCTAAGTAAATATTTAAAATAATATCACCCTTCATTTAATCACAATATTTCCCAAAGAGGAACGAATCAGTGTATAATTCAGCATAAGTATTCGACATATAATACCCTCGTCGATAATAAAATTAGCGGAGCACATAGCAAAGTTGAGTGTCCGCCCCCAAATTCAGCGTACGATTGTCTAGAAAGGTGGCACAGAAGACGATTCCCACTTCCGGTAAGTGGTGGTGGGAAGGATTTCCTGCCAACCATGGCCTACCCCATATGCAGAACCGCACTCAACATCCAAACCAACCACCAGAAGAAAACAAAACTTAATTACATAAATATAATCACTGAGACAATGAGGATATTTGAGGATTAGTGAGGGATGTGCACTGAAAAATAAAATAACACAGTTTGTTCATCCCTTCACCACAGCTCACTGGTACATACAGGGAAATAATGTGCACTAATCACGACCTGCTGCACTTTGTAAAGTGGACGAAAGTGAAACGGGAAAAGTGGTACCCTTTCAACACAAACAATTAAAAATCATAAATGTAACTAGACAGTTTCACTTATCTTTTCATTCCATCTTTCGGAGGATTATGGTTCCAACTTCTGGTAGGCTCACTTAGATCGTAGAAACGTAAACGGTGTATACGTACAATTTTCTGGGCAGTCTGTGGCAGTTTATATCACTGCTCGCACGCCGATGACCCAAACCATATCTACACTACACACTTCACGTTTTCTCCACTATTGTGTTGTATTGTATGGAACTGCGGACCTACACTACTGGCCATTAAAATTGCTACACCAAGAATAAATGCAGATGATAAACAGGTATTTATTGGACAAATATATTATACTAGAACTGACATGTGATTACATTTTCACGCAATTTGAGTGCATAGATCCTGAGAAATCAGTACCCAGAACAACCGCCTCTGGCTGTAATAACGGCCTTGATACACCTGGACATTGAGCCAAACAGAGCTTCGATTGCGTGAACAGGTACAGCTCCCATGCAACTTCAACACGATACCACAGTTCATCAAGTGTAGTGACTGGCCTATTGTGACGAGCCAGTTGCTCGGCCACCATTGACCACACGTTTTCAATTGGTGAGAGATCTGGAGAATGTGCTGGCCAGGGCAGCAGTCAAACATTTTTTGTATCCAGAAAGGCCCGTACAGGACCTGCAACATACGGTCGTGCATTATCCTGCTGATATGTAGGGTTTCGCAGGGATCGAATGAAGGGTAGAGCCAAGGGGAGTAACACATCTGAAATGTAGCGTCCACTGTTCAAAGTGCCGTCAATGCGAACAAGAGGTGACCGAGACGTGTAACCAATGGCACCCCATACCAACACGCCGGGTGATACGCCAGTATGGTGATGACGAATACACGCTTCCAATGTGCGTTCACCGCGTTGTCGCCAAATACGGATGCGATCATCATGATGCTATAAACAGAACCTGGATTCATCCGAAAAAATGACGTTTTGTCATTCATGCACCCAGGTTCGTCGTTGAGTACACCATCGCAGGTGCTCCTGTCTGTGATGCAGCGTCAAGGGTAGCCGCAGCCACGGTCTCCGAGCTGATAGTCCATGCTGCTGCAAACGTCGTCGAACTGTTCGTGCAGATGGTTGTTGTCTTTCAAACGTCCCCATCTGTTGACTCAGGGATCGAGACGTGGCTGCACGATCCGTTACAGCCATGCGGATAAGATGCCTGTCATCTCGACTGCTAGTGATACCAGGCCGTTGGGCTCCAGCACGGGGTTGCGTGTTACCCTCCTGAACCCACCGATTCCATATTCTGCTAACAGTCATTGGATCTCGACCAACGCGAGCAGCAATGTCGCGATACGTAAACCGCAATCGTGATAGGCTACAATTCGACCTTTATTAAAGTCGGAAACGTGATGGTACGCATTTGTCCTCCTTACACGAGGCATCACAACATCGTTTCACCAGGCAACGCCGGTCAACTGCTTTTTGTGTATGAGAAATCGGTTGGTAACTTTCCTTATGTCAGCTCGTTGTAGGAGTCATCACCGGCGCCAACTTTATGTGAATGCTCTGAAAAGCTAATCATTTGCATATCACAGCATCTTCTTCCTGTGGGTTAAATTTCGCGTCTGTAGCACGTCATCTTCGTGGTGTAGCAATTTTAATGGCCAGTAGTGTACAAACGACGGACAGGCTTCGTCCCCGCCTTAGCCCTCAGTGGTACACAACCCCACAACAGGCTACAGCAGTCCGCTCACCCCATCGCCGACCCACACCGAACCCAGGGTTATTGTCCGGTTCGGCCCACAGTGGGCCCCTCCCCCTCCCCACCCGGGAACGTCACACACCAGACGAGTGTAATCCCAATGTTTGCGTCATAGAATATTTATGGTGTACGCGTACGTGGAGAAAGTGTTTGCGCAGCAATCGCCGACATAGTGTAACTGAGGCGGAATAAGGGGAACCAGCCCGCATTCGCCGAGGCAGATGGAAAACCACCTTAAAAACCGGCACACCGGACCTCGACACTAATCCGCCGGATGGATTCGTCCCGGGGACCGGCACACCTTATCGCCCGGAAAGCAGAGCGTTAGACCGCACAGCTAACCAAGATTATGAACTAACTAAAGCAGAGATTGTGTAGTAAGAGATAAGAATACGGTGCCACAAGCTGCCCAGAAAATTATGCTTTCAAATAACCTACGTTACAGTAATATAAAACAATCCAAACGATAAAATATCGCACGACGTGGTTGGCTGGGAGACCCTGAGCGTTAGTTTCTTCTACTTCTCTTCTTCTTCTTTTTTCAAGTACTAGGAATTTGCCTGTTACAGCCTCATGTTCAATGCCTCTATTGCTGTCGTTGGTTTCTACTTGACTTGCTCAGCTCTTTCGTGGTTTGTTATAGACAGTTTCCCCATTTCTCGATAATTCATTATTATTTGAGCATTTTATTTTCATTCATTTTTGCGAAATGATCTGTCCATTGATTTCTATACTCCTTGATCTCTTCGTTTATACGAGTATTCATATAATGAAAATCCACTTCAGTTGTAAGTAATTTGTCTTTTTAGCTGCACGACGGGTTTCGGAAGCTTAAAGCTCCATCATCAGGTGCCACCAAATAATCGAAAAATCATAAATGTGTGGCGGTCGTGCGAGTCACAGCCTTATGATTTTTAATTATTTGGTGTGATGTTGGAGTTTTAGGCTTCCGAAACTGGTCATGCAATAAAAAAGATAAATTACTTACAACTCCAGCAGATTTTTGTTTCATTAATATGTTTCTCATTTGCGGATGCTTGATCAAATGTTCTGTTCATTTGTGTTATAACGTAGTGGTGTGCAGTGTGGTGGCATATTTGTGTTGCATGATGGATGATGAAAGAAAGGAGAGGGTGACACCCGGTGCCGGCGTAAAGAGAAATCTTCTCGAATAGAACGAAGAGGCTCGCCATCTTAACGCCTCCGTCCGGCAGACGGGTCAGGACATTGGCGCAAAGCTTGGTGATCAGAAACTTTACGCCACCATCTCTCTTGTCTTTGTCGGCCAAACACTTTGCTTGAAACCACCAGGATTTCAACCGGCTTACCTTCGAGTCGAGTGTTAAGGCACAGTCGTACGTTAACGACTCCGGCTTTGGGAGCGATTGCAATCTAGCTGACCGAAACTTGTAGTGGGAGTTACTTTATAATGTCAATAAACTTTAAGAAACACTCCATGTTAGGATTACAGTGAAGGCTTTAACGGTAGTGAAGGCGGTGAGAATTGATCTTGGAACTCCGGAACTAGCACCAGAAGAAAGCCGAGAAGAACGTCCATATGGCGTCTGCCTTGCAGCAAGAGGCAAAGTGGTCAGGGTCTGTTCACGAAAGGTGCAGCTAGAAAACGTTTTCCTCGGAGATGACCACCTCGAGCAGTATCTTTAGGATTTGTTCCACTGACTCAACAGTCAACAACATACACGTACTTAAGAGATTTTACACCAGGGTGCAACCGATTCTCATTTCCAAGGAAATGAAAAATAGACTTTCAGATTCACAAAGCCCACAACGCTGCAAAGGCTGAGTCGGAGCATCCTGAAATCTAGCGATACAAGTAAACTATAAAAATAAAAACATGAATTATCTAGCATTATCTTTTAATGAAGGTTTAGTCTTAGAAACAGGAAAACTTTAATAAATTTGCGGAACAGGAGAAAAAACTTAATGATAATAGCACAACAAAAACAATATTTATTAATGGACATTAATTTTATTCAGGTGGATTCCAGATATTTAAGTGAATACCAGGAAAAATAGTTATCACTATAGTCGACATAATCGTCTTGAGAGATTCAGCAACTGTACATATATTTAAGATTATTCTCATTTATTGTTCCACCTCAGTTGCACATTTTTAATTACATTGCTAAGACCACGTATCACAGTACATATAGAGCAGGCAAGACGTGTTGCTGACTACTTACATCTGAAGATGATCCCGAGCCGTCGAAACACGTAATCTGATTAAAAATATGCAACTGAGACGGAGCAATAAATGAGAATTACCTTAAAAACAGTTACGACGAATGTTCTCCAATTTGAAAAAGGATTCATTGTAAACAAAACATGTTAAACTCGGTTATGTAATTTAAATCCATTGATGAAAGTTTTACCACACTAGCCTTTAATTATTCACTGTTATACAAACATATGCCTTAAAAAATGAGAAAAATAGAACACCGAGAGATAAAATAGAGACGTTTTGCTAAAATGTGTCAAACCATGAAAAACACAATAATATTGCTTGGAGACTTCAATGAGCAATTTGGCAAAGAATGCCCTCGTGGATCCGTAGTAGGAAAATTCCCTAAACATAAGAGAAACAACCAATGCGGAGAAAGATTCATAACTCTATGTAGACAACATAACACAGTAATAAAAATCTACAGTCTTCATACACTTCCTAAAAAACGAACTACATGGATATCACCAATACCAGTTTGTGGTGAAAACCTACTCAATCATTTTGCTAAATGTAGAAACTCTGCAATGAGAAATTCAGTGTTAAAGTAGCTGTGAATTCCTGCTTCGATTCGCACCACAATCATTAAATCCAAAATTAGACCAATATTTTGAGAAAATTGGACTAAAACCAACAAAAAAATTTAAACAGACTAACTATCTGTGAAAAATGAGTTCAAAATACATTTCGAGAAAAGAAAGCTAAAAGTTGGAAAGAACTTTAAAAAGACATTACTAATGCTAAGGAGTAAATTATTTCTCTTAAAAATAAACGGTGACCTGACGATGGTGATGAGTTAATTATGTAGACATGACGAATGTGTGACATCTGGAACGCAAATAAAACTCATAAGATCAGGGAAAATTTGACAAAAGCCAGGAAACTTGCATCAAAAAATCTCAAAAAGATCGACTAACGTCAATTGAGTCATATTTTAAGGAGAATAACACAAGAGACTTTTGTAGAACATTCAGGAACAGTTTGAAAAAATACACAGTATAAAGTTCAAGGTTTATAGATTCAAAAATACAGAACTACAAGAAGACACTAAACTAACAGGGGTAAGGCCCGGCAAACTATATGCAGCATAAACACTTAAACTGACAGGATTTCGGGATCATGAAAAATCTGGAAGAAGTTGAAAGAAGAATCACAAGGAAAATACTGGGACCAAAAGCAACAGCAGTGCTGAAAGCAAATTAAGATGAAACAGAGAGTTCAATTCGAAAATGGGACATGTAACTGATATAATTAGGAAATGACAGACACTTAAACCGAATGGTTGGTAACAGACTGGCAGTGCAGACCTTTAACGTATTAAACAGCTAGCAATCCAATTCCACACGGTTCGCTGAACTGAAAGATGTGAGCAACACTGTTATTACAACGCACTTAACAGATAACAGAGCAATTTTTTTTAAAGAAGCAACATACAAGAGCATATATCAGAAGGAAGAAAGAGTCAGCAGGTGAAATGAAGTGGACTCAGAAATAAAAATGCCGACACTCTCGAAGGATGAAGAAAACCTGGGAGCGAATAAAATTGAACACAAAGAAACATAGCCAAAGTTGATTTACTGCAGTTTTCAAAGGGTTATTGGAATAAATACGCAAATAAACACTAATAGTTAAGCCTAACCTAACGTGTTCACATTCAAAGTTTAGACACAATATTTGATCGCTCTCGTACTCAGATAATCAATTTCATACCTTAAATGTACGTCACAGACCTAAACTAACGAATCCGTTCTAGTTAATACATTTAAGATGAATCGGAAAAGCCGGCCGGTATGCCCGTGCGGTCTAGGCGCTTCAGTCTGGAACCGCATGAACATGAAGTAAAAATTTAAATGATATTAGCTATGGGAGGTCTAGATAAAATCGTCAGACGTAAGGAAAATCAGCGGGGAAATAGCTATGAATAATTCAAAGCTTCGTTGGGAAGGACATCGAAAAACTTCAGGTAAGTGTAAATGATCAGAAATAATCATAAAAACGCAGTGCAGTGTGTAATAATCCTATAGTACAGTTTACTTCTCAATAAAATAGATATATATTCCTGTAACAGGCATCATACACAGAGCACAATGCATACACGTTTCACATCGGAAGTTAATAACTTGAAGGTAAAAATTTAAATGGTAAGAGCTATGGCGGTGTATCAAAAGTGGTCACTCGTAAGGAGAACCAGCGGGGAAATGGCCTCGTCGGAACACCAAAAAGACGAACATGCTCCTGTTTAAAAGACTCTTAAGTGGGGAACCAGCTGTCTCATTCCACCTTCCTCAGCACATTTAAAACTTCCCCCAACATTTTTGGATTGCGAACATATTTCTGCTCTTCTTAACATACAGCTCTTTTCTCATTCCCACACTCACCTCTAACTGTAACTCACTCACAAGCACTAGCCCATGGCTCTAAGTCCCTCACACCCATCCACTCCCACTTGCTCTTTCTCACTCACTTATTCAGCCCAGTTCATTGTCATTATCTCTTTTTATCACTACCTTCTGTCTCACAGCTACAGTCTCCTTCGTTCTGACCTACTACTACAGTCTCCTCTCACTGTCATTGTCTCCCTCTTGCCGTCTCTTTCTGCTACTATCTCATCCATTCCTCCCAACTGCTTATGTCTCTTTTCACTACCCATCCTTCATCAACGTCATTGCATACACTCAGACTCCCATTATCCCATTATCATTAGCTCTAACCTACTTCCGCTATCAGCTTCTCTTTATTTCTCAACCACTGGCACTGTCTCTTTCACACTTTTCCTAGCACTGTTCTGCTACTGTCAATTACGTTCCAATGCCACTCTGTTCCTCCGCGTCTTTCCCATTGCCACCGTTTCCTTCTCTCTCAGCATAAAAAGCACTAACATGTTCGTAAGCCAAAAATTTTGGGAACATGTCTAAAGATGATGAGGATGGTAGAATGAGGCAGCTGGTACCCCACTTTTCAGTCATAGTCTTTTAAACAAGAGTATATTCACCTTTTTTTGTGCTCTAATAAGAGCATTTTTCCGCTGGTCTCCTAATTTTCCCTGCCGCAGCGGGTCATGTTGCTCACATGAGAAGAACTTCACGGACCAGGAAAAATTTGGTAGCTTACTTATGTGAAATTGAATTAATGCAGAACTAATTGTGTATTTAAAACCGAACTTTGCATGCACAAGAATTTTTCATGTGCTTCAGTACTACAACATGGGTTTCCCAGTCCGCTTCTGATGATAATGGAGACACTTTGCAGCATATTTATCGATGCTACGTCACTTTATAAAGAACGTTTTCGTCTCGCACTGGATACCCGCGTATTTCACGTGTACAGATAGGGTAAGTCTGGACCTCTGTATCTCGAAAATGGATAAAGATATCAAGAAAATTTTCGAGTTCGTTCGAGATCGGTATCTTAAGATTATATCGAAAATATCACTCTCATTTGCTGTTCATAGCCATCTGAGAATCTGCGGCTCGGTTTTGATGCCCCAAAACCGTGTTTTTGGAGTAATTCTCGATAACAGATAAAGATTTTTGAAAACGGGAAGATGGCATTTCTAGATAAATGCCTAGAGGTAGGGAATATAATGTTAAAATCTGAGCAGTTGGCTGTGGTTATTCATTTTTCTGTTTAGCCTCACACCGGAATTTACTTGCGTATTTTAAGTGTACATGTAAGGTAACATTGAACCTCGTGTGTCGAAAACGGATAAAGATATTAATAACATTTTCCATGTTGGTCGAGATCGGAATTTTAGGAATATATTGCAAAAATTTCAGACATTTTCTATGTATAGCCGTCTCAGGATCAGAGGTTCAGTTTTGGTACGAGGAAAGGTAAGAAAACGCTTTTTCGGGGTTCTCTAAGAAACCGCCCATCAACAAATAAATATTTCTGAAAACAGAGAGATGACACTTCTAGATAAACATCTAGAGAATATGCCGTAACAATTTGAGCAGTTTACTATTATTATTTATTATATAGATTTCGTCTCATACCGGATTTTACGTACGTGTTTTACATACAGAATTCGTTTGGCTTTGAACCTCTGTATCTCGAAATGGATAAAGATATCAAGAAAATTTCCGACGTTGTTCGCGATCGAGATCTTAGAAATATATTGTAAAAATTTCAGCCATTTGCTGAATGCCAAATGCAAAAAGAACCAACGGATTTGCTCCGTTTGCCTAAGTAAGAGGAAATGTGTAATATTCGTACTTTAACCCCGTACTATAGGATAGCAACACTAAGGCGATCCTTCTCTTGGGTATTCAAATGGTCCGTAGTCAAAGGGCCATCCAAAATACTTGATCCTACCTTTATGTTACCAATAGAACGCGAAGAAAGAGCCCCGGAAGCATCCCGTTTCTATGCCTGACGTTTACGGAACATATTAACCCATTAAGTCCCAAATTAATTTTTTTAAAGTTGAATTTTTTATTCCTTGATTATAATGTACATAGTGTATGAACCACAATAAGTAGAAAAATAGCCAAAGAATATTTATAGATGCTGATATAACGGCCGTCCTCAAAATAGGACGCTGGGATCTAACAGTATCGTATAGCATGTTAAACTGTATTCAAGTCTTAATTATTTATTTCTTGTGAAATGATACAAAGCACTTCACACGCAGTGTTACGCGGCATTTAACACAATATATTTTTGGTTTTCCGTTGCATTTAGCTCTTACACATCTTCTTTGCATGCTTCTTTTGTCAATCATATGACCAAATCCATCAAGCATTATGTCTGGTATCACTCTCAACTGACTTGATGGGTATTCCACTGGACGTCCAATATTCGGTCTTCCAGTGTCCAATTTCAGGTATGTAACAGCACGTCTGAAATCCAGTAAATCCAGTGCATTTTTCCCATGTACTAGTCTGTAGAAGAGACAGGCATTTATGAGGGCCATTTCCAGCATACGTGTAAATAGGACCCAGTACCATTTTTCCCTCTAATTACCATCGCATATTTTCCAGCTAACCAGTCGTGGTCAACACCTCCCAGGTACGCGTTATACGGCTTCAAAACAGCAGGTTGTTGCACTTGTGTCTTCTTACTTGCTTGCCTACTGTACCGCGTAGCTGCTCCCAGAGGTCCAACTTTGTCAAAATTTGCACCAATTGTAACACATCTGTTGTCGTGGCCATCGAACAAATAAGACTTCACCATTCCTGTCGAACTGGTAGTCATAGTTTCCTCGAACTGTCTTTTTCAGTTCGTTGCTGCTCAGTAGTGGACAGTCACCAAGTCGATTCTCTCTGACAGTCCCAGTCGCTCGAAAATGCAAATTTCTCAGATGAATCAGAAGATCTCTATTAGTGAAGAAATTGTCAGAGTACACACAATGATTCTCGAGTGTTTCAATGCAGTCCAGCATGTTTAGGACTACTCTTGATCCCAATAGTAGGTTATCACTTGCAGTATCTTCTGGATCCTTTCCACAGTATAAATCAAATTTGAAAAAGTAGTCACTTGCTCCACAAAGAGACCACAACTTATAGCCAAATCTAATAGGCTTGCCTCGGATAAACTGTTTCAGCCCACTTCATCCATAGTATTTGACTATCATTTCGTTAATTGA
This sequence comes from Schistocerca nitens, assembly GCF_023898315.1. NCBI lineage: Eukaryota > Metazoa > Arthropoda > Insecta > Orthoptera > Acrididae > Schistocerca > Schistocerca nitens. Next base: position 482,579,295 of record NC_064621.1, read on the forward strand.
TAAATTTTCCTCAAATATTCCAAATTTTTGAAAAGATTCATTTATCATTTTCAACTGTATTATTTACTAATGGGTAACATACTCATAAACATACTTACATAATACGCTGTAAATTTCAAAGTAACTTCATATCCAAAAGAGGGGTCGTTACTTACCTCAGCAACAAAATCTGGTAAAATTACCACGTTCTAAAATGAAACTACATCAGCAGTAAAAGAGTTTCATATTCGAATGTGCAGGAATACAAGTAACTGAAATGATAACACCAAGTCCCAGTGTCCTATTTCGAGTACACTAAATTTTATAACAATGGAAAACAATGAATATTACTCCAATTGTGTTAACAATGCAAGTAGTTTAAAAGACACATTGTTGACTATAAATAATCACAAAAAGACATTTGCCACATATTTCAAAAATTACAAAATTGTCGATAAAGTAAATACATCCAATAACGAAAAGGGTACCTTAGTATTCAATATCAATTAATGGTAGGATTTATTGCTTTTAATTCCCTGTAAGCATACATTTATTATAAAAAGCATCAACAAATGACCTAGAACAGTAATAGTTGCAAATTAATAATTTATTGTGTAGTTATAAATAAATATGTGCTCTGTCGTCAAAATAGGACACTGGTACTTAATGGGTTAGGTAGCGCATGCTGTAGCATACGTACCGATCACATGGAGAGGAGACCACACAAACCGATAGATAAAGTCGGTATGTACTGAAGTCCGCAACGCAAGAATATGAGGAATATACTCGCTTCATTGTCGGAGGCCTTCCTAGCGCGCAAGAGAACTGGCTCGAGACTATCGGCATTTTGATATGAATTCCGTCTGGCTGGGAAACACATGAATGAGGTTAACGAAAAACGAACTGAATACAAACCACAGTAACTTGTAGATAGAAAGTGATTATAAGCAAGTAAGCCATAAAGATAAATTTTCGGTGATGGTATATTCCTAATCACTGTACGGGCAAAGAATACATATAGAAAGAGATGCACAGAAATATAAGTCAGTTGAAACAACATACACTGTTCGAAGATGAATGAACAGTAATTACAATAATCACTTGGTACGTTCGGAAACCTGAGAATTCTTAGAACCAGCATCGGTTCTTTGCTGCGTCAATCCACTTCCAATATAGCAGAATCCATATATTTCTTGTGTGTCTTTTGCAGTTATGAGGTTTGGCCAGATGTTAGTATCACTTCTGAAGCTCCTCGTTTTTTATCATTTCGTTCATTTATTCAAATGGTTCAAATGGCTCTGAGCACTATGGGACTTAACTTTTAAGGTCATCAGCCGCCTAGAACTTAGAACTACTTAAACCTAACGAACCTAAGGACATCACACACATCCAGGCCCGAGGCAGGATTTGAACCTGCGACCGTAGCGATCGCGCGGCTCCAGACTGTAGCGCCTATAACCGCTCGGCCAACCCGGCCGGCTCATCTATTCCCTAGATGAGTTATTCATTTTTTGCTCTGACAGCAGTGTATTGATCGTCGGTGTTTGCAACGTCGGTTCTGGAAGCAGTGTCGTTTAAATTCGTTTCAGGTTTTTTTTTATTGTGAACGAATAGACAGTGCAGTCATCCTTTATTACTACTAAGCTATGAAATCCGATGCGGCAAGCGAAGGAGAGCCTTAGATTCAAAAGTCGCGGAGAGTCTCACTTGTGCAAATCGGCAATGTCGGGTACAAACGTTAAATGTTGATCCTTTTTGATCTGGCTCCTCGCTAGCTTACTAATAATTCAGGCTCCTCGCTAGCTTACTAATAATTCTTTTTTAATTTCATTACTTAGTTTCCAGCATAGAATGTGGAATAATTATTAAGTTCTTGTCTCAGTCCATACTGAATGGGTGAAGAATTTTCTTGAATTCGTTGTTTTACAATTATTCCTGTATGTTCGTAAACACTTAAACTGCTTCTCTCTCTCTCTCTCTCTCTCTCTCTCTCTTCCTCCCCCCTTTAACACACACACATGGGAACTGTGTAACTTCGAACACACAGAATCGCACGAAAATATGCTTAGAATATAAATTAATTGTCCGAGAAAACAGTGGCATTAGCAATTTGCGTGCAAAACTGTGTATATTACCATAAGTGACAGCTTAATAATCATCTAATCAAAATCTAAGAGAGGCAGTTTGGAACGGTACGTCTGTGAGGACAATGGTCCATCGTTCAAGTTACGGCCGCTAGTCGGCGTCACTGTCGCGGCACTGCAGTTGCTGGTACTGACAGGAAATTAAAGAAGTTCAAGATAACAGCAACCAGGTCAACCTTATCTATCATATCACCAGCTGCAGCCCCCTTATTTAAGACGTGACAAGCCATGTTCTCCTTATTTATCATGTAACAAGCTGGTCTCCTTCCCCCTCCCCCTCTGCCTTCCCTACCCCCTATTAAAATGAGATAGTCAATCATTCGAATTCCGTAAAAATTTCCAGCAAATCCGAAAAAATTACATAATCTGTATTTGAATAGGTTTCATGTTCAAAAATAATAGTGTAAAATGAAATTATGTTCAAAGATATTTGCCTATGAATTATATACATACATGCACACCTCTGTATTTCGTAAGCATAATATTAAAGTGAAGCAGTCAATGTATTTGTGCAACATCGTATCATTTTTAAAGAAATTTGTCTCTTATGTATACACACACACACACACACACACACACACACACACACACACACACGATATTTATATACTGAGCCTTCAGATTAAACTGCACTAGTGAACATACAAACCTAGTTCAGTGTGTCATACAAGGTGTAAGGTGCAACAGAATCTCAAATTAATTATTGTCCACATCTAAATTGTTCTACAATGTTTGTCAGGTGTCACAATGCTCTTGCACAAATAGTTATAAATAACATGCTCAATATTGTTGCCATTTGAAGTTAGTTAAACTAATGTGGCCAGGCTTATAACTGCAGAAAATACGTGTTAGATAAAATATTAGGCTAAGCAGGCAAACACACAAACAGGCATTCTGACAGAGACTGGAATAATAGAATTAATGTCATTATTTATGACTATTCTTTATGTAAGGTACAATGCACCCTCAGATTAAATGTTTCCACATCTAAATTGTTTTATAATGCTTATCAAGTGTTATTACTACAGTGATGTCTGCATGTGTGAGATACATAAAGTGTACTGTCAGTTATATCTGAGGAAATGTTATTGGTGAATCACATAACAATCTGTCAATTCGTGCGTTACCAGGTACAAAGTCAGGAAGAGAAGATAATGTATCTTTTCTACACTAAAAAATTATAATATATGATATTGGCTGGAAATTATTACATTTTATCAAATAGTATTTGGACAAGTCGAGTTTGTGTTCCCTAATACCTTTTAATGAAGACTAATATTTTCCATTTGGAACTATGACACCAAGAGCCTGTAAAAGGTTTACTGATTGTATTTCCCAAAATCAGCTATTTCCCATAATCAGCTACTAAATAAAAGAAAATATAATCAAACTATGTGCTGTAAAACACACACTCTCGCTCGACGTAATCAAAAGATGTGCAAAAACAAAAAACTCCTTTCTTTCAATGATGTCCAGCCTAAATCCTGTATCATTTCAGTGACACTCTCCCCATTATTCGGGATAAGACAATACGTGCTGCCCTTCTTTGAACTTTTTCGATGTACTCCGTCAGTCCCCTCTAATAAGGCTCCCACACCGTGCAGCAGTATTCTAAAAGAGGACAGACAAGCGTAGTGGAGGCAGTCTCCTTAGTAGATCTGTTAGGTTTTCTAAGTGTCTTGCCAACAAAACGCAGTCTTTGGTTAGCCTTCCCCACAACATTTTCTGTGTGTTCCTTCCAGTTTCAATTGTTCGTAATTGTAATTCCTAGGTATTTAGTTGAATTTACGGCCTCTAGATTTGACTGATTTATCATGTAACCGAAGTTTAACGGATTCCTTTCAGCACCCATATGGATGACCTCGCACTTTTCGATTTATAGAGTCAATTGCCAGTTTTCGCACCATTCAGATATCTTTTCTAAATCGTTTTGCAATTTGTTTTGATCTTGTGATGACTTTATTAGTCGATAAACGACAGTGTCATCTGCAAACAACCTAAGACGGCTGCTCAGGCTGTCTCCCAAATCGTTTTTACAGATAAGGAATAGCAAAGGACTTATAACACTACCTTCAGGAACGACAGAAATCACTTCTGTTACTAAATACACAAATGTATAAAATTGTAACTACAACACTGCAAAATACACATAGGCACTGATACTGATCTAACTTACAGCTTAAAGTGCACTTGCCAACAAAAATTAGCAAAGTAAACAATGTTAGCCATTGACAATATCTTTTGCTCGCAAAACGCAGTTTCAGCTAGTTCACCATTTATCCAAACATCTTCCCATGCTTGGAATACATTCAGTATAGCTATATGATCAGAATGCTTACCATCATCAAATACATTTTGTTGATACGTCAAATGACTTTTTTCCATCAAAAAACATGGAAAGGTGAAGGTGTAGGTGTTGAAATTGTTTCCTTCTTGGTGTCATCATATAGATAAGAGACTGTGGTTATTACCTGTATACATTCAGCTATGTAGTTCATTAACTTTTCAAAGTCGCCCAACTACCTACATTCCCCTTCTAAGACACATAGATTATTGTGAATAGAAGATTTTTTTATTTATTTATTTTGGATTTTTGGCCGGATAATGAATAAGGAAACAAATACTCTAGCACAATATACATATATACATACACATATACATACGGAAAGCAACTATTTCTTTGTGTATGTTTGGTGTAATATTAAAGGGTCAGTCTTAATTTCTAACCTATAATTTAAATCTACATCTCACATCTCAATGATATAATTCTCTCTCCACCTAGTGATTTTACAAAATTTTCTCAGATTCTAACACGTTTCTAATTCCGGTCCCATAAACTATCTCTCATGTGGCCTTAATAATTACATCCTGGGAATTTTAATTTGGTCTTTTATTTCCTATATAGGAGGGTACTAGAAATATGGCTTCATGCAATGAATTCTATTCGAATGAAGAATTCTTGACCTAATAATGTTAAGAAATGTCTTGGGTGTGTGATAAATACAAATGCTAAATCATAATAATGGAAAAAAGAGTTTATACGGTACTGTATAAAGCTTAACGCCATTCCATACTTTGATTATATATTAGTATATTAGAAATACTTTTAGGTTAATAACTATGTTGTATCTGAGCTGACAATTGACAAACTGTTCAAAACTCACTCGACTGCAAACCGTGTAACTCTGAAAACGCGTATTTTACTTGATATTAGTTATTTCCTTACCAACCAAGATGTTAAAAATGTTAGTATAGCATAAGACACAGATCTATCACCATGAGCAGGATGCCTGAAATGTGGAGAAAAATCTCACAAGAACATCAAAAGAAAACAACTTTAGGAAACAAGGAAAAGAAAATTTACTTTCTGTTGCTGAACGTTTATTTACAAAGAAATCAGGGAATTAGTTACATTACCTTTTCAGTTTGTGGAAATTTAAAAAACTAACACCTTTGTAATTCACATCAAATTGAAGCACTCTTCTTCGGCAACTTTTTTCGCAGGCATTCATTCTGAGCAGTAAAGAACTTGCAGTAACAGCTAAAGTCCAAAAAAAAAAAAAAAAAAACACACTGTCACAGAGAGAAACATTTACCTATACCCATTGTGGATGACGACCTGCGATTATGATTTAAATTGGCGATTTATGTGGTAATAAATATGTCACCAGTTGCTTTTTTAAGATTTATTCAACCATGGACATGTTTTCGAAACCCTACAGGCTCATCTTCAGATGGAGGTGTTACAAGAACGTTATGTTGCGGAGCAAGTGTAGCTAGATGCAGTGCACTCACTAGGACTTACTTCTGAAAACAAAAACAGCAAATAGAGTTCATACTTATTTTATTAAGTCGCTCAGTCTTCTGTACTGTGTTTTTTGCTACTAATTCGTAGTAGAAACCTGAAAAGAAACTGTAAAATGTGGCAGTTTCTTCTTCTTCTTCTTCGTTTCACCCAACTTTGGGGTACGTTGAATCAATCACTTCTGTGTGTTCTGTGCCTTTCTTTTCGCCCAGTACTGCTTCATTCTTTCTGATCTTGCTTTTCTTTCCTCATCAGAGATGACAATCGTTCTTTTCTTCCTATTTTGGAGCTGGAATCCCTCTTTTCTGTCTTTGCTTATCATTTTTGCGGTCCTGTCTGTGAGCATTTTTTCTGTGATGTGTAGTTCTTTTAAGTCTTTCTCTGTTTGGATAAACCAATTTGGTTTGGATTTTTTATTCCTGAAGTAGTCAAACATTCTTTTTGTAAGTCTATTTGGGTTCATTCTGAGAATGTGCCCATAAAACTCAATTCTTCTTTTCCTCATTGTATCCGAAAGTTTTTCTCTGGTTTTGTAGAGTGTTTCATTTTTGGTATGAATTAGTTTGTCGTTATGAAATTTGGGGCCTAAAATTTTTCTCAATATTTTTCTTTCTTTGATCTCTAGCCTTTCAATTGGGCCATGGTTAGTGATAGATAATGTCTCAGCTGCATATAGTGCTTCTGGTTTAATGACAGTGTTGTAATGTTTTATTTTTGAATTCCATGAGAGGGACTTTTTATTATAAGTATTTTTAGTAAGCTGGAAGGCTAGTTCAACTTTGTTTCTTCTTAATTCTATTGCTTTTTTCTCAAGGGCGTTCCAGCTAATCCATTCACCAAGATATTTGAATTCTTTAACAATTTCGATCTTTTGGTCTCTTACTTTAAGATATTTCATTGGCTTTTTTATATTTGTGATTATTTTGGTTTTTTCAAAAGAAATTTTAAGGCCTATTTTCTCTGCTTGTTTCTGTAATTCGAGGATCTGTTCTTTGGCTTCTTCCCATGTTTCAGCTAGTAGGGCCATATCATCTGCAAATGCTAGGCAATTAACCTTGATGCCTTTGTTTTTTGTTCCTAGTCGGATTCCACTATTGATTTTCTTGTTCCATTCTCTTACTATTTTTTCTAGGGCACAGTTAAATATCAATGGAGAGAGTCCATCACCTTGTCGTACTCCAGTTTTTATCTCAAATAGGTCTGAGAGTTCTCCCATAAATTTAATTTTGGAGTATGTGTTGGTGATGGTTTCTCTAATTAGGTTTGTAGTTTTATTGTCTAGGTTCAATTCTTTTAATATGGAGATTAGAGATTCCCTGTCTATGGAGTCGTACGCCTTTTGAAAGTCAATGAATGTGATGACATACGCTTTTGCTCTCGATTTTTGGTAGGCCATAAGATTTTTGAGGTTTAGAATTTGTTCTGGGCAGGATCTTCCCTTTCTGAAGCCTGCCTGGTATTCTCCAAGTTGACAATCTAGCTGGGGTTCTGCTCTGTTCAAAAGGACTTTAGACAGTATTTTGTATGTTACGTCAAGGAGCGAAATCCCTCTGTAATTGTTGGGGTCTGTTCTGGATCCCCTCTTATGAATTGGGTGAATGAGGGCCATCTTCCATTCATCCGGAATTCTTTCTGTTTTCCATATTTCTTCAAATATGTTTTGGAGAGATTCTATGGCATTTCTATTGACATTTTTCCACAGTTCAGCTGTAATTTGGTTCTCTCCCGAAGCCTTATAGTTTTTGAGATTCAAAATGATTGATTGTAGTTCCTCGACGGTGGGTGGTTCTGAGTTAGGACTTGTTGAAGTTGAGTTGCTGAAATCCATTTTTTCAATTGGTTCTTTGCAGTTGAGAAGGTTTCTGAAATATTCCCTCAAAATTTTGCAATTATCCCTGTTGTTGTGTGCAATATTACCATTTTTATCTTGTAATTGGAGTGTCGGTGGGCTGTACTTGGTTATTTTTTGTTTAAAAGTTCTGTAAAAGCTCCTAGTCTTGTTTTTGTTGAAGTCTTCGTTGATCTGCAAAAGGAGTTGATCTTCTTGTGCTTTTTAAATTCTTTTGAGGTTTTTACTCACTAGTTTTCTTACACTCAGGAAATTTTGCCTATTATATTCATTTTTCTGAGATTGCATCTGTTGCCATGCTTTCTTTCTTTGCTCAATAAGTTTGTCACATTCCTCTGTCCGCCATGCGTGTTTTTTGATTTTGGTTATAGGTGCTATTTGTTCAGCTTTGGTTAGTAGGCTTTCCTTCATTTGATCCCAATTTTGGTTCCTTATATCTTGAGTCGCGAGGGGAAACTCCTTCGAATTCATTATCTTTTCTGGATCGTATCTTCTGCTTTTGGGTTTACTGTTTCTATCTTTCCTTTTGGGGATAATTTTGAGTTTTATTTTAGAAAGATAGTGACCAGAATCCAAGTTTGCTCCTCTGAGTACTTTGACATTTTGTATTTCTGTATGGTGTTTCCATTTTATCGCCACATGATCAAGTTGAAATTCACGCAAGTGTGGGTTTGGTGAGGTCCATGTCTTCTGTTTTCTGGGTAGTCTCTTAAAGGCTGTGGATTTCAGGATCAAGCCATGCGCTTGGCAGAGTTCTACTAATCTGACTCCATTTTGGTTAGTTCTATTGTGCGCTGGGTAGTTTCCAACAATATTTTTGTATTTCTTCTCTTTTCCTACTTGAGCATTGAAGTCCCCCGTAAGTATGATGTTGTGTTTGTCTGGGATCTTTTGCACCGCGTCATCTAGTTGTTCCCAAAAACGTTCCACCTTTTCCTTATTTTTCCTACTGTCTTCATTTATGGGGGCATGTGCATTCACAATTGTGTATACTCTATTAGCAGATTTAAAAGTGAGTGTGGAGAGTCTTTCCGATTGTGATTGAAAGCTGATAATGGAGTCTAAAATACTTTTATCTATTATAAAGCCCGTTCCGAGGTGGGGTGTGTTTTTCATTATTCTTTTGCCTACCTTTCCTTTGTATATTCTGAAACCTCCGGAATCAAAATTGTTTTCATCTATGTATCGAGTTTCTTGTAGTGATGTTATGAGTATTCTATGATGTTTGAGGGTATCTGTAAGATGTTTTAATTTTCCTGTTTTTAAAAGAGAGTTTACATTAAAAGTAGCTATGTAACTTGTTTTTTTACATTTCAATTTGCTTGATGTCTTATCATGTCCCGATTCATCTCTGTGCAATGCTGCAGACTCCCCAGAATCCGATAGTCTGCTTGCGCACCTTGGTCCGGTGGATTGTCCACCTGGGGTAATTTGTTTCACATTACACTCCTCCATGATTGATAGTGGCAGTTTCGTTACACAACTATTTTTCTTCAACAATCCTATTAGTTTTGTTATTGTTGCCACTTTTTTTAACACGTCGCTTACACATCGCTTTTTCTTATATTCATCCAGAAGTTCTGTGTACATTTCAGTATCAATATACGTTGCTAGTTAAGTAATTGGTTTAATCTCGTAGTGTTGGTGTTTCCCAAAACTATTTCTTTATTAGATTAGTCTCCTGCGTGGTTTTCTGTTGCAAATATGTATTCTCAGAACAGTGTCGTCTGTCACTAGCTGTAAATCACGTCGTAAAACGTTTCCGTTCATTTTTCAAGTATAAAGCTACATTTTCATGTTGTTCAGTAGAGCTTACTTTTTCAAACGCTGTGTCTTTGATAAAGCCCCAGAATCACTTCACGTTTCCTTGTACCACTGTTCTCATTTTCCGTGCTTCCTTTCTTTCGACTGCGTATAATACCATACTATAAAGTCTCTTGTGGAAATAAACGCCATTACTGAGTGGAGGAAAGATGCGGCAACTTGAACCAAAACTTTTTGCAACCACACAGATACGACAGTTCTGAATGTTGTCGCCATATCAGTCAGTGATAAAGTCGTATCTCCCAGCCAATCAGCCAACTGAACTTAGATGGTTCCCAAGTATATTCTTCAACAACGTTGGCCGTCCACGTCTGACCGTAGTAAGGGAAGATCACTGTAATGCGTACCAAGTACGCCGTAACTCCTTCACATCTGCGCCTGCCATCCGAGAAAAAGTAATGGACTCCTTGCAGCAGTGAGATTAACATCCTTTACGTAGGGCCGGCCGTGTGGCCGAGCGGTTCTAGGCGCTCAGTCTGGAACCGCGCGACCGCTACGGTCTCAGGTTCGAATCCTGCCTCGGGCATGGATGTGTGTGATGTCCTTAGTTAGGTTTAAGTAGTTCTAAGTTCTAGGGGACTGTTGACCTCAGACGTTAAGTCCCATAGTGCTCAGAGCCATTTGAACCATTTGAACCTTACGTAGGCTGCCGTTAACATTATAACAGAAACGGCAAAGTTTGGGTGATACAATGAGCGGGAAGCATGGATTGCTGATGGATGGCGTCGCATTATGTTCATCGATGAACTGCGGTTCTGCATTATCCCAGATGACTACTCTTCCGATGTTTTGGACAGTCACATTAGTGTTACTCCTAGAGTGATGGCGTGGGGAGCCGCTGAGTATCACGTCAGGCCACAGCTGATAGTGATTGAGAAAACTCTCATGTAACAGTATCTTGGTGCCATCTTTCAACACGATTCTGCTCGTCCAAACATGGCATGTGTCCCTATGAACCGCCTGCGGAATGCTGAGGTACTCCCCAGATATGGTAGAGACAGAACATGAGGGGATTCACCTCCGTTTTCTAGAGCAAGAATCCAGGATATCACAGATGAGTTACAGGAGTTTTGGGCCCGTGTGCTTCAGCAGACGATACAGCAACTTTATGACACTTTCGTAACTGAATCAGTGTATGCATTCAGGTCAAATGGGGTACAACGTCACACCGATGAACAGGTTCATACTGCCAAGTGCTTTATAAATTTGACTCGATTTGGTAATCACTGCATAAACATTACATACCATCTGAAACCATGAAGTTTCATTTAGTTTCCTCCTCCCTTCCTGGATGTTTCACCTCTTTTTGATGGGCAATGTAAATAGCAAGACAGAGTTAAATCTGTGATTGTCTTTAGGCTGGGAAATATAGATGTACTTCATGCAGGACTGCACTTTCTCGTATGGTTAGCTCACCTAAAAGAGTAACTAAATTACTTTCCATTGTCCAAAGATTAAGCGCGAACTCGGTGCTTCGATATCACAATCTAGCAATTAATGAATAAGACCTCTGTGATTTCCTAATTCAGGAGTATTTAAAGAGGCAGAAGGTGATAGACATCAAACGAATCACCAAGAACTTAGTTAACTTTCAATGACATACATTGTTTCACCACAGCTCTAAAGTATATACAGGGTGAATCATAATTAATGGCGTAATTGCATACAGCTGAAAGTACACGACACTAGAAGCAAAAAAGTATCAGTAAACATAAGTAGTACAGCAACCTCTGTGTCACGACACTCTGCATTGTTGCTAATTTATTCAAGATGGCGGCGATGACGTCATCCATGATGGCGGCATGTAGACTTGGCAACAGCACATGGCGGCTTTTGGCGGGAAAATAGGCCTGTTGGGCTACCTCCACTAACCTAACCCCCCAGAAAAAAGGGCGGGAATTTTGACTGGAAAATAGGTCAATTGGGCTATGTCCACTAACCTAAGCCTTCAGAAAAAATTGGCGCCAACTACAAATTCCAACAAGATAATGCATGCAAAACCGTACTTGTCTTTATTATTATTCATTATTATTGATTATCATTTATTAACATTCATTATCATTTATTATTATTTATATCATGCATGTGTGTATGCAGCCCAACTGTGTTAGTTCATACCCCTGCCACCAGAGAGCACCGCCGTGACGTCATTCAAGATGGCGGCTTTTGGCGGGAAGATAGGTCAATTCGGCTGTGTCCTCTAACCTAAGCTTACAGAAAAAATGGCGGCAAATTTGAATTCCAACAGGATAATGGCGGGCTTCTCTTTATTATTATATATTATTATTTATATCAAGTATGTGTCCAACTGGGTTATTTCATATCTGCCCCACCTCCATTACGTGATTAAAGATGGCCAATTGGGCCACATCCACTAACCTAAGTCCACCAAGTTTGAATTTTCGTGGTCACTTATGCTTTCGCCGCTAAATTATTAAAATCTCGTCATTTGTACTACACTACGTCACAAGGTGGGAAAAGGACTCTTTATTTCAGGCATTACAGTCATGCAGGTGTGTCCGAACTCACTTAGCAAACATCCTCGAGATGCTCACACCACGAACTGCAGAGTGCAGCTGACGTGCTCGCGGCCGGCTGAGGCCCCGCGCGCCAGGTAGGCAGCGACCAGCCCCGGCTACCGGTGTCCCAGAGTCCGCCACACCACTCGCCTTAAGTAAACATCTTTTGGCGAGCACTTAACGCAGGATAGGATGGAACCTGTCCATGGCTACGTCACAACATTCGCCCATTCGATCCAGCATGTGGTGGACAGAGAACGCACTCTCGCAATTTTGGCGGCAAAGTTGTTTTTCTGGTCAGGTTCGAACAGGTCCATATTCACGTCAGACACCAGCCGATCGGTCCGCATTCCACCACGTGTCGCAGTCGCGGACAAAAGAACACGTTTCGCGCCAAAGTTGTTTTTGGGGACACTGTAATCTTCCCTGACGTTGCACAATGGTCCGAGATGTTTGCTACAAGCTCCAAAGTTCTACCATGTGACCCGCTAAAAGCTATTCTTTATTATTATTCATTATCATTTATTATCGTTCATTATCATTCATTATTATGCGACCGAGAACGCCGTGCTACACTTTTGGCGCCAAAGTTTCCTCAACAGTTGAATCCGCCATGACTGTACAAGAGCTTGTTTGGTCGCTACGAGACCCCTCACTACGTTGTTTGACTCTCTCTCGCGCACGCGTTATAACGGGACACGTGCTCCTTGGACGTCCAACCGCTTACATCACACACCCTCGATCGTCCCCCTCCATACACGCGACAGACATAGTCTTCTGACAATATGCTAACACATCTTGCATCTAACCTACCAATTACCTAAGTACTCAATTCCATTTCAATTTTAATCATATTAAATAATTCAATTTACAATTTCATACACGTATGCAAAGGTGTTCAACTACCTACTTTCAACTACTTTTAGAGGACCAGACCACCTCCTCTTCCTAGGAACCCTCGCCGAGTTTGAATTCTGTCAGTAAAGAAACGTCACTTGCGTTTTCGCTACCAACCCAAGAAAATTGCGCCTAAAGAAAGGGCACTTGTACTAACCTCATCCACCTGACCGCCACTTCTTCCTAGGATCAGGCGCCAAGTGTGAAATCTCCCAGTAAAAAACATCATTTGCGTCTTCGCTACCAACGTAAGAAAATTGCTGAAAACGAAGCGTACCACCACCACTACTTCCTAGGGGGCGGATGGTAAAAGGACAGCCTGCACTAGGCTGATGGAAGGAGGAATGAGTGTACTTTATTGATTTGGGAGCAATTTGTTTAGGGATCTAGTATATTTATCACAGAACGCACGCTCTGACATGTCCCCACAGCATTCAGATCCTGCAAACTACTCCTACATAACTCATGTATAAGGCACTACACACACGCTTGCTAATTGTAAACCGTCAAAAAAGTTACTGCACAGCCTACAGACAAGTGAAGCACACCTAAATAATTCAAAACATTCACGCCCATAGAACCGAACAAATCTTAATTTCTCTAAATAATAATACATCTAAAATACCCTGCTCCCTAATTGTCAACTTTTCAAAATCATACACCTGTCTTTATTTAAACAACTAGAGATAGACAGCACCACCACCCTCTGTATTCGCCAATCAGTCCACGTTGCAGCTGACTTAGTACACAGGACACCCCCCCCCCCCTCCCATCACGCCCTGTGACGTCAGAGTATCTGAATAGTTTCACATATCTTTTTGAAACGTGTGCATGTCATAGGTTTCGATATGTAAGGCTGACCTAAGGCGGGTTCTGAACTCCAGTAGTGCACTACACTTGGCAATACAACCACACCCATCAAGATATTCATTTCAATCCAGGCCAGTAACTCCTCTACAGATAAATTTGTCCAATTATTTGTAGACTCACTTACAGTGTGACCAGATTGCCGTTTTTGCGCAAAAACCACTCAGACTGCGATGTGCTGCTCGGGGAACTAAGGAAGGACTGCATCTATTTATTTCGAGCCCTTTTATTTAATCATGGAGTATATTTGTCACAAAACACCCGCACTGATCTGTCTGTGGTCATGTAACACAGTCCACAAACACGTAAACAACTCCTAATTTCACCACACAATAGCAAACTGCTCTTAAATAATGGAGTATAGAATATCCACAGACGAGCTCTGTACTCTTAAACGCTCTGCGAGGCATGCATGTACACAGACATACAGAAAACAGAGCAAGCGCTCTCCGAATGTGGAGGTGACTGGATACGCCTGGGTTACATTTACAGGCAATTTTAGAACACAGAACCATATGTTATGTCGCGGTCGCATGGCTGGATCTGACATAAAATCGAAAGCAATGCGGAAACTGATTAGGGCATATATCTAAACTAACCTAATACACACCGAAATGCGGTGAAAATGAGGACGTACTTGCTTATCTTCTGGTTCCCACAGAGCAATTTGTACATGGAGTCAAGTATGCGGCAACAAGAGGAATGTAGGAAAACGATGACATAAAAGCGAGCAGAATCAGGAAGGTAGTCAATTTTTTCTCGTTGAGTTCGTATTATAGTGTATGTCTACTGAGGTAGCAGTGATACACGCGAGTTGTATACTGTATTTGATGCTTTTCAGGAGGACAGAGAATCATTCACGTCTAAACTTACCCACATCTGTGTTAAAGGATAACAGAGAGTGTAGGGGGTGATCGATTGAGATAGAGTTGTAACTAGGTACGATTTAAACGTTGACTCATTTATTCTAGAGAAGGACAAGTTGCTGAAGGTCAATTTTTTTCCAGTGTTCTATCTGGATGCTTTAGTCACGTGGTATAGCCTGCGTTCTAGTTGTATGCAGTTACAATGCTTTACACATGATAGATTCGATGATTTGTGTAAAAATATATCGAACTATGTTGCGTATAAATATCACTCCGTTCTTGTTCTTAACTGTATGCTATTAAATTAAGGCACTTTGAGATCTGTTACTATAGATCGATATGGTGTGCTAAGCTCCAAGACTTCGTTACATCTCGAGAGATGTGGTGCACTTGGAGGGGTTAGGACTAGGAAAGCTCTATTCAGTCAAGAGAGGTGGAGTGTAGCTGTATTCGTCTGCTTGGTTGAGAATTAATTGGGTAGCGATGTTGCGGGGTAGATTGGTCAATGCCGAGGTGAGGATGGTCTTTTAACGTAAGAGGGCGAGATTGCTCTGTGACCGCCATACGCAGAGAGATTGGTCGAGTACGGTGCGCGAGGTCTTAGAAATATGTATAGCGTTGTCTGGTATACTTTGATCGTTTTTATGTGTTCGAGAATTAAGTGTGAATGGACGTACTGAGCAGTCATCTATCAATGCTCGCAATTATATCTGCAAAGTTGAAGAGGTATGGTTTAGCCATGACACTGAAATTAGGAAAACATGCTGTCACATGATTGGCCAGTGTTGGACTTACTGTACAATTTTTCGCGATATCAGCTGTGATGGATAATATTACAGTAGATCGGTAGTGTCTTATCCATCCCATCTGTGCATTGGGTACCACATAATGATTGAGTGACAATGCTTGTTTGAGTTAAGGAACAAATTTTGGTTGATGGACCGCAACTTCTGGGGTTGCTAGCACCGAAAACGGTGATCCCGTACTTGTGTGCAAAATGAACAATCACTAGAAATGGAACGCAGAGTTAGTAACTATTGGGTCATTGCGACATACGAGTTTAAGTGTAGAGGCCGTCAATCACTTTCGGGGGGTAGTTTGGAAAGTCGCCACGACGCCACCAGGCTCTTCTAGTTTCCTTGTGTTGTGGCTGTCCTTTATTTAAAATGATTCAATGTTATGCTATCGATGGTAAGAATATGATTTAAAAGGTGCAAGGTATATTTTCCTGTGGCAGTCCATGTTAATGTCTGTGCACGGCAGGAATTCTAGTTAGTCAGAGGTCTATGGCACGCTAAAGTACTACGACTGTGCTTAATATCGACGAGTGAGGTGAATTTTATAGTACTATATTAAAAATATTTTTGGTCTTCTAATACGTGAGTCTGGAGATGTCTGTAGAAAAGGGAGCAGGC
The DNA here is from genome assembly GCF_023898315.1 of Schistocerca nitens. Classification (NCBI taxonomy): domain Eukaryota; kingdom Metazoa; phylum Arthropoda; class Insecta; order Orthoptera; family Acrididae; genus Schistocerca; species Schistocerca nitens. The sequence continues at coordinate 482,595,460 of NC_064621.1, forward strand.
TCTGATCAGAAACACTGACGCATTTCTGCCAACGGGAAATTGCTCTCGAATTAGCTGAATTGTTCTGAGAGCGACTTGGGTCGACTGAGGGTGCTCTGATGGAAAATGGTCATTTTGTACAGTATAGGAAAATGAATTGCATCTTTACTACAAGGGCAAGGTGCGCGTCGGAATATTGTTATCATTGGTCTGTGTTTAAGAATATAATATTAAATGCTCTATCCTCAGTGAGAGGGGTGTGTATGTCGGTAAAAGTATTTGCTTATTTGACTACATGTATGAGTAATTTAGTACATTTAATTGTTCACGGATGGTTCAAATGGCTCTGAGCACTATGGGACTTAACATCTGAGGTCATCAGTCCCCTAGACGTAGAGCTACTTAAACCTAACTAACCTAAGGACATCACACACATCCATGCCCGAGGCAGGATTCGAACCTGCGACCGTAGCAGCAGCGCGGTTCAGGACTGAGTGCCTAGAACCGCATGGCCACATCGGCCGGCATTGTTCACGGAAAATGACTATCTGTGGAAAAAGGAATTGTTATGTTCTATTGAGCTAAGTTGTGTGTTGGGGCGTAAATGCTTGTACAAAATTATTATAACAGGGTGGGTGGCATATAAGTATAACAAGTTCTGTGAAAGCGTGTGTTGAAGGAATGAGCGAGTGGATGACACGACTCATCTACGACTGTATCATTATGACATCTACATAAATGTCGGTTAACCTAAATTGAGGTATTTTTTTTAAATTCTGCTTGGAATTATGTTTGTCTATTTGTTCTAAATGCATACTCATCTATGCTTAGAAAGGGACAATCCTTTTTTATTATTAAGTGAGTTTTGGCAGGAGTGAATAGGCTTTTATATATGCGAGTTTTTAAGATTTGTGAGTGGAAATTGTCAGCGCAGCTTGAATGACGTCGGGTTCACTGGCTGGGGGAGACACTGTTTACATGTTCAGTTGGAGATGCAGGGGAGGATACAGATCTGCGCTATTCAGGAATCCATTTGTGCCCTGTATGTCGTTAGCCAATAGCTGGAGAGCAGGTACAGAGAGAGCCCACTTCAGTATGCTGGTCTTGGGGCTGAGTGGATGGCTATTTAGATGGACTGACATGTGGCTTTGACATGCCGCCAGCTACGCTCGCTTTGTAACGTGCAATGGGATTAGTTTGAGCATTTAGTACTTGTTTTGGTGGTTATTGGATTAAGAACTGTAATATAGAAGGTCATGTCCTCTGCAGGGACGCTGTGTAATTCAGTAAGAGTATTTACGTATTTGAAGATATGTTTCGCGATTGGTGATGTTAAGTTGATGGTGCAATTTAGCTACCACTGTAAAAAATAGCTGTCTCCTGCTGAATGAAAGAAAGAAAGAAAGAAAGGGATGATCTTCCCCCCAGACCTGATGGATGAGTTATTAGATAAGAGCAAGTGATAGTTGTTGAATGATGCTACGTGTTCTGATATAGAAGTCTCTAAACGACGGCGCGAATGAATGTGTATGTTGAATGGTTGAAGAGTAATGCACAATGGAAGGAGTGAGACATTAGAACATCGAGGACGAGCGAATTCGCGTCCTTCCTTGTTGTTCCATGAAATGTGATGATGAGTACAGTACACAAACCCTCGTCGGCGATGTCTTCACAGCCTTTACGCACGCTGGTTGGGTATTAATTATCGGGGATAGCAACTGAGGCGTGTCGCTGATAAAAGTTGTATAATGACTAGAGAAGATGAGTTTGTATGCTGTCGTGAGAAGGTGCAGCTTGAGGACATAGATAATTGGACTAGATTTTTTTTATGTGGAAATTTATGAAATCTATAGATAGTGATATTCGACCGCTAGTGACAACAGTTAAGAGCGGAAAAATAGGCCCAAATGGAGCGCTGGCAGATTGTTGCGGCAATGGTAATAATATTTAATTCAAGTTGGAGGTGGTAAATATGGACCAGACTTTGAATATTGGTGTGAGTGTGGTATGTGCTTGACGGTCTGTATAAAAGTTTGACTCTTTAATTGTGTTCGGTATTTGGGGTGTGTGTAAAATTAATTTTACTGTTGAAAGTGCGAGAAAGATGAGTTGATTGGTGTTTAGATAGAGGCTACGTTTGTAATTCGAAAAGATGGGATGAGACTGGTAAAGTGAGTGATTGACGTCCGCAACTCGTGGTCGTGCGGTAGCGTTCTCGCTTCCCACGCCCGGGTTCCCGGGTTCGTTTCCCGGCGGGGTCAGGAATTTTCTCTGCCTCGTGATGACGGGGTGTTGTGTGCTGTCCTTATGTTAGTTAGGTTTAAGTAGTTCTAAGTTCTAGGGGGCTGATGACCATAGCTGTTAAGTTCCATAGTGCTCAGAGCCATTTTTTTTTTTTTGAGTAATTGACATGGTTTGTGGGGTGATATATGAATACATGAGCGTCAAGATAGGGTTGAGGACGTTTGCGTATGTTGATGGCGGGAGGGGTGTGAGGTTAGGTGAGGAGGGAGGAGTAAATTAGATCTTATTTTAAAAAATGGCGTAAAGTAAGAACAATATTGACAAGGTTTTAGATGGCTGGTCACGGGACGAGGCAAGAGCAGGGATGTGTAGTTATGGTTACTTAAAGGACCGTGTAATGTCGTGTGAGGAGCAATGCGCAATGTACTATTGTGTCATAGGAGGTAAAGACATGTACTGCTATGATGTGTCTAGCGTATGGAGGCTGTGCTTTGGAATTATGCTACGTTGATATAAAGTTGACTTTCACCCACGTTCGGTGGTCACGGCTCGGGGTTGTGACGGATCGCGGTCCTGGACAGACGTCTGAGTGTGCTTTGACAGCTCACGAGCGCGTCGACCGCGCCAACTCATGCTTGCGGAAGCCGAGCAGGGGCTGTCCGCGGTCTGAAATCAGACGGATGCATGACTTCACGATCCTGTGGACATGGTGCAGTGGGGGTACCTGTGCACGTCTGCTGAGTTATTTTGTGAGCGGATCTGGAGGCTCTGCTATGTGTTATTTGGATAGTTTACGAGTACCGAGCGTATCTACACACCAGTGTGAAGAATTATTTGGTAGCAGTTTGTTATTGTGTGTACTGAAACTATGAGTTAGGTGCGTGTCTGTGGGCTGTGCAACTTGGCCCAGGGCTCATCTTGGTGGGTGTTTTGTGGTAGTGTGATAGATATACTGTATGGTTAAATAAGTTGTTTGAAAAAATAAATTGAGTGCTGTCAATCATTAAACACCCCTGCAGAACAGGTCAGAGTGATTGGTTTTCCGTCACCATCTCGGTTGCAGGCGAGTAGTAAGTGTTCTTGCGGCGGCGTTAATTGTGTGTGTCAACGAGCTATGGGCTATTCTGACAATAGACGTGAAAGCAGGTCTAGACCTGAGACGCCGGCGGTATACATGAGAGGAACAATGCAGCTTTCACATGTGTCAGAGGAGAGTACCCTTTATGATCGGCTGTCACGAGCGCGCGGAAGCTGAACTTGACTGGAGGCTCTGGAACCCTCCCTCCCGCCCTCCGCACGCGCGCGCTACCTGCCTTGGAGCGTAATCTAAGGCGCATAGGTGATATGAATTTTTCCGGTATTAGGCGCAAATGATGCTCTGAGGAGGTCATGTTTGGGGGAGGCCGAGCAGAGACTTTTGGTCGGTCTGGCAGCTGGGGGCAGGGTGTTTGGGCGCGTCTGTTGCACTATATTCCGAGCATGTCTGTGCACTGTGCTGTGCGTTGTTTGGAGAGTTTAAGAGTACAGAGCTCGTCTGCGGATATTGTGTATTCTGTTATTTAAGAGCAGTTTGCTATTGTTTGGTGAAATTAGGAGTTGTTTGCGTGTTTGTGGGCTGTGTTACATGACCACAGACAGATCAGTGCGGGTGTTTTGTGACAAATATACTAAATGCCTAAATAAAAGGGCTCGAAATAAATATAGTGCGGTCCTTCCTTAGTTCCCCGAGCAGCACATCGCAGTCTGAGTGGTTTTTGCGCAAAAACGGCAATCTGGTCACACTGTGAGTGAGTCAACAAAAAATTGGACAAATTTATCTGTAGAGGAGTTACAGATCTGGATTGGAATGAATATCTTGATGGGTGTGGTTATGTTGCCAAGTGTAGTGCACTACTGGAGTTCAGAACCTGCCTTAGGTCAGCCTTACGTATCGAAACCTATGACATGCACACGTTTCAAAAAGATAAAAAGATATGTGAAACTATTCACATACTCTGACGTCACAGGGCGGGATGGGAGGGGGGGGGGGTGTCCTGTGTACTAAGTCAGCTGCAACGTGGACTCTGATTGGCGAATACAGAGGGTGGTGGTGCTGTCTACCTCTAGTTGTTTAAATAAAGACAGGTGTATGATTTTGAAAAGTTGACGATTAGGGAGCAGGGTATTTTAGATGTATTATTATTTAGAGAAATTAAGAGTTGTTCGGTTCTATGGGTGTGAATGTTTTGAATTATTGAGGTGTGCTTCACATGTCTGTGGGCTGTGCAGTAACTTTTTTGACGGTTTACAATTAGCAAGCGTGTGCGTAGTGCCTTATTCATGAGTTATGTAGGAGTAGTTTGCAGGTCTGTATGCTGTGGGGACATGTCAGAGCGTGCGTTTTGTGATACATATACCATGTCCCTAAACAAATTGCTCCCAAATCAATAAAGTACACACATTCCTCCTTCCATCAGCCTAGTGCAGGTTGAGTCTTTCTACCACCCGCCCCCTAGGAAGTAGTGGTGGTGGTACACTTCGTTTTCAGCAATTTTCTTACGTTGGTAGCGAAGACGCAAATGAGGTTTGTTTACTGGGAGATTTCACACTTGGCGCCTGATCCTAGGAAGAAGTGGCGGTCAGGTGGATGAGGTTAGTACAAGTGCCCTTTCTTTAGGCGCAATTTTCTTAGGTTGGTAGCGAAAACGCAAGTGCCGTTTCTTTACTGACTGAATTCAAACTCGGCGAGGGTTCCTACGAAGAGGTGGTGGTCTGGTCCTCTAAAAGTAGTTGAAAGTAGGTAGTAGAACACCTTTGCATACGTGTATGAAATTGTAAATTGAATTATTTAATATGATTAAAATTGAAATGCAATTAAGTACTTAGGTAATTGATAGGTTAGATGCAAGATGTGGGTGTTAGCATATTGTCAGAAGACTATGTCTGTCGCGTGTATGGAGGGGGACGATCGAGGGTGTGCGATGTAAGCGGTTGGGCGTCCAAGGAGCACGTGTCCCCTTATAACGCGTGCGCGAGAGAGAGTCAAACAACAGTTTCTCGCGCCGCGCGCCGCGCTTGCCTCGCTAGTACCGTGGGAAATTTGAGGCGGGGAGCGGAAAAGTAGCCCGGCCATATGCTCACATCGGAACGGCGCGTATCAGCAGTGGTAGTATTGCCAATACGATAAATTTTGCCTTACTGTGTACTGAACTTTATTGCCTTTGGGTAGTGTTTCGCTTTTCGCCATTTAAACGCTCCAGCTTTCTTCGTTAGCACGTTATACTTTTCTGTTATTTATATCTGCATAGTTTTGTTTTGTTTTTCTTCTGTCAAGAAAAATGTATACTTCAGTAACTGATGAGCCATTGACCGCTGGAATTGCACCATATGCCTCCGTGATGTTTTCAGATCGCAAGAAGGGACAGAGGGTAGTGAATAAAGAAGCAAGGAATATTATAAAATCATGTGATTAATAATCAAGGCAGGAAAGTAAAGCAAGGTTATATTCTCGCTGCCTAGTAAGCTAGCGTATCTGTATGATCTGTTACAAAAATTTAGAAAGGGATAGTCTCCACAGGTGTGAACCCTTTGTGCTTTCAGTAAAAAGCGTCCAAGATCTGAAGTATAGAAGTTTCACTGTGATTACTCTGACATGGATGTAATAGTGTAATACGACACACTGTACTACATGAATGTGAACAACATATTTCCACTGCAAGCTAGAAACAGTCGAAAAGCAGTCACAAATAACAATGATTTAATTGGTTCGCCGTGATGAGAAAAAGCATTTCAATTGTTGCATGGACATTATCAGCATTAATAAACTAATTATACAACAACAGGCTACACAAATGAAGAAAATGGTCGGTATTATTACGAAAGTAGGAATATCCTAAAAGAGTGTTATGATTAGATATATTTAATTTGTTGAAATGTGCTGCTGACAAAGGCAGATCTACTTTCATGACAATGTTTTTCGAACTCCATCTCACAAGGCACACATGGCTAGCTTGTGCATTCCTGTCGTGCGCATTATCCTTCGCTGCTGACTGACCATTGTGTTGTGCGACAGATCATTTGTTTATTTTTCTCAATAACAACTATTTTATTCGCGATCACGCATTTTCAGTTTGGCAAGCCCTAGGTGAGTAAACAGTATCTGGCATGTGCCTATCTTTCCGCCTGAAGGAACGCTCGTCATTATTTTAATACTGCTCAGATCAAGAGAAGGAATAAAATCCTTTGGTAAGTTTTCATTCCAGTTGTTCAGTGTTAAAAATACGATGGGTTACGGGGATTCCATCAAAATTCCAACAGAATTGCCAATCTGTTTTTGTGTGAGTTGTTAACCTTTCCTCATTCGAAGAAGCATCACCATTTATGAGTAAAGGCCACATTTCTCTTGGTGACTGGTTTAATTGTACTTCCTTTGTCACAATGTAATTTGCCAAACTCATCTAACAGCAGCTACTGAGACAGAATTCCGAAACGGAGGGCCTCATTAAACAAGTAATTGGCAATCACAGAACTCAATAGCTTACGAAAAACCTCATAGTATCGGTTTGCAGTAACATAAAAGAAGAAATTTCATGTTTATTTTCATACTAGGAAGCTCTTGTTTCGCTAGCTGTCGATAACTCGTAAAAAATTACAGTCACTGGAGTGAAATAAATAAAAAAAGAAGTATAAGTAGTGATATATCGCCATAGATAAGAAAGTTCCGTGTGTTTAATAATTGGCAAAACACTCTCCTCCTTGTGTGCTATCATTCGCCAAACTTTCGTTTCGATGTCTCGAGCGGTTTAGGACATACGAAAGATGTTGCGAGTATTTCGTTCTCGCGGGCGTGAGATCGGAAGTGAGCGCGCTACATGGGATCCATTTTCTCGATATCGGAGGCAGATAGAGATCTCCTCCCAAATCTAAACAAAAATTCAGTATGTTAGCTAAATTTCATACGCAGCAACATACGGAGTAATACGCACCAAACGCAAAATCATATCGACCCGTAATTTTCGTTACAAACTTTTTGAGTTTTGCGTAGTGTCTTACTGAAATGTGTACATCACAATAAGAATGGTCATTAGTGAGGTGATGGGCACTTCGTCACGAAGGTGTCATATAACGCTGCAAGTAAGGCAAAAATCATATATTTTCAGAGAACAGTTTCTGTAAAATCGTTTGAGAAAGATAAGAGGTTGCGCGCGCTTCGGTTCAATCAGCGCAGAGCGTCGCCAGTCGGCGCGTGCGAAGTATGCTGTACGCGTCGCAATATGCGCTGCACCCGCGCGACCCGTGCGGAACGTGCGTGTCGCGCTGTTGTGTCGTGTCACGTCACACGTGCTATACGCTTCCCAATTTGCGCCTAGCCAATGTGAGGGGTCTTGTGGTGACCAAACAAGCTCTTGTACAGTCATGGCGGATTCAACTGTTGAGGAAACTTTGGCGCCAAAAGTGTAGCACGGCGTTCTCGGTCGCATAATAATGAATGATAATGAACGATAATAAATGATAATGAATAATAATAAAGAATAGCTTTTAGCGGGTCACATGGTAGAACTTTGGAGCTTGTAGCAAACATCTCGGACCATTGTGTAACACCAGGGAAGATTACAGTGTCCCCAAAAACAACTCTGGCGCGAAACGTATTCTTTTGTCCGCGACTGCGACACGTGGTGGAACGCGGACCGATCGGCGGGTGTCTGACGTGAATATGGACCTGTTCGAACCTGTCCAGAAAAACAACTTTGCCGCCAAAATTGCGAGAGTGCATTCTGTGTCCACCACGTGCTGGATCGAATGGCCGAATGTTTTGACGTAGCCATGGACAGGTTCCATCCTATCCTGCGTTAAGTGCTCGCCAATACACGTTTACTTAAGGCGAGTGGTGTGGCGGACTCTGGGACACCGGTAGCCGGGGCTGGTCGCTGCCTACCTGGCGCGCGGGACCTCAGCCGGCCGCGCGCACGTCAGCTGCACTCTGCAGTTCGTTGTGTGAGCATCTCGAGGATGTTTGCTAAGTGAGTTCGGACACACCTGCATGACTGTAATGCCTGAAATAAAGAGTCCTTTTCCCACCTTGTGACGTAGTGTAGTACAAATGACGAGATTTTAATAATTTAGCGGCGAAAGCATAAGTGACCACGAAAATTCAAACTTGGTGGACTTAGGTTAGTGGATGTGGCCCAATTGGTCATCTTTAATCACGTAATGGAGGTGGGGCAGATATGAAATAACCCAGTTGGACACATACTTGATATAAATAATAATATATAATAATAAAGAGAAGCCCGCCATTATCCTGTTGGAATTCAAATTTGCCGCCATTTTTTCTGTAAGCTTAGGTTAGAGGACACAGTCGAATTGACCTATCTTCCCGCCAAAAGCCGCCATCTTGAATGACGTCACGGCGGTGCTCTCTGGTGGCAGGGGTATGAACTAACACAGTTGGGCTGCATACACACATGCGTGATATAAATAATAATAAATGATAATGAATGTTAATAAATGATAATCAATAATAATGAATAATAATAAAGACAAGTGCGGTTTTGCATGCATTATCTTGTTGGAATTTGTAGTTGGCGCCAATTTTTTCTGGAGGCTTAGGTTAGTGGACATAGCCCAATTCACCTATTTTCCAGTCAAAATTCAAAATTCCCACCATTTTTTCTGGGAGTTAGGTTAGTGGTGGTAGCCCAACAGGCCTATTTTCGCGCCAAAAGCCGCCATTTTGGATGATGTGTTGCGGTGTTACCAAGTCTATATGTCGCCATCTTGGATGACATCATCGCCGCCTTCTTGAATAAATTTGGCAACAATGCAGAGTGCTGTGACACATTGGTTGCTCTGCTACTAACATAGGGTCGAAATGCATACCTTAAGAGCAACATGCAATTTTTCACCGTCGACCCTGTGAAACAAATCTCTTTTACTGCAAACAGTTTGCTTTCCATATTTTGGGAAGTGGCAGTATGGACCAAAACAAGGAAAAATGTCCAGTAAACATGTCCTTTAAAATGCATCACGAGGAATAGGCTAATGAAGGTGGAAATTTGCCAGTTGGCTTTGGGACTCGAGGTGGAATTTCTATACGTTTCAGAGTTCTCAATTAGAGAAACAATATTTTTGCTATCCTTCTGGGTATGCATAGACAGTTAATGATTACTCATACTGGTAATGACACAGAGACCAGTGGACTGAACAGACAGTTCCTGTGCTCGATGGTGGCAGAGTTCATCAAGGGAACGACTAGCCAGAAGCAAAGTCCAACGCATATCGAAGGTCGTCATAAGCTTCCACAAACAGCACAGGGATCTATTCACATCGAAATAGATAGATACAAGCAAGATTAATCATTCTGCCATCAACGGCAAACACCGAAGGCATGAGAGGACAGCGAGAACTGACAGGCGAGTGAAGGGCTGTGGTGTTTATAGACTGCGTGGGTGGCCCTACGTGACATGCCCACAGTGGCAGCGCCCTCCACATGAGTGCCTGTGACCGTGGTATGGAGCTCGACTATCTGCGACCCTTTCTCCATACTGATACTCGTGCTAGGTGGGGAATCCAAATCGTTATCGGATAATAATGTATTTCAGTCACACTTTGACGCTCGAACAGTTGTGGAGTCCCACTGACGAATCCTGAGGGGGAGTAGGAAGGACTGCAAGAATGCGCGACATGGAACTCACCGACAAAATACTTCGAGTCCAACTTCTGCTGGTGGGCCGCCTGCTCTTCACTTGCCTGGCTGAAAAGTAGGCTATTGGTGGGTTAGAGTACGGAACTCGGCAACAATCTCGGGGATTACTAGTACTGGAAGCACCCCCTGGCACATTCCCTATGTACAAGTCTATCTACAAAGTGTCTTCATTTGGTTATAAGACTTCCTATTCTTTCCTGAGCCCAAGTCTCGTAGTGCAGAGGCGAGCGTGCCGGCGTAAGTGTCGACTACATCGGACTCTTCTAAGTCCATCCCCTGCCACACTGTGACACTCCCTAACCTCTTCCCGACGACTATGCAAAAAGACCCTCACAGTAGGGTGGGTAGCCCTTTTATAGGCGTCTTTGATCACGACCTCCTCCTTCTGGAAGTTTCTACCCTTACATATACGGGAGGGCAACTAGTAAATACGACATTGAATTTATACAGGGTGGTACATTGATAGTGACCGGCCAAATATCTCACGAAATAAGCATCAAACGAAAAAACTACAAAGAATTGCGGTAAAGGTCGATATCGTGTTGATGTATGGTTATTGTGATCAAAATGCCCAACGGGCCTGTGCTATGTATGCTGCTCGGTATCCTGGACGACATCATCCAAGTGTCCGGACCGTTCGCCGGATAGTTACGTTATTTAAGGAAACAGGAAGTGTTCAGCAGCATGTGAAACATCAACCACGACCTGCAACAAATGATGATGCCCAAGTAGGTGTTTTAGCTGCTGTCGTGGCTAATCCGCACATCAGTAGCAAACAAACTGCGCGAGAATCGGGAATCTCAAAAACGTCGGTGTTGAGAATGATACATCAAAAATGGTTCAAATGGCTCTGAACACTATGGGACCCAACTGCTGTGGTCATCAGTCCCCTAGAACTTAGAACTACTTAAACCTAACTAACCTAAGGACATCACACACATCCATGCCCGAGGCAGGATTCGAACCTGCGACCGTAGCAGTCGCGCGGTTCCGGACTGCGCGCCTAGAACCGCTAGACCACCGCGGCCGGCAATGATACATCAGCATCAATTGCACCCGTACCTTATTTCTATGCACCAGGAATTGCATGGCGACGACTTTGAACGTCGTGTACATTTCTGCCACTGGGCACAAGAAAAAAAAAATGTTCAAATGTGTGTGAAATCTTATGGGACTTAACTGCTAAGGTCATCAGTCCCTAAGCTTACACACTACTTAACCTAAATTATCCTAAGGACAAACACACACACCCATGCCCGAGGGAGGACTCGAACCTCCGCCGGGATCAGCCGCACAGTCCATGATGGGCACAAGAGAAATTACGGAACGATGACAGATTTTTTGCGCGCGTTCTATTTAGCGACGAAGCGTCATTCACCAACAGCGGTAACGTAAACTGACATTGTAGTGGACTGACAAGGCAGCCAGTCCACAGAGACGGGTAGCCGAAAGGGCACACGTACACACACGCCGACTGGCGCGAAGTCTGGAACAGGATACGTGATGAATGTGATAAAGAAAAGAACGTAGCTACTAGAACACTTAACTTTTATATCGTCCTTTGGTATACAGCATTCTTGATGATACAAGTGAGACTCTTTAGATTCATGAAGTAACTAATGGCGACTTGCTAGGTCGTAGCCATGGACTTAGCTGAAGGCTATTCTGTCTCTCGGCAAATGAGAGAAAGGCTTCGTCAGTGTAGTCGCTAGCAAAGTCGTCGTACAACTGGGGCGAGTGCTCGTAAGTCTCTCGAGACCTGCCGTGTGGTGGCGCTCGGTCTGCGATCACTGCCAGTGGCGACACGCGAGTCCGACATGTACTAATGGACCGCGGCCGATTTAAAGCTACCACCTAGCAAGTGTGGTGTCTGGCGGTGACACCACAGACAAAATATACACTATTGGGCAACGGAAAATCCACGATGGCTGCGACAAGAGGAACATCAGCGACCTTGGCGGGTCAATGGATGGTGCGGCATTATGGGAGGAAGGATAATTGGCCCCCATTTTATCGATGGCAATCGAAATGGTGCAATGTATGCTGATTTCCTGCGTAATGTTCTACCGATGTTACTACAAGATGTTTCACTGCATGACAGAATGGCGATGTACTTCCAACATGATGGATGTCCGGCACATAGCTCGCGTGCGGTTGAAGCGGTATTGAATAGCATATTTCATGACGGGTGGATTGGTCATCGGAGCACCATATCATGGCCCGCACGTTCACCGGATCTGACGTCCCCTGATTTCTTTCTGTTCGGAAAGTTGAAGGATATTTGCTATCGTGATCCACCGACAACGCCTGGAAACATGTGTCAGCGCATTGCCAATGCATTTGCGAATATTACGGAAGGCGAACTATCCGCTGTTGAGAGGAATGTCGTTACACGTATTGCCAAATGCATTGAGGTTGACGGACATCATTTTGAGCATTTATTGCATTAATGTGGTATTTACAGGTAATCACGCTGTAACAGCATGCGTTCTCAGAAATAAGTTCACAAAGGTACATGTATCACATTGGAACAACCGAAATAAAATGTTCAAACGTACCTACGTTCTGTATTTTAATTTAAAAAACCCTACCTGTTACCAACTGTTCGTCTAAACTTGTGAGCCATATGTTTGTGACTATTACGGGACCATCTATCACAAAGCGAAAAAAGTGGTCCAACTAAAACACTCTTATTTCTTTATGTACTACACGAATATGCAATAAAAATGGGGGTTCCTATTTTTAAAAAACGCAGTTGATATCCGTTTGATCTATGGCAGCCGGCCGGGGTGGCCGAGCGGTTCTAGGCGCTACAGTCTGGAACCGCGCGACCGCTACGGTCGCAGGTTCGAATCCTGCCTCGGGCATAGATGTGTGTGATGTCCTTAGGTTAGTTAGGTTTAAGTAGTTCTAAGTTCTAGGGGACTGATGACCTCAGAAGTTAAGTCCCATAGTGCTCAGAGCCATATGAACCATTTTTTTGACCTATGGCAGCGCCATCTAGCGGGACAACCATAGCACCATCTGGTTTCCCCCTTCAAGCTAGACAAGTTTCGTTCTTCGTAGTTTTTTCGTTTGACGCTTATTTCGTGAGATATTTGGCCCGGTCACGATCAATGGAACACCCTGTATATTGTTCGAAAAGAGCAAACTCTAGAGTTGTACATGGCTCCCGCTAGGTAGCAGCAGCGTGCGCCCACTTCAGTTCTAGCAAAATTGGTGTCGGGACAACAGAAAGCGTTTTGTGTTCTACATTTTGCGCAGTGAGGGTCAGTAATAACTGTTTAACCTGATTTTCGTTCTAGGTTTGGTGTGGATCCTCCTGCAGCACTGAGCATTAGACAATAGCATGAACAATTCTGAGAAACAGGTTATTCATGTAAAGGGAAAGCGCTGGCCATCCCCGAGTGACACAGACATCGAACGCATCCGCTATACTTTCACAAGGAATCCGCAGAAATCCGTTCGCCGCGCAGCTCTACAGCTCAACATGCCCCCGATGTCCGTCTGGTGTGTGTTGCGTCGACGTTTATACATGGAATCAAATACAATTCAGCTACAGCAGGCTCTTCGTGGAGGTGACAAACAACAAAGTTTGGATTTCTGTAATTTCGTTCTTGGCAAGTGGAGGATGACAGTTTTCATTCACGCTTAGTATTAGTGGCGAGGCAACATTCTGTTTAAATGGAAAGTTGAACCGTCATAAAGTGAGAATATGTGGTACGGAACAACCATATGAAGTTGTACAACATGAGAGGGACTCTTCAAAAGTAATGTGTTTTGTGCAGTTTCAGAGGAAAAGGTGTATGGTCCATTTTTATTTTCCCACAGTTGGAGACTGATTCAAACGACTTCATTTACCAACAGGATGTGGCACCGCCACTCTGGCATCTGGAAGTGCGGGAATTTGTAAATCAGACGATTACTACTGATCGATGGATTGGTCGCACTGGACCAAATGATTCAGCCTTACATTACTGGCCTCCAAGGTCACCGGCTCTGACAGCAGGTGATTGTTTCCTGTTATTATTTTATTTTTATTTTGCTATGGCAATACAGCGACAATATTTTATATAAGTACAACAATATGTAAACGAAATGTATAAAACAAAACAATGTGTAAATAGCACAAAAGGATAAAGTACAAACACACAAGACAAAATAAGTACACGTTAAAAGCTTGGCAAGCCTGACTGGAAACTCATTCATATAGTTAAAGCTCAATATCTAGATTGCACAGCCAATCCAAAGCAGAGGGTTTCATATATATAACCTCAGGGGCAGGTCCGGCGTATCTTCTTAAGGAGCATTCCTCAATAATATGGCGGACGTTCTGTTCTGGTGCTCCACAGTCACAGGCTGGTGAGTCGCATAGACCCCACTTGTACTTACATACATTGCATCTTGCATGGCCCGTTCTGATACGGTTTAATTTAGTCCAGGTACATCTCTTCAGGTCAAAGCCCGGTAGTTCCAGAGTAGGATCTTGGATATCTTGTTTATTAATTCCAGAATCATTCCAAAAGTGCCGCCATTACTCATTGATATCAGGTTGATGTTCTTGTGTATTAACCCATATAGGCTTCCGTGACTTCAAGTGGGTCGATGGTATTTCGTTCAAAACATCATGGATAGGTAGATTCTGTGGGTAATCTGAGTCATGAATTTTTGACCACTCTCTTGCTGCTGCTTCTTGCCTTCTCAATTGTCGAGATGGGATATTGCTTAAAGTGTGCAGCCAAGGGACTGGGGTGGGTTTAATAGTACCCGTTATTATCCTCATACACTCGTTCAACTGGACGTCGATTTTCTTAGTATGACTGCTCGAATGCCAGATAGCAGAGCAATATTCGGCAACAGGGTATACCAGGGCTATTGCGGCAGTACGTAAGGTAGATGCTTGAGCCCCCCGAGTCGAGCCATCCAATTTTCTCAGGATGTTGTTGCAACTCTTTAGCTTTTGGCTTACGTTTTCTAGATGTTTTTTGTAAGTCAGAGAGCGGTCTAGTGTTATGCCAAGGTATTTGGGGTTGAAGTTGTATTTGACTCTTTGTTCACATAAGTTCACATTCAGTTCCTGGGGGGCCATTTAATTGTTCGAGTGGAAAGCACACACCTCAGTCTTGGTTGGATTAGGGCAGAGTCGCCATTTTTTATAATATGAATTCAAGGACTCCAGATCTTCTGTGAGTACGTTCGCTCCTTCCCCAAGTGTTTTAGTTTGTACAACTAGCGCCAAATCATCGGCGTAGCAAAATTACCTGCTGACTGTATTTGGCAAGTCGCTAATATACAAATTAAAAAGGGTTGGAGCCAACACAGATCCTTGAGGAAGGCCATTTTTTATCTCGGACCTAATGGAAAAACGTGGCTAAGAAACTTTTACACCAACGTTTTAAACATTGGAGTAGTCCCACCACAATTTAAAATAGCCCACACGCTAGTAATCCTTAAACCTGGAAAGCTACCAGAAGATCCAACTAGCTACCGCCCCATCGCCCTCTTGAGTGTATGCTTTAAGTTGTTGGAACGCCTAATACTTAATAGAATTCAGGACATGGTGGATGGAATAACCCCTCCATATCAGGCATGTTTCAGAAACAAGCGCAGCTGTTGCGAACAAGTTTTAGCCGTAACATCATATATAGAAAGCGGATTCCAGAACAGGATGAAGTCAAGTGTAGCTTTTGTTGATCTGTCGTCGGCATACGACACTGTGTGGCTCCAGGGTCTTATACTTAAGTTCAAGAGACACATACCTAGTTTAAAACTGGCAATCTTAATGAACAACATGCTGACGAACAGGTCTTTCAAAGTGAGCATCGGCCACAACACCAGCAGATCAATTATTTCTTGCGGGGGTTTATAAAAGACTCTGTCTATGTGCCTCCGTTACCAGCAACCATGAATGGACTGAGACATCAAATAATGGCAGGTGTGAAAGCTGTAACTCAAGACATGCTCGCTGCAATGCGGGAATAATTTGCATACCGCATCTCAAAGGGGGCGTATTGAACACCTACGAAAAGGCATGAAAAAATTTTTTTGAGTTTCCCGTTCATCAAAAAACAAAATTCATTATAGACGTTTATTAGTTTCAGAAATATAGGCGTACCAAATCGGATAAATCTTTTTGGTACACCCTGTATTATTTTTATAAAAAAAATATTGTTCGTGTTGATGTGAGCTGTCAGACTTTAAAAAAGCAAGTCCGATAATGAGAACGAATCCCTTCTTTTGTGTCCCCAGTTAATGAATCCGCCGAATCCTCGACTCTTGCAGGGCGCATGCAGTATGAACTGAAGAATAGGGAAGCAGCAGTATCCCCAGCCCGGAAGGAAGCGGCTGGCAGATAAATCAGGGCAGCCGTGAAAGACTGCTTACAGGTCATGGCCGCCATCTCGTATGGCGGCGTGCGGGGTGCTGTGTGGCGCCAATTAACATGCCGAGGGCGCGGCGGCAAAAAGAAACCGTTCCCCGTACCGACTTTGTACGGGGCAAAGCGCAGCCCCGTCTGGAAACTTAATCATTCTTGTTTTCTGTTGTCGACTTCGGAGGCTCTGAAAGAACGTCTAAGGGATTCTATAAAAACGTGCTACCTCAAAAGCTAAATACCTCCCTATACGGACATACGGTGCCATACGTAATTTTACTTGTGATCGAAAGAGGCTTATGTCTGTCGAAGTTATTTTATTTTAGTGATCTTGATGCAGCCCTGAGGTAAGACATTTTTCATTTTTAAAAGCTTATGTACGTAATATGTTATCACATACATAATTTTTCAAGTTTGTGTATACATTGTATTACTGGTCTAGTTGTTATTTTGATCACTTTTTAGGACTTCTGAAGAAGGCGATATTATTATAGCAGAAACCATGGTCAAGGTTTAAAATAAACCTAACTAGTGCAACTGTGGGCTGTTTTTCATTCGAGACAATTTCGTAACGGTTGCTGGTGTTACTGCCATGATAATAATACAGCGATTGCAGTTTCCCATGTAGCTTGCATTCACTAAATCGACAACGCACAGGAGCAGTCACTTTGTGTGGCGGGTGAAACCGTCCTGTGTAGCGCCAGGCAAATGCAGCTACTTGCCAAATACATGTCACTGTAAAAAACTGGCGTTTTGGCCATGGCTACATTGGCCTTGACCCAGAAGAAGGCCTCTGTCCCCAAAGTCTAGACGCAAAAGGCCATTGTAACCATGGCCGAAACGTCGGTTTCATCCAGTGGCCTTTATTTTACAATATGATGTGGCACCGCAACCAGAAAACTTGTATTGTCAAGTGACTCTGGCCACAGAGGCCTTTGCACGTATAATCGCATTTTGTTCGATTGCGCTGTGCGTCTTGGTTGGAAATGAACTCGCTCCACTCACTCACAGTACTTGCTGTTAGTGATGTGTTGGTGTGTATGACTTGTACACAATGGTATGGAGAGGTGAACTACAGAATGGTGTGGCAAATGTCATCTAAGAAAATTGGACAGGGGCAGATATGATTAGTGAACAAGTGACACAGCAGACAGAAGGTTTACTTAACTATGAGGTGTGTTTTTTAAGTAAGGTCCGGTTGAACATCAGTACACAACGAAAGGTTATTTCAAAAAAGTAAATTTATTTTCAGAGAGTACATACTTGACTCTGCTTTTCGACATAGTTGCCAAGTTTGTTCAAACACGTATCATATCTTTCAACCAATATTGCCGCCGGCTCCGATAACCAAAAGTTCACTGCCGTTTTCGCGTCGTCGTCATCATTGTATCGGTTGCCACTGAGGTGTTGTTTGAGGTGGAGGAACAGATGGTAATAGCTCGACGCAAGATCAGGACTGTAGGGTGGGTGGTCTAAAACTTCCCAGCCAAAACTGTACAAAAAATCGCGGGTCTGACCTACCGTGTGAGGTCTTGCATTGTCATGGAGAAGGACAATTCCCTTTGTCAGCATGCCGTGTCTTTTGTTTTGAATCGCTCAGCGTAACTTTCTCGGGGTTTGGCAGTGTCCTTCTGCATTGATAGTGGTTCCTCGTTGCATGAAGTCAACCAACAAAACACCATGCCTATCCCAAAACACCGACGCCATGATTTTGCGCTGGGACAGAGTCTGTTTGGCCTTCACCTTTACAGGCGAGTGTGTGTGTCTCCATTCCACACGCAAAACCCATGTTTCGTCTCCAGTTACGATCTGACTCAAGAACACGTCACCTTCTTCGTGATAACGAGTCAAGAACTTCACCGCACACTGAAAAATTTTGTTTTTGTGATCCTCTGCTAGGAGTTTCAGGATCCAACGGGAGCACAGTTTCCTAAACTTTAAGTGTTGAGAAACAATGTTGTAGAGCACTGATCTCGACACGTCAGGAAATTCATTTGAGAGACCTGAAGCGGCTGTTCTCACGAATCCTCGCTTCAGCTGAAGCCATCAAATCGTCTGTAATCAAAGAAGGGTGGTCCTCATCATGGACGTTGTCACGGCTATCTTTGAATCCTCGTACCCACTTACACACTTTGCTTTCACTCGTAACAGCATCACCATACACTTCGCAAATTTGTCGATGAATTTCTGCAGCAGACAGGTTCCTTACTGACAAAAACTGTATCACTGAGCGGACCTAAAACGCGGGGGGGGGGGGGGGGGGGGCGAGTTGATAGTCTTAAACATTTTGAAAGCACAGAACAGAACCGTACTGGTTAGCTACAGAGCTGAAACTGAGCACAGTTGCTCCCTGGGCATGCCGGTACACAACGCGCGCGCTCGTTGCGGTATGCTCGCGAACTACTAGTGTCTACAACAAAACGGACCTTTTTTAGAAACAAAGGTATGAAGACTCATTACAGTACTGCAGCAAGAGTCCAGCTGTCACATTGTCAGTAAGGATGTGGCGCACTGTAGTAAGACACGAATGATGAATCTGGAGACGCGATTAGGCGGCGTCTGCATAGCGAAGTGGCTCCGAGCGTGAGTGGGCCGAGTCGCTGCCGCCGGCCCTCCTATACTGCAGCAGCGGATGGCGCTCCTGGGACAGAGCAGCTGGAGGCGTGGCTCAGCGGGCACGAACGACTGGGTCCGCCAGGTCCCGCGCGACCGCTATCAGCATCAGATGAAAACTTGCAATTCCACTGCTATGGCGCCCGTGGGGTGGTATCGATACACATACCACAGTTGACAGCAGTAGCACGCATTTTACTCTACACCCACTAGATTTCATGTGGTACTGCTTGGGTTTCTTTTTCCAGAAATGTTAGACTGACATTAACAGTGACGCATAGCAATATGGGTAGCTTTACTGATGAACAGTTGCCCGATATGCATCTCACGAACAGACTCACTGAATACAGTGGAAGACGCCGCACAATGACACTATGCTGAACTGTTCCTGCAGTGACAACAACCACATCACAGTGCTCTTTCATCTGTCTGATAAGGGGACCACCACACCTGTTAATTATAGATTATGATGACTCTTAGGTATTTTGTAGAACAACACATGTTAAATGTGGTGTCACAGCCAGACACCACACATGCTAGGTGGTAGCTTAAATCGGCCCCGGTCCTGTAGTACATGTCGGACCCCCGTGTCGCCACTGTGTGATCGCAAACCTAGCGCCACCACAAGGCAGGTCTCGAGAGACTGACTCGAACTCAGCCCAGTTGTACGGACGACAGAGCTAGCGACTAGACGTACGAAGCCTTTCTCTCTCATTAGCCGAGAGACAGAATAGCCTTCAGCTCAGTTAATGGCTACGAACTAACAAGGCGCCATAGCCTTACAGTGATTGTAATTAGAGTCTCACTTGTGTTCACCATAGAGATGTACAAGAAGAAATTAAAGATAAGTATATGAGAAACTCCGTTCTTTTCTTCATAGCATTAATTACGTATCCTGTTCCAGTACTTCACGCCCGTCTGCGTTAGTCTCGCGTGCCTTTTTAAGCCACCTCTATCTACAAGGTGTTGGCCCAGCTGCCGACACATCATTAAACACCCTAGCTAGAGGCTTTTCTTGCGATGACTCCTAATTTCCGGAAATTGTATGAAGATTTGTAACTACCTCCTATAACCTTAACGTTAGTCAGGATTCGACAAAGAGAGCGTAGTGCAGTGGCTAAGGTTCACAGCTTCCACGTTGACAGTAAGGGTTGACACCCCGCCCACACACATTTCTTTTTCAATTTCATCACACACAATATCGTTAAATAGTATATTCCCTGCAAAATGATTCAAAAATAGTCATTGTCGCCTAATTTCATTAATAAATCAATCCTTACAGCAAACTTTTAGGACTCGCCCACACTGTCATCTCAAGAATGGAACTCAGTTATGACGATACGAACGAAAGAACAATACAGCACCCCGCCTCCAGCGGAGAAAATCTCCAACCTGGTCAGGAATCGAACCCTGGGTCCCTTCTGTTAGCAGCTCGCCGCGCTGATCGCGCAGATATCGTGGCAGGCCAGCAAATTCTCTTCAGATGTGCTCAAGTGCGTATTCTGTTTGTTACAGAACAGATCGTAGAGTCGTCTTACTCGCTATCGATTGCAACGTCTTCTGGGCCAGACCAGTTTTGGATGGTATACGTCGTAGAAGCAATCGAAACGTAAATTCCTAGAACACCACGCGCGTTTAATGAAAGCTGCTGCCTCACAGGCACACGTATGTTTCAGGAGCGATGCCGGAAAACACAGTTTAAAAAAATGGTTCAAATAGCTCTGAGCACTATGGGACTTAACATCTGAGGTCATCAGTCCCCTAGAACTTAGAACTACTTAAACCTAACTAACCTAAGGACATCACACACATCCATGCCCGAGGCAGGATTCGAACCTGCGACCGTAGCTATCGCGCGGTTCCAGACTATAGCGCCTAGAACCGCTCGACCACACCGGCCGGCAAAACACAGTTCCCTTAATTCAAAAAGACTGTTCATTCTTCGGTCTCCGTCAATGCGTCCCTCGTGTGTTTGATCACTCCTGTTAAAGCACGTGCTCTAAACTGATGCATAATTGAAGAATTTTTTTTACGGACTCTTCCCTCGAAGCGATTTCTCTATCAGTCCTTAGCAAGCCAGTGGCATTTTGAATTGTTTTCTCAAATATTTTAGCCTGTCTATAAAAATAAACATCACGAAATGGAGTACATATGGGTGGGATAATTTCTACGGTTGTGATGTATGCTTCTCTTTCATCTACAAAGCTGTGATGGTAAAGTGTGATCAGTTTGCCCTCCAAATGAATCAATAACGTAAAAGAAAAAAATAAGTATACGAGTGTAATTTGAACCGATACCGTCGAATTGCTAGGCATAACGCTCACTTGGTCGATACAGAACTAACGTTTCAGATATACAGGGTGCACATGAAAGTTCAGCACCGTATGTCTCAAAAACTAGGGGCCATGGCATGAAATCCCTGTACCGCTCCCTCTGCAGTATACCAAAGACCCATTGCAATACGTGATTAACAAGTCTGATGGTCCCCTTGTGAGGACTATTGAATTACTGTTGTACGTTTCGATGATTGCATATTACAGGCTCTTTCACTGTTGTGATTGAATTTTCACAGACACAAAGATAACCATAATTACATTATTTGTATTGACCCATCGAAGACCATGGGTCCCTTACACCACAACACTCAGAAAACATCCCTGAGAAAACCCTGAAATTTTCTCGGTGGAGTACGGGCTCAACCCGAATCTCGTGTTTGTATCCCTGAGTTGAAATTTCTCCTTGTCATGTCATAGTGAACATGTTATCTCCATCGACGTATTATTTTGGGTATCTCGACTCATTTAACTTGCAACATCATAACCAGCAATTTAACATACGCTGTTTGGCAAAGGCTTTCTCTATCGTTTTACACGCATTACGGTTTCCAAATATACACGTTTATGTCGCTGCTGCATGTTTTCTGACATCATGAAACTACCTCCTCGAACTTTCTCTCTTGCCCATCTACTATTCATTTGACTAGGTACATCTCTGGTCCAACATTATTTCAGTTTCATAACTATATTTTACAATTTACTCTGTTCCATGATACATTTTTTGTTTTGTTTTCCTCTTCTAGCAAATCCCAACACGCACCTCTCCATAGTACGCTCAGCAACCATCAGTTTTTAAGTGGGTAGAGATTTAGGAACCAGGTTTTAAATTGTAAGACATTTCCAGGGGCAAATGTGGACTCTGACCACAATCTATTGGTTATGAACTGTAGATTAAAACTGAAGAAACTGCAAAAAGTTGGGAATTTAAGGAGATGGGACCTGGATAAACTGAAAGAACCAGAGGTTGTAGAGAGTTTCAGGGAGAGTATAAGGGAACAATTGACAGGAATGGGGGAAAGAAATACAGTAGAAGAAGAATGGGTAGCTCTGAGGGATGAAATATTGAAAGCAGCAGAGGATCAAATAGGTAAAAAGACGAGAGAAACCCTTGGGTAACAGAAGAAATATTGAATTTAATTGATGAAAAGAGAAAATATAAAAAATGCAGTAAATGAAACAGGCAAAAAGGAATACAAACGTCTCAAAAATGAGATCGACAGGAAGTGCAAAATGGCTAAGGAGGTATGGCTAGAGGACAAATGTAAGGATGTAGAGGCTTATCTCACTAGCAGTAAGATAGATACCGCCTACAGGAAAATTAAAGAGACCTTTGGAGGAAAGAGAACCACTTGTATGAGCTCAGATGGAAACCCAGTTCTAAGCTAATAAGGGAAAGCAGAAAGGTGGAAGGAATATACACTCCTGGAAATTGAAATAAGAACACCGTGAATTCATTGTCCCAGGAAGGGGAAACTTTATTGACACATTCCTGGGGTCAGATACATCACATGATCACACTGACAGAACCACAGGCACATAGACACAGGCAACAGAGCATGCACAATGTCGGCACTAGTACAGTGTATATCCACCTTTCGCAGCAATGCAGGCTGCTATTCTCCCATGGAGACGATCGTAGAGATGCTGGATGTAGTCCTGTGGAACGGCTTGCCATGCCATTTCCACCTGGCGCCTCAGTTGGACCAGCGTTCGTGCTGGACGTGCAGACCGCGTGAGACGACGCTTCATCCAGTCCCAAACATGCTCAATGGGGGACAGATCCGGAGATCTTGCTGGCCAGGGTAGTTGACTTACACCTTCTAGAGCACGTTGGGTGGCACGGGATACATGCGGACGTGCATTGTCCTGTTGGAACAGCAAGTTCCCTTGCCGGTCTAGGAATGGTAGAACGATGGGTTCGATGACGGTTTGGATGTACCGTGCACTATTCAGTGTCCCCTCGACGATCACCAGTGGTGTACGGCCAGTGTAGGAGATCGCTCCCCACACCATGATGCCGGGTGTTGGCCCTGTGTGCCTCGGTCGTATGCAGTCCTGATTGTGGCGCTCACCTGCACGGCGCCAAACACGCATACGACCATCATTGGCACCAAGGCAGAAGCGACTCTCATCGCTGAAGACGACACGTCTCCATTCGTCCCTCCATTCACGCCTGTCGCGACACCACTGGAGGCGGGCTGCACGATGTTGGGGCGTGAGCGGAAGACGGCCTAACGGTGTGCGGGACCGTAGCCCAGCTTCATGGAGACGGTTGCGAATGGTCCTCGCCGATACCCCAGGAGCAACAGTGTCCCTAATTTGCTGGGAAGTGGCGGTGCGGTCCCCTACGGCACTGCGTAGGATCCTACGGTCTTGGCGTGCATCCGTGCGTCGCTGCGGTCCGGTCCCAGGTCGACGGGCACGTGCAACTTCCGCCGACCACTGGCGACAACATCGATGTACTGTGGAGACCTCACGCCCCACGTGTTGAGCAATTCGGCGGTACGTCCACCCGGCCTCCCGCATGCCCACTATACGCCCTCGCTCAAAGTCCGTCAACTGCACATACGGTTCACGTCCACGCTGTCGCGGCATGCTACCAGTGTTAAAGACTGCGATGGAGCTCCGTATGCCACGGCAAACTGGCTGACACTGACGGCGGCGGTGCACAAATGCTGCGCAGCTAGCGCCATTCGACGGCCAACACCGCGGTTCCTGGTGTGTCCGCTGTGCCGTGCGTGTGATCATTGCTTGTACAGCCCTCTCGCAGTGTCCGGAGCAAGTATGGTGGGTCTGACACACCGGTGTCAATGTGTTCTTTTTTCCATTTCCAGGAGTGTATAAAGGGTCTATACAAGGGCGATGTACTTGAGGACAACATTACGGCAATGGAAGAGGATGTAGATGAAGATGAAATAGGAGATATGATATTGCGTGAAGAGTTTGACAGAGTACTGAAAGACCTAAGCCGAAACAAGGCCCCGGGTGTAGACAACATTCCATTAGAACTACTGACAGCCTTGGGAGAGCCAGTCCTGACAAAACTCTACCACCTGGTGAGCAAGAAGTATGAGACATGCGAAATACACCCAGACTTCAATAATAATATAATAATATAATAATTCCAATCCCAAAGAAAGCAGGTGTTGACAGATGTGAAAATTACCGAACTATCAGTTTAATAAGTCACGGCTGCAAAATACTAACGCGAATTCTTTACAGACGAATGGAAAAAGTGGTAGAAGCCGACCTCGGGGAAGATCAGTTTTTGATTCCGTAAAAATATTGGAACATGTGAGGCAATGCCGACCCTACGACTTATCTTAGAAGATAGATTAAGGAAAGGCAAACCTACGTTTCTAGCATTTGTAGACTTAGAGAAAGCGTTTGACAATGCTGACTGGAATACTCTCTTTCAAATTCTGAAGGTGGCAGGGGTAAAATACAGGGAGCGAAAAGCTATTTACAATTTGTACAGAAACCAGATGACAGTTATAAAAGTCGAGGGACATCAAAGGAAAGCAGTGGTTGGGAAGGGAGTGAGACAGGGTTGTAGCCTCTCCCCGATGTTGTTCAATCTGTATATTGAGCAAGCAGTAAAGGAAACAAAAGAAAAATTCGGAGTAGGTATTAAAATCCATGGAGAAGAAATAAAAACTTTAAGGTTCGCTGATGACATTGTAATTCTGTCCGAGACAGCAAAGGACTTGGAAGAGCAGTTGAACGGAATGGATAGTGTCTTGAAAGGAGGATATAAGATGAACACCAACAAAAGCAAAACAAGGATAATGGAATGTAGTCGAATTAAGTCGGGTGATGCTGAGGGAATTAGATTAGGAAATGAGACACTTAAAGTAGTAAAGGAGTTCTGCTATTTGGGGAGCAAAATAACTGATGATGGTCGAAGTAGAGAGGATATAAAATGTAGACTGGCAATGGCAAGGAAAGAATTTCTGAAGACGAGAAATTTGTTAACATCGAGTATAGGTTTATAGTCAGGAAGTCGTTTCTGAAAGTATTTGTATGGAGTGTAGCCATGTATGGAAGTGAAACATGGACGATAAATAGTTTGGACAAGAAGAGAATAGAAGCTTTCGAAATGTGGTGCTACAGAAGAATGCTGAAGATTAGATGGGTAGATCACATAACTAATGAGGAAGTATTGAATAGGATTGGGGAGAAGAGAAGTTTGTGGCACAACTTTAGAAGGGATCAGTTGGTAGGACATGTTCTGAGACATCAAGGGATCACCAGTTTAGTATTGGAGGGCAGCGTGGAGGGTAAAAATCGTAGAGGGAGACCAAGAGATGAATACACTAAGCCGATTCAGAAGTATGTATGTTGCAGTAGGTACTGGGAGATGAAGAAGCTTGCACAGGATAGAGTAGCATGGAGAGCTGCATCAAACCAGTCTCAGGACTGAAGACCACAACAACAACAACATTCGCATTCAAAGTCCATATCTCACCCTTAAGTCAGATCTGGATATGCAAGTTGATTGTAAGCTTCCCTTTCCATACACAAGCCTGTTTTAAAGCCCTCTTTAGTTTACTAAATACACTGTAGATCACGTTTATTTATTTACTTATTTTTTTCATGCTGCTCATCAAGAGTCGTAAACGAAGTTAAATAATCATTGATTAGTTCTCTGTCCACCGTGTTCTTTTGTGTGTTCTCATAGTACACTGTTTTAGTCTTTTAGCGGATTTCCACTGAGTTCTTTTAGCTGTGGTCATTGTACACTATTTTAGTCTTATTACAGTCGATTTTCATATGCACTTTCAAACATACTCTATCAGGTTCGTTAATTGAATGATTTAGTTTATGTGCACTGCAGCCACTGGCAAAATGAGGGTGTTACTTTATCCGTGATGGATCATGTTGCAATCTGTGGCTTGTCTGGGTAGTTGAGATCTCTCTTTACAACCTTTAAAATGAAGGTGATTGAGTTATGTTCTAGAAACACATTTTCCTTATTCGTTTTGCGATGTACCAGTAAGTAACAAGATGAAATAAAGTACATGCAAGGTACTGGTGGTTTTTATTCTGTCGGGTATCAGGATCGTTCATAAAGAAGCCAGAGGCGCTGGTCAGCGGTGGGTGAGCGCGGAGAAAGGAAAGGGGGGGGGGGGGGGAGGGAACAACTGAGCTCGCTTTCTTATTCGCACCAGCGCCGTCGCGAGGATGAGCCTTCCTGGCACCAAACGAGGTCACCCAAACTCGGAAAGCGCATTGGGCAATCTTTGAGGCCCACTCTACTAACAGAAGTAAACTCCTGATTGAATAAATCAAAAAAGATGACAGAGCAAAGACTACAGTATGTCCCGTTGATGAACTTCGTCATCTCAATATTTCTACGACACAGAACCACCCCTCTATTAAATCATCGCAAATTTAAACACAACGGAATCCAAACGCAAATGACAAAAGTATTTGGCACTGTGCAGTGATCCTGAAGCTGACATGATGTACTCAGCATCAAGAGTACTCCTGTTATTCAAAAAATGATTTAAATGGCTCTGAGCACTATGGGACTTAACATCTGAGGTCATCAGTCCCCTAGACTTAGAACTACTTAAACCTAACTAACCTAAGGACATCACACACATCCATGCCCGAGGCAGGATTCGAACCTGCGACCGTAGCAGTCGCGCGGTTCCGGACTGAGCGCCTAGAACCGCTAGACCACCGCGGCCGGCACTCCTGTTATTCCCCACATAGATTAATGAAATTAATAAAAGTTACCAAAGGAACATTCAAGATAACGATATATTTATTTCCAAGAGACATGAAGGACATGGTACATAGATCAAGATAACGCATCGATTACTTTCATGCCCCTGTTTATTAAAATGAAGTGTGTACCGATGTACGGTAGACAAAGTTGGAAAAACCGTCGCAAATTGAGTCTACTTTAATTATGAATAATGCTACTGTAACTATTTTTTTTTTGCCAGTGTTTGTGAACTGCTAATAAGAAAGCTACCACAATATACTTCAATACACTTAAATCGGACAGTACTGCTGCTATTGTAAGAGCACGCTGCAGTTGGTAAAATTCACCTTAAAGATACCTAACACGAGTGCTATGAAATGCTCACTGTACTCATGTAGATGTCTAGAACAGGTGATAGCGCGCCTCTGTAACGGCTCGAACGTGGACCGCTGTCTCCTTCTCTCGTCAGGATCCACCATCGCGACCGGAGTCTGAATCGATCTCTCCTGGCCACCACCCCGATCCACTCGCCAACATTCCTCTCTGCATCATGGGCACTGCGCGAATCGAAAGCGTCCTCTTATTCTACTCAAGTCCGCAAGACATTCCATTTCGAATACGCACCAAAAAGCTAAAAGTCGACGATCGAAAATGGTAGCATTCTCATGCGGCAATCACATGTATACTGCATACAATACAGTCTTCCTCTAGAAGACAATATCCTTTCTTCAATTGTAACAAATCTCGTGGCTCTGAACAGGCATTCACTTTTATGCTTTCTGACGTCAAAGCCGTCCTCCCAATCGAAACACTGTAATTTTGCACACACAGGAAGCAGAGTGGCTTGGGTGCCGCCATGGCCCCGAAAAAACGGAACAGCTATTCTGGTGACATAGTATCGGGCGTTCTGTAGTGCTGGCCCTTTTCAGCCAGTGAGACGAAACATTTTCACAAGCCTAACACGTGCAGAATTGGAGGAATACACTGTCCTCAGTCGAGAACAATTCCCAGGGCGTCAGTCCGTCGCGAGTCGACGAGAGCAGTTGTAAAATGTTCTGCCAGTGTCCCCAGGGACAATGCATCGTACCCCAATACGAGCTCTTCTGTTTCTAGCAGACTCCTGATGCTCAGGCCAAGTCCTTCACCTTGCCTTCTGTTGGTGTGTGTGTGTGTGGGGGGGGGGGGGGGGGGGGGGCGTGCCGGCCAAAGACTCTCCTGGCTCAGCTGATGATATACCCCCTGGTCCTCTGAACTGGCACCAATAAAGTTGCCCTGTAGCAGCTGTGACTGTCCGACTAAGCCTGCGCTCAGTTCTATCAGCTCTAATTCCTTCCTGCAACTAGCTATCATTAATTCATTAGAACAACTACTGTCGATCCTCTTTAATAAGCATCACTGAGCACAGAGCCTTCCTAACCTAATGAAAATATTCTAATTATATGTGTCTGCTGACTAAACGAATAAAGTGGAAGAAAAGGCAAGTCCAAAGGACTTGCAGTTTTTCAGAACTCTCACAGTAAATTTTTGCTTGTCAAATGTTGCACTCAAGTCATGGCAGTGGGGCATGGACAATAAAGTTGAACTTCATGATTACACATCGATTAATCTGAAAAAATAAAAAAGGAAGGGGGACAACTTTGCCAAACATAAGAAAAATGAAACATAATAAAGCAGCACCCAACAGAAACATTCTCAGGGATCCGAACAGATCTGAATAAACATACTCTACTGATGAATACAGGGCTGATGGGTATTCTGGATGTTGCTGACATTCTATATAGGACTGCATGGTCTCTGCAAGGATCTCACACAGTTAGATAATTAAAATGTAAATGAAGCATCCAGTGTGGCACAAGCCCTAACCCTTTTACTGATACTAGAGTAGAAATATCCAAAACAATTTAAAATATACTAAAGAATCTCTGTACCTCCACAAAATATCGTCTCCCTGATTGCAGCCCAAAGGAATAGAACTTGAACTGACTGAAGGTTCAAATATTCAATAATCCTCTCTCCTCAGAACTCATTCACTCCTGAAAAATGCAATAAAGTGTGTGACATGTGACATGCGGCACATATAAGTAATACTATCGTGGACCAATTAGTAAGTACATATGGTAAATCATGGTGTAACTGTACAACGTACATGCTAATAAACGTGAAGATAACTGAACACGACCGAGCGAGGTGGCGCAGTGGTTAGACACTGGACTCGCATTCGGGAGGACGACGGTTCAATCCCGCGTCCGGCCATCCTGATTTAGGTTTTCCGTGATTTCCCTAAATCGCTCCAGGCAAATGCCGGGTTGGTTCCTTTCAAAGGGCACGGCCGGCTTCCTTCCCCATCCTTCCCTAATCCGATAAGACCGATGACCTCGCTGTCTGGTCTCCTTCCCCAAACCAACCAACCAACCAACCAACTGAACACGAAACATGTGCCTAATGTGACTTGTGTGTGTAAGCAGCAAACTAAAAATTAATCTTAAAAAAACACACAAACAGTTGTGTAGAACAAGTGTGATTGTAAAAGGTATCACTGAATTGAAAGATAGTAATGCAAGATATGATATATTTGTGCACTCGAATGTTAAATATACCTGAGAATAACAACAACGAATGTATGATGTCAGTGGATACATGGTCAACACGTGGTCACGAAATGCATGTCCAATAACATTGTTAAGTGCTGTAACATTAAAACATAAGAATAAGGTACTACAAGAAAAATATCAATTTTAGAGGTAATATTTCACAGGAACAACATCAAAAATATCGCTATGGCGTGCAAGCAAGATCAGAAATCTTTGACAACCTCACAACCTAGAATTCGTAGCACTGAAAGCCTCAAACAACTTCACAACAGTCAACCTTTTATTTCATTGTGCATGACACTATCACTTAAACGGAATAGTGAATCATGGCTGGAGTTGTTGGGCACGTTTCTTGCTCAGCAGCTGGTGGGCAGAGGCAAGGACCTCTTCGAAATAGTGTCTCCAGGTATGGGACAACTGTGAGCAATACTGAACATCCTTCCCTCCTTCCACAGACAGCATGGAATGGAACAGCATGCACTCCTCGACGTACTGGCAGCGCAGCTTCGTGGATTTGCAGTTACGACAGTATGGGCGACAGTTGTATTGTCTCCACTGATGCATTCTCGGACATCCCATCTGTGATGCACTGCCTGAAGTTGACCTTCTTTGTGAGTAGCTCATAAGACTGATCACCAGAGTATGTATTGAGAAGAGAAGTAGCACGCAGTCATGTTGTTGCTATCCAAACGTCGACTGATAGTAAGTTGGTCCAGATTGGTTGCGCTTTCATCGTCGTTAGGAGGTGGATATTCTCGCTAGGAGAGAGTTGTAGATGTCCTGATAACACAGAACTGCGTTTAGTTACAGCCTGACTGAATGAGTGAGTCACAGGAACTTGATTGTCAAGAGGGAATTAGCCAAAGTGGTGTTAATCCTTTCACGAATCCTCCAAGTGTAGGTGTGATCAAGAAGCGCTTTGTATTTGCGTCGCTGCAGGCACTATGCTGTCTGCTCCCTCTAGTGCTTGCCAACACTGGGTCATTCTCTCCCTCACTGAGTGGGTGAAAATATGGAAGGCCACGTGCCTCGGATGTCCCGCTGCGTTAAGAGCTGCTATTGGCTGCCCTGAATTTCTGTCAGCTGACTGCCATCAGCTATGTCTCCTCCAGCCCTCACTGTCTGGTTGCCGAACCGCCATGCTGGCTGCAACTGTCTTTTTCGGTGTGCTGCGAGTCCGTGCCACAACACTGCACAATGTGCACACATCTTATACATGCCATCAGTTATCGACTAGTAACATTTTGTTTTCACAACAGTTCACAACAAAAGAAGGCCAATTAATATGTCAATACAAAAAATGAATTTCTTAATATCTAGTAATAAAAATTAATTTTAATTCAGTGTTTATCAGTTATCTATAATACATACAGGTATACGATGTGTCCCAAGTATAAACAATGGGTATGTGAGGGTACTGTGTGATGTGGGTGTGAGTGTCCATGGTGCAGTGTCTACATAGACCTATACCAAACCCTGTTATTTGCCCTAGTGACAGCGTGCATGCATGCAATTACTGCGCTTCACACATAACCTATTACCTCTTAAGATGACATTTAACTATAGCCTCCATGACTAAGTCAGTGTTCACTCTAACTGTTCTAACACACACACACACACACACTACTATTATAACGTTACAGGGTATCAGTGCAGATATTCCACTAGATATTCAAAAATTATCTTGATTAATACTCTTGCTGTGGTGGAGTACGCAGTCAGACATCAGCAGCACTACCTGTCGACATATTCTCACACAACACACAAACAACAAAAATTTATAGCAAAAATTATATAAACATATAGTGTGTGATCGTAGTGACACCGAAATATTGCTATGAACTAAAATCTAATAATGATAAGACTCTGCTCTCTTACCTTCATGGGGCTACAGCACTCTGGTGATGGTAGGCCCAGATTGTTTAGCAGATATCCAGTCTCAATATAGTTGTGGTAACTCATGTACGAGTTCTTTTTCTTTAGTGTAATTCTACACACATCCGCTGCTTCCTGAAACTCTCTTGCATACGTAATTGTAAGGCGGTGTGCTCAAGATTCCATTGACAGTGGGTAAACAAATAAATAAACTCATGTTGCACATAGTGTCCGGTTTGTAAGATCCCTAGTTTTGGTTTACCTAGTCATTTGATGCTGCATGATGCATCACCTCTCCAAATAAGTCACACTATCAGCGCAATACATTAATCCTCCTAGAAAACGATACCAACAGCCTCACGCATGTTCCATATCGAGGGACGTTTGCAAAAAACAAGTTGACATAGTTGGGAAGAGGGTGGAAAATTAACTCTGACTGTGACATTAAGTGTGGATAATTGCGATCTGAAGCAACTAATTCGCTTGACAGTGATTGTGCACTGTTAATTAGAAAGTTACCACGATATACTCAAACCGGATAGCAAATACTGCTGTTGTAAGAGCACATAGTAGTTAATTAAATTTACGTTAAAGGCTAACGCTGCAAAATGCTCACTGACGCATGTATATGTCTATAATAAGGTGGCCAGTGCGCCTCCTTATCAGCTTGAATGGAGGACCTCCGTCTCCTCCTCTCGTTCGGATCCTCCTCCACACCCTGAGCCCGAATCGATCTCTCCTCGTTTGTGACCTCTCGCTGAATCCACTCTCCGACACTTCTCTCTCCTTCACAGCCACCACATAAATCCCACTCAAATCCACAACATACTGTTATTTTGAGCCCTCAGGTAGCGGGGCGGCTTGGATGCCTATGTGACCCCAAAAACGGAGCGACAGCTACCCCAGCGACATAGTGTTAAGTGTCCTTCAGCACTGACCAATTTCGGTCGCTGAAGCGAAACGTTTTCACAAGCCTAACAGATAATGATCTCGCAGCAAGCTCCATGAGAAACATCAGGAGGACACCTGCAGAATCGCATGAATGCACTCACCTCAGCTAAGAATAATTGCCCGGGCGCCAATCCATCGTCAGTCAGTAGAAACAATGGTAAAAAGTTGCGCTACAGGCGCCTGGGACAATGTACCCCAGCATGTTACAAGCTTTCCTCTACCTGTGGTTGGTGGACCTCCGTGGCTCAGGCCATAGCCTCCATCATGCCTCCCGTTGCATGAAAGTGCCAGCCGAAGCCTCCTCTACCTGGGCTGATACACCTGCTCCTGCGACCCTCCTGGTTCTCCGAAAAGGCAACGGTAAAGCAGCCAGCAACAGCTGTGACTGTCAAAACAAAATGTACGCTCAGTTCCACCACCTCTGATCGTTCATGGAACTACCTATCATTGACCTCATTATGACAATCTCTGCCAACCCTCTTTCAAAAGCATGATTGAAAACAGAGCCTTCCTAACCTAATGAAAATGCCTGACTAAATAAATAAAGTGAAAGAAAGGGCGAGTCCAGGACGCAGAAGAGTTCCAACATATTGAACTTGGCACTTTCCACAACAACCTTCATGTACAAAGGGACTTCAAAAGGTAAGTTATACTTGTCGTCTTCCCACACTAAGACGACTGCACAACAAGAGTGGCGCATTGCCAGAAGAAGAGAGTAAATATTCTGCGATTCCTGCAGGCGCAGTTCTGCCATGGTATGGACAAAAGGTGCATCACAGTTGTGAGTGAAATGACGCAGCAACTGCCGGCCGGGGTGGCCGAGCGGTTCTAGGCGCTACAGACCTCTACGGTCGCAGGTTCGAATCCTGCCTTAGGCATGAATGTGTGTGATGTCTTTAGGTTAGTTAGGTTTAAGTAGTTCTAAGTTCTAGGGGACTGATGACCTCAGAAGTTAAGTCCCATAGTGCTCAGAGCCATTTGAACCATTTGACGCAGCAACTGGAAACGTACTATAAACTCTAAAGTAAATGTGACAGTACGATTCTTATGACTAAAACGTCTAAATTTCACACATGTTCTTCATGAAATTATGGTGGTATATGAATCAAACTCTGTGGCGAGTCAAGCCACATGTGACATGCCTCATTATTTAATGGGTTTGTGGCCGGAAACATTACCTGACAGCTGGTTGTTGGAACGTCCCATTTCTGAGCGCTTCAGTAATAATAATGTTCCGACTCAGGTAAAACGTCCATCAACAGGGACCTATCATACAATATCGCCGAAAATGCACAAAGGATGATTGACTAAACCCTCTATTTGCATCAGTCCTGGTGCACGCAGCGGATGTGGACTCTTATCAGCTCCCGCTATCGCACCGGAAGTGAGTTTTCCGGCAACACGGGTCTAGTAATACTAGAGCCCGTGTTGCTCCAACACAATTTGAATCGCGCGCCAAAAATACAACAACCAATCAGAGACTGTGCTCGACATCTATTGAGCGTCCCAGAGTGGCCCAGAGAGCATCCCAGAGTGCCCCAGAGAGCTACAACACTAAGAAGAATCGCTTCTCGGCTTTTGGCAAGATCAATGTGTAGTATTTGTGGCCCTTAAAAGGGCCGTTTATTGACAGTACGGTAAGCTAAGATTTCCCGAGTTTCAAAGGATTCCAAACCGGCTCAACCTGCATTGTTACAAGCAACAAAAGCTACAGTTAGCCATCCGTTACCCAAACTCGAGGAAGAAGAAACTTTCATTATAGAAAAGTTTAACCTCGCACCACAAAATAAAGTAGGTCCATGAATAAGAACAAATTGAGAAGTTTTACCAACTCCTCTTACTTCGTTCTTTTTACCCTTCGCAGAAGATGTCGAAGCACCAAGAGTGCCGTCCACATTGACAAGTGATTTGTAAATCAGCATTCGCTAGACAGAACAGTGTGCTATTTATAGCATCAGTCCTGGCGCACGCAGCGGATGTGGACTCTTATCAGCTCCCGCTATCGCACCGGAAGTGAATTTTCCAGCAACACGGGTCTAGTAATACTAGAGCCCGTGTTGCTCCAACACAATTTGAATCGCGCGCCAAAAACAAGACAACCAATCAGAGACTGTGCTCGACATCTATTGAGCATCCCAGAGTGGCCCAGAGAGCATCCCAGAGTGCCCCAGAGAGCTACAACACTAAGAAGAATCGCTTCTCGGCTTTTGGCAAGATCAATGGGTAGTATTTGAGTAGTTTTACCAACTCCTCTTATTTCGTTCTTTTTACCCTTCGCAGAAGATGTCGAAGCACCAAGAGTGCCGTCCATATTGACAAGTGATTTGTAAATCAGCATGTACTTGATTCGGACTTAGAAATTTTCACCGTTCAGTATTATTACTTATCCTGTGTTGCTGGAAAACTCACTTCCGGCAATGTTATTCTTATGGAGATTTGACTGCTGATACGCAATAATTACAGAAAACTAACTTCCGGTTCTTAATGAGCGCTGATAAGGACTTCCGCTTTCTGACTATGCAACGCAACACGGGGCGTATTTAACAAAGTTCTTTGTTATGTCACAGAGTAGAAATATCTCTGGAGTGAGCATTCAGATGCGGAAAACTGATTTTTTGTTGCTATAATTGCGTAGGCTTCCGCGGCCAGAGTCAGTCGACATAAAAGTTTTCTGGGTATGGGTACGGCGTCATAATGTATAAAATTACTGCTGCTGGAGAAAAACCAACGTTTCGGCCACGGTTGCAGTCTAGTAGACCCAGAAGAAGGCCGCTGCAACCGTGGCCGAAACGTTGGTTTTTCTCCAGCAGAAGTAGTTCTACACATTATGATGCGATACCATACCCAGAAAACTTATATGTCAACTGATTTTCTGCTGTCAACATTCACTGCCACCGTGGTCACGTGGTCTCGGGATGTCGTAGGTTTGTATGTAATGCATCCTATTAATTTTGAATGTCGTCATATCGCTAGTAAAGACAGATTCTTATCGTAGGTACTGTGGATTTGGTATAGGCGTTTTGTAGACATCACAACAATTTGCATTTGATACCTGGAATAAACTGTGCTCCTAGCTCTGATGAGTAAAATGAATGGGCATCTCGCCAAGACACAATCATGTCATTGTGTGTTCCCACTGTCCGTCGCGTCATGTCACGTCATTTCGCTTATCCCAGTACCGAACGGTGAAGCTGAGGTTATGAGTCATCATCTGTGATACAAAATGTCTTAATATAGTGTCAGAACTGAGGAACTAACAGCGACAAAGGTTATTAACAACCAAAGCAAACTTTATAACGTATGTTCTTTATTAGTTTTGTTTGGTAAAGTGCTGAGAAGTGAAACAGCATTTCAAAACATCAACATTTGATAGGTGCAATTTATATATACGAAAACGTCAAATAATAGTCATAAAGGAATGAATAGAGCCTGTTTACCTTAACCATTATTTTTCTCTTACGTAACTAATAACGTCAATAACGTTGTGTTTTTCTCCTTCATTGAAGTTGACCATTTCACTTAAAATATTACGTAAAGGAAATTGCTTCGTCAACTTACCTTCTTATCTATATAGATTGGGGGCGTCAGATCTGTTATTGTAAAAGCTAATTAATTTTTCGGTTTCAAGTATCTGACCTCACTTCTATAAAAAACACTTAATGGGAAACATATCTAAGTCGTCTTGGAATATTTGCAATTTGCCACGAAAATAAAGTATAATAACAAAATAAAAATTACGAAGGCACAAAAGCATGAAATCCACTACTATGACACGAGTGAGCGCTGCGAAAATAGATTAGCACATGACACTACAGTCAAAACTTTCTTCCCTAGAAACCGTAGCGTGATATGACGGCCAATGCGAATTGGCCTTCTTTTAAAAAAGACAAAAAAAACAACGGCTTCCCGGGATCACGTGACAATTCCAGCTCTTAATGCTGACAATATGTGCAGAATGCGATGCTAACTTCAGATATGTTTCTGATCTATGTATTACGTAAAAGTTTAAAGACCAAAAAGTCTCTATAAATTCCAGAGAGTAAATAATTCCTCCCCGGTTCACGTAACATTCTTCAGTTTAATAAAAGCCTTGCGCTGCATGTAAGTAATTGAAAATACACGCATCACTCATACTTTCTGAAAATAGCTAGAAAAAATTACATACTGCTTGTACAACACACTTCAAAGTATATTCTGTAAATAACCTTTAGGCTGCAAGCACTGCGGCTCGTAATAACTTAACTGTCCTATCAATATTTCAATCAATATTAGTAACAAGCTCATTCAAATAATTACACAGTTTAAATCAAATCCTCATTAAATAGTTTTGGCCTCCGAACGCTCTTTGTCCGTAGACGCATTACCGAGCTAGGAGGCCATTGCTTAGCACACTCGAAAAAAGGAAAGAAGATCAGGGTAAATGTCGCGTCGACATTACCACACTGGACTGGCATTCGGCTGGACGACAGTTCAAATCGACATCCAACCCTCCAGATTCAGGTTTTCCGTGATTTCCCCAAATCACTCTAGCGAAATGCCGGGATGGTTCCTTTGAACGGGGTACGGTCGATTTACTCCTTTAAAAAAAAAAAAAAAAAAAAAAAAACAATTCTAAGCTTTTTTACTTTTTATATTTTGACTAAAGTTCAGTCTTGATCACGTCATGTATGTTTTAATGATACAGGTAACCGGTTTCGGTTCTTTCTACAAAACCATCATCAGACCTATGGCTCCTTAGGATGGTAGGCGGAGCTCTCCTCGCTGCTACGCAGTCAACTGCGTAGCAGCGAGGAGAGCTCCGCCTACCATCCTAAGGAGCCATAGGTCTGATGATGGTTTTGTAGAAAGAACCGAAACCGGTTACCTGTATCATTAAAACATACATGACGTGATCAAGACTGAACTTTAGTCAAAATATAACAATTAATTGATCACTGCTTTCCAATAATGTTTACCAAAATTTTTTACTTTTGTTGATGGTCGTCCTACAATCTTTTTTTTTTTCAGAAATAACCACTTCGCTCAACTACTCTCTCAAGTTTTTTGTTCTGACAGAATTACACTCCCATTGGTAAATAGTAAAGTTTTAATTTCTTCTATCTGAACTTCAATACCCATTCCAAAATTTCTCCATGGTGCCCTTCACAGCGAACATATTGAGTGACATCGGCGATAGGCCATAATCCTGTCTAACTCCCTTCTCAGCTACTGCTTCGATTATCGTTACAGCCGAGAAGCGCCGTAACAAAATAACATGTCTGAAAACGCCACGAGTAGGATCGCGGTTTGTGGGATTGGGAAAGGGGGGGTGGGGGGGGGGGGGGCTCGCGGTAGGTTCCTATATTTCAGCTACAATCATGAGATAAAAAGTTTTTAGCTTAGCCCGGAGCTGCGGGCGTTTGTATAGCTATTAGAACATCTGTCTTACTGTAGCTATGTTACAGTATATTAAGCAAGGTTTGAACGACGAACCGGAGCTGGCGTCCAGGCAAAGTGTGCGAATCGATTAATTTCATTTGCAAAAGATTTTAATTAGGCTGAAATTAATGGTCAGCTAATGGCACCATGTACACGGTCCGTACTTTACGTGCAAAAACTGTCACCCTCGTTTGGATTTTACATGCAAACAAGTTTTTATACCAGTCGTTTCAAACTTTGCACGAAAATGGATCTTTATCCGTTTTCGAGATACAGTGGTGTAAAGGGGGGCTAAATGTAGCACTCAAAAACTCGTTGTTACATGAACTGAATATGCGGAAACAATTTAAAGCGAAAAAATAAATAATAAATGCATTCTTATGATAAAAAACGCTTTAAAAAATCTAGCTTCATTCGGATTTTACGTGCAGAAAGTACGTTTTTGTGAACCTTTTTACGCTCGTACTTCTCTATTTGACATGTGCAGATCGTTTCCGATTTAACAAATACATGTAATTAATGATCGTCCCGTTAATTTGTGATAGGTTTATCCGTTGCAACGCTATAAGCAACATTGTTCGAAGCGATAAATAAACCTATTCCGGATTAGTCGTCGCCCGGAATAGCAAAAAATCTTCATCGGTTCCCAAGCTTTGGTGGCCTAATGTCGAAATTATGATAGGGTACAAGTTGGGAACCAAAATGAAAAATGCTCCTATCGCAGCACAAGAAATGGTAGAATTAGGGATCTTGAGAGGCACCCACATGCCTTGCTCATACTGTGGCATCAAGCAGTCAGGCCTGCAAGATGAGTGGTCTGCCAAGCGAGTGGATTCGTTCTTATTTATCTAGTAACATGAACTCTAGTATTCACAATTAAGTTACAAATTATTCTCCTGTATGAATATTACACAACGGATAATGCACATCTGACTGTTAGTAATTTACACAACTCTGACTGTTCACTACGCACTGGCAATACCACATTTTCTTTCTTACCCAACGGCTTTGAACAACATGTGGCCATCGCACTGAATATGAATGGCGCACACATTATAAATTCTGGGTATCATGACAACATACTATTCGAAGGAAAAGGCCACCAATATTTTTCTTTTCACTATCTTTTTTATTCCGATAAATTCTATAACCTAAACACACCATTACATTTTCTACAACAATTGCACATGAGAAGCTCCGCCCAGTGGGCATGGCTTTACATTGGTGATTCTCTATCTTATGGTCTCGTAATTATCTAACACTACAGTGCACTTTCTGGATAGGATGGTGGATCTTTTACTATATCTCACACTTCGACTCTCACGACCATCATCACGAAACTTTCCTCCAGACCGAGCGGTACAAAAAGGAACATGCATAACCCACTGCCTCTGAACCTATCTTGTTACTCTCCCATGCCAACCACACATACTTAAATTTCATGAAATACATCACACTGGCAACATACAATACAAAGAAATAGTCACAACGTTATAATCACATCACTTTCAGCTTTCCCACTTCAATTAGTATTTATCCCAGTTTCACACGACACTGCCCCACTTCGTAACTTTTCTTTCCTACTACGAACTCTGGAGGATATATGCACGTCTTCCTGTGCAATGCAAGCCGAGTGGCGTTGCTGGATAGATGGCTGACTCACCTTGATTCTCTCTCAGAGTATTATAGTTTGAATCAAGCGTCACACGGGAACATAACCCGCAAAGTAATATTAAGAACATATTCATCACACACGCGAGTCCTCAACTGATACCATGGACGAGTACTTCTCTTTATCCTTTGTCTCATACACAGATTGAGACTCGCACAGTACTCACCACGTGGAAGTACTCGTCTCTAATTTCAAGTCCTGCACACGCCATTTCTTAAATATTTCCAACTTACAGTACACACGCTAGTAATTCAGCTTAACTTAAGCACTCGGAAGTATTTCAACTTATTGCTACACGTGGTTTCATTGTGACCGTTGGTCACTTCTGAAGATTACTACAATCCCCTTAACATTACCTGCCTGACATTTAATTCTCCCCACAAAAGTTCCTGAAATAGAGAAATTATTATTCCAAACTACTCTTAAGTATTTCACATGCATACCATGTCTCCATTCTGTTGTCTTTACAGAGCACACCTAAGACAGGTCTTACCAACACTAGATCCAGCAGCAGAGTGCTGAAACATGGCCGTTCTGCAGGTCATCTCGCACCTCTGTCGAGGTGGGGGAAGACCATGTTACCATATTGGTCAGCCACATTTCAGGCACTCAAAGCTTCGGTAAGTTTCATCTCTTTGGTTCCACCAAGGGTGACCAAAGGATCGTCTCAAAGATGATCATATATTCACATTCACTATCTGCAGTTAGCAGACGACCATACATTCATTAATTTCACAGATCTCACCAAACTGGATTTAGGGATTTATTTTGTGGGAGTGCACATGTGATCAATTAAATAAATAAATTGTCATTCTTCCCCACACTGGTATCCGGCTTCGCTGTATTAATTGAAATTGAGTTATTATTAGAAAAAATATGTTGTACTGACAAGAATAACGAAGAATGTTGTACCTATTTTCAATGTCGGGCGGTACTGTACCCTTTCAATCTAATAGAAAGGAACTAGTTTTTTGACTTATCTAGCAGCTTCAAAGTCAATTAAATTAAAATCTCTTGATGTATTCGCGCTTTTTTACGACTTAACTCCTCTTCCCCAACTCATTGAGCTCTCTTAGATCCTACACCTGTTCCGTGAATTGTGAAGAGTGTAAGAAGAAATAATCACACATTTATATGCTTTAGAGATTGGAATGAATCTACAATAACAAGTATCTGAGAGTGGGGGGTTGATATGCAATAGGAAGTTTCCCAGAGTTTAACGATAAGTTGGATCATACTGCACGACATGAAAAATGCCATATTGGATGACATGATGCCTTGTATCACATTATACTACATGACAGCATGTATCATGTTACATTACTTGACTTGCATAATGTTACATAACGTGGGTACTAATACTTCTTTTGTCATTAAACTAGTCTGATGCAGACCGCACGAATTCCTCTCCTGTGCAAACCTCTTCCTCCCAAAGTAGCACTTGCAACCCACTTCCTCAATCATTTGCTGCTTGTATCGTATCTCGGTCTTCTTCTACAGTTTTTACCCTCTACAGCTCTCTCTAGCGCCATGGAAGTTGTTCCTTGATGTCTTAATAGATGTCTACCATCCTGTCCTTCGTGTCGTTTTCCATATATTTCTTTCGTCTTCGATCCTGCAGAGAACCTCCTGATTTCTTACCTAATCAGCCCAACTAATTTGCAACATTTTTCTGTAGCAGTACATCTCAGATGCTTCTATTCCCTTCTGTTCCGGTTTTCCCACACTCCATGTCTCAGGACCTATGTTTGATACTGGTAGACTTCTCTTAGCCAGGTACGACCGTACTAGTCTTCTTTTTATGTCCTTATTGTTCCGTCCGTCACTGGTTATTTTGCTGCTTAGGTAGGAGAATTCCCAAACATCATCCACTTCGTTATGATATTAAGTTTCTCACTGTTCTCATTTCTGCTACTTCTTCTTACTCTCGTCCGCCCCCGGTAGCTGAGTGGTTGGCGGCACGGTAGCTCAGTGTGTTCTGTCAGAGAGTTAGCTGCCCTCCAACAACGAACTTAAACGGATGTCTTACGACGTCCGCCCCGAGCAGATGAAACGAACGAAAGCGAACAAAATGAGATTTAAAAAAAAAGTGATTAGTGCGACAGAATGTCAATCCTAAGGGCCCGGGTACGATTCCCGGCTGGGTCGGAGATTTTCTCTGCTCAGGGACTAGGTGTTGAGTTGTCCTAATCATTATCATTTCATCCCCATACACGCGCAAGTCGTCAAAGTGGCGTCAAATCGAAACACTTGCACCCGGCGAACGGTCTACGCGACGGGAGGCCCTAGCCACACGATATTTACATTTTATTTCTTACTCTCAGTCCTTATTCTGTACTCGTTAAACTGTTCATTCAATTCAGCAAACCCTGTAATTCATCTTCACTTCACTGAGGACAGCAATGTCAACAGCGAATCTCATCATTGATATTCTTTCAACTTGAATTTTAATCGCACTCTTAAACCTTTCTTTTATTTCGGTCATTGCTTCCTCAACCCATAGACTGAACAGCAGGGGCAAAAGACTACAGCCCTGTCTTACACCCTTTTTAATCCGTGCACTTCGTCTTCGACATTTGTTGTTCCCATTTGGTTTTTGAACCAATACTAACAAGCAAACAATCGCGAATATGTCAAGATGTTTAAATTTACAAAGTCGAAAAACTAGTTCTCTTCTTTTGCATTCCTAACTCTGTCCATGATGTATTAACCCTTTTCGTGCTACGACAGGAGCATCTTTCATTCTGGTTAATTGCAGAGCGCCATACAACATGCTCTGGAAAGCATTGCTCGCCATAATTACATGCCTCGGCAGTACACAGCAGAGCGTGAGCTGCCACTGACTCTTAACGCTCATGGTGTAGAACGCGCTTTACGGGCTGCATCGACACAACACTCGGCGCCGCCGACGATAAATCTGGCCGCTAATTGGGACAGCGAGCAGCCCAGCCAGCCACAGGTGGCGTTGTCGCCGGCTCGTTACCACGTGCCCGCCAGGCGACAGCCGGCCTGCTCACAGCTGGTCCCAGGGCCTAGCCCTAGGCGCTTCTCGCCGCCTCTCCACGAGACACCGAAAGCAACAGCGCCAATGCTTTTTGTCAAGGGTGTCGGTCTCGAAGATCTACGTCTGAGTCTGCAGTGAACTAAAAGGATGCGAAGACTTGATCAGCTCGCCCTCACATTAGGAGTTTGGAGAAACGGTGGTGTGAAAATGCCGGCTTCCAAACCAACACAAAATGTCAAATATTTTGCACCAGCAAAATTTTTATCCTCCCCAATGAAGTACCGAAAGACCTAAGACGAAACACAGCCCCGGGAATAGACAATATTCTATTAGAACTATTGACAGCCTTGGGAGAACCAGCCAATACAAAACTTCAAAAAATGGTTCAAATGGCTCTGAGTACTATGGGACTTAACATCTGAGGTCATCAGACTCCTAGAACTTAGAACTACTTAAACTTAACTAACCTAAGGACATAACACACATCCATTCCCGAGGCAGGATTCGAACCTGCGATCGTAGCGGTCGTGCGGTTCCAGACTGAAGCGCCTAGAACCGCTAGGCCACACCGGCCGGCATTACAAAACTCTTCCATCTGGTGAGCAAGATACCAGGTGATCAAAAAGTCAGTATAAATTTGAAAAGTGACTAAATCACGGAATAATGTAGATAGAGAGGTACACATGCTTGGAATGACATGGGGTTTCAAAAAATGTCCGACAGATGGCGCTTCATCTGATCAGAATAGCAATAATTAGCATAACAAAGTAAGACAAAGCAAAGATGATGTTCTTTACAGGAAATGCTCAATATGTCCACCATCATTCCTCAACAATAGCTGTAGTCGAGGAATAATGTTGTGAACAGCACTGTAAAGCAAGTCCGGAGTTATGGTGAGGCATTGGCGTCGGATGTTGTCTTTCAGCATCCCTAGAGATGTCGGTCGATCACGATACACTTGGGACTTCAGGTAACCCCAAAGCCAATAATCGCACGGACTGAGGTCTAGGGACCTGGGAGGCCAAGCATGACGAAAGTGGCGGCTGAGCACAGGATAATCACCAAACGACGCGCGCAAGAGATCTTTCACGCGTCTAGCAATATGGTTTTTTTTTCTAATAAAACCCCATGTCATTCCAAGCATGTGTGTCAATTTATATCTCTCTGTCTACATTATTCCGTGGTTTATTAAGTTTTCAAATTTATACTGCCTTTTTGATCACCCGGTATATGAGACAGGCGAAATACCCTTAGACTTCAAGAAGACTATAATACTTCGAACCCCAAAGAAACCAGCTGTTGACAGGTGCGAAAATTACCGAACTACCGAGTTAATAAGTCACGGTTGCAAAATACAAACACGGATTCTTCACAGACGAATGGAAAAACTGGTAGAAGCCAATGTCGGGGAAGATCAGTTTGGATTCCGAAGAAAGAAGACAGGTTGAGGAAAGTCAAACCTACGTTTCTAGTATTTGTAAACTTAGAGAAAGCTTTTGACAATGTTGACTGGAATACTCTCTTTCAAATTCTGCAGGTGGCAGGGGTCAAATACAGAAAGCGAAAGGCTATTTACAATTTGTAAGAAACCAGATGGCACTTATAAGAGTCGAAGGACACGAAAGCGAAGCAGTGGCTGAATAGGGATTGAGACACGGTCGTATCCTACCGCCCATGTTATTCAATCTGTACATTGAGCAAGCAGTAAAGCAAACAAAAGATAAATTTGGAATAGGAATTAAAATCCATGGAGAAGAAATAAAAACTTTGAGGTTCGCCGATGACAATGTAATTCTGTCACAGACCGCGAAGGACTTGGAGGAGCAGTTGAACAGAATGAACAGTGTCTTGAAAGGAGGGTATAAGATGAACACCAACAAAAGCTAAACGAGGATAATGGAATGTAGTCGAATTAAATCAGGTGGTGCTGCGGGAATTAGATCAGGAAATGAGACACTTAAAGTAGCAGATGAATTTTGCTATTTGGGAGGCAAAATAACTGGTGATGATCGAAGTAGAGAGACTATAAAATGTAGACTGGCTATAGCAAGGAAAGCGTTTCTCAAGAAGAGAAATTTGTTAACATCGAGTATAGATAACATCTTGTATAGATTTAAGTCTCAGGAAGCTTTTTTTCTGAAAGTATTTGTATGGAGTGTAGCTATGTATGGAAGTGAAACATGGACGATAAATAGTTTAGACAAGAAGAGAATGTGGTGCTACAGAATAATGCTGAATATTATATGGCTACATCACGTAACTAATGAGGAGGCACTGAATAAAATTGGGGAGAAGAGGAGTTTTTGACAGAACTTGACTAGAAAAAAAGATCGGTTGGAATGACACGTTCTGAGGCATCAATGGATCACCAATTTAGTATTGGAGGGAAGCGTGGAGGGTAAAAATTAGAGGGAGATGAAGAGGTGAATACACTTAAA
Source organism: Schistocerca nitens (assembly GCF_023898315.1). NCBI lineage: Eukaryota > Metazoa > Arthropoda > Insecta > Orthoptera > Acrididae > Schistocerca > Schistocerca nitens. The sequence continues at coordinate 482,640,354 of NC_064621.1, forward strand.
CAGATTCAAAAGGATGTAGGTTGCGGTAGTTACTCGGAGACGAAGAGGCTTGCACAGGATAGAATAGATTAGGGAGCTGTTTCAAAGCAGTCTCTGGACTAAAGACCACAACAACAACAATGAAGATTTCTAGTATCACAGTGTTTCACTGAGACAATTATGAGGTAACAAGTCTTCTATTTTCTTAAGGACAGAATGAGTCTGGTATTCGTCAGGACCACATCTGGACACCACATGTGCTGGAGAGGAGTATTTCAACTACGTTTTAACGGGGCTGCAAACCGCGTTTTTATAAAAGAATTTATTAATATCCTTTTAGAGATGCATTTTGCCGTTCCTAGATTTGTAACATATCATTTCGGACCTTTAGAGACGTAATTTTGATATTTTAAGTCCATCTTTGTAACTACTAAAAATACGTCTTTATTTTGTCACATACCTTTCATTTTATTCTATGGAAACATAGTCATTGGTCTGTAATGAAACATATTTAAAAGTTTGGCTTTTTCTAGATCTAAAACAGCTTTTCTCAAAAATTTTTGAAACGTAAATATCATTCACATAATTTTTGTTTGATTTTTAATTACATGTGAAAAAGTCGTCCATTCCAGGCACTCCTACATTTTGCACTAATGTTTAAGGGTTAATTTCCTTTTGCTTTGTGACACTAAACATTCCGCGAAGGAGACCACGAAAAATGTTGCATCACTGGCTAAATGTATTTCTGCTCGGGTTGTGTGTGTGTAGAGAAGCCAAATTATCTTTTAATGCTGTTTTTTACTTCATTTTAAAAGCGTTCGTTTGATCTGTGGTTGTCATGTTTGTATTATGTCGTTTTATTTATGTTCATTTGTATTTATTTAAAAATTAATTTGGGTTAAATTAAGAGTGTGGAAGTTAATGATTTAAATGGAAAGTTAGGGTGACCGAACCTATGTACAAAAGAAGGTAGAATGGAGGTGTTAATGATATGAGATGAAGAAAGGAGGGTCGGGGGGGGGGGGACGAGGTATGTTTTCAATTGTCACATGAATCAGACTGTCGCTCTTTGGAGACATGCTTTTGTTTTGTTAGTGATGCAGAATAGGCACCTGAAGACATTTCCATACTGTAAACGTGCCCGATTGAAGCTGCAACTTGTTGGACGGGGTTCCTCTCATTCGCTTAAAGTGAGCTATGGATTTAGACACCCAGCGGAAAGGGTTGCATTCAGTTACATAGGAGTGCTCCTGCTGCTATTAGAGTTGTGTGGCCACAGCCACGGCTTTGGAATCGCACCTTCAGCCGGCAGACGAGAAGTCTGCCCTTACTGCGTTCGAGTGACACCCCTTTTTTCCTCTAATCTTCCTCCAAAGACTTGGATTTCTAAGGCCTGCGAATAAAAATTTTTATCATAATGGTGCATTCGGGGCGAGATTCGGTAAGGAATTTTGATAAAAATCAACGTTTATTTATCGATACATTGACTGACGTAGATAAAGAGCTACCGCAGTAATATTACACTTACAGTTCTTCGTCGTCATTGCTAGGCCGTACATGGCATTGTCCTTCTGGTAGATACCATTTTGACGAGGACAAACAAACTTTATATAGGCGTGGACATGGTGCCCAAGGATACATGCATACTCGTGTCGATCCATTGTGCCTTTCAGATAACGAGATCGGCCACTAACGGCACGAAGCCATTCCCCAGACCACAACGCTCCTTCCTGCGGTCTGGAACTTTACATCGATTCTTGCAAGGTGTTTACTTTCTGTCCGATGGAGCATAAAACGTAATTCATCTGAGACCACACTTCTCCTCTCAGTGAACGTCCAGTAGGGGTAATGGCGTACAAATTCCAGCCTTTGTCGCCAATGAACAACAGGCAGCATGGGAACATAAACCAGGTGACTGGTGCGTAGACCCATACGCAGCAAAGTTTGCTGAACGCATGTTGAGGAGACACTGTTGGTTCATCTGGGAGATCAGTTGCTCAACAGTTGCACGTCTATTCGCCAGTCCACATCTTGCTCCGATGTTGTTCACCCTTGTCACTTGTGGCCCATGGTGCACGACAGCTGCCTCGGTGCTTGGTTCGGATAGCGCCATTTTGCAGTGCACGGTATACTTCAATCACAGTGTCACAAAAACAGTTTACGAAGAGCCGTTTCGGGTATTTTTCCACCCTTGGCCTGAAAGCCAGTAGTCATGCCCTTCTGGACGTAAGATAAGTCGCTCCTTCTCCGCATTACGACAACTATTGCACTGTTTCCACACTTTGTATACCCTCCACTGCTAGTGATGCCACCTGCCGTCTGTGAGCGCTTATTGGAAGTAAGCGGCCGCTACACATGCAAAACCCCGCTGTGTGTGATGTGAAATCGTACTGGAATGATGGAATTGCCCAGACTTCGTCACACAACCTTAACGCTCCGAAATAAAATTTAAATAACCCAACAGAATTTCTATCGGAAAAATGATCTTAACATGGAATCCTAAGATGGGAATTGCTAAAAAATTCTTTCACGCAAGCTGTTTATTTAACAATATATAAATTGTGTTTTACAGATAATCGAAGCATTTAACCATAAAATTTTCGTTATCAAAATGGGCAAATTTTCAAAATTCTTTTGACATTAAACCTTAAGTCGAATACGCAATAAGCTGAATCTTTGCAAAAGAAATCTGAAGTGCTGTATTGCAAAACAGCAAACAATATGACAATGATTACAAGACGGCCGCACCTGCAGCCCGCCCATTATCAGTTGAAACAGCGGAGTTTACTACAGCGCTGGACACAGTCTGTCTTATTAAATGCCCTTCAGCAACACATGAAAACTATATAAGCACCACTGATGACAAGAGTGATTCAATTACTCAAAACAGATGACCCTTAATCTGAAAACCATATGTCGGAAGGTTTGGGGTTAAGATGCGGACCTGTGCTTGGAGGTTAAACAGATTAGCAAACAATATGACAATGATAAGGCTTAGTTCAAAGCAACCAACCTCTAAATATCAATCAGCAACCAAGGTGTGACTGGATGACAACCGCCTCCCTTCCGGAAATTGTACTTTGACTAAGGCCCTTGTAAGACGTCGTCGTCTCCTGACCTTCATTGCTTACATATTCCGCCCTCACAATCATATTCCGCACATCAAGACGCTTCATTCGAACCCAAACTCAATAAGATAAAGTCAATGTTGTATGAATTCATGTAAACAATACGCAAATAACAGGTGCGCACCGGGGTTGAGATGCTCGAGGCTGGCATACACACACACACACACACACACACACACATTCAAGACGCAATGGTCACAAGAGCTTTTAGTTCGGGAGAGGCGGACCGTACGCCGAGAGGCCGGTCCCTTCAGAGGACGAGTCAAACTCGACCGCCTGTGGAGCGGACAGCATTTGCCCGAGTGAAAGGGGAGAATGACCCCGTGTTCGGCTTAAAAGCAAATTCCGCTACATTGTGTGGGAGCGCCCAGCCTATGCATTCTTTACAAACATAGCACGCAGTTTCAGAGGTTTTCACAGGGAGACAGCAAACGCCAAACGCCGATGCTACAGATTTCCGGATTGGTCACCTTAAACGAAACATCATTCTTCCGTTTTAGAAGAGCAATGCTGATGGGCAGACGATACTCCTGACGCCTGGAGCTGAAGGAGTAATGGAAGAGACTGGAAGATATACCCCTTCACGTCTGGCGTGGAGAGGGGCCGTTCCGTTGTCACTCTTGGAGCGAAAACACGTAAGAAGAGCGTGTGTGCTCGTACGTGTACTCAAAGAGTGGGGAACAAGTGTCTCCTCAGTACTTCACTGGGAGAGCACCTCTGTCGAGAGCAAATTGGAGTATGACTCTATATTGATCTTGCGATTAAGCATTATTCACTGTGTTGGCCGCCACACTTACTGTGCGATGTGAACGGACAGAGTTATAGTTAAGCACCTGCGAGCGAATTTTTGAGTGGCATCGTGGTGGACTGGTTATCTGACTGGTGTACCACGCCAATAGTTAGACTAGGGGCGAATAGGAGTCCTTGACTTCATCTAGGCGTAGGGAGAGTTTGATTGGCGAAGGTCAATCCAGATAGAATGAGAATTATCTTATTTGTCAGCAGCGAGCGGCGCAGACAGCAGTCATCGCGGCTTATGGTATTGTGCGCTACAGCTCTTGCGAGCCCCATATTTCCTCCACAATAATACACTTCACTGCATTTCACGCACAACAGCCTCGACCGTACCTAGCAACATTCTAACGGATAATTATTCAAGTTGAGTAGGCGCGGCTCTCAGCCATTCTGCCAAGTCAATAACAATCTTAAACTTTGTATAGAAATTTCATTAGCGAATCCTATCCTTAAGAGGTAACTTCACATTCCGAAAAGAACCCGGAAATAACTTGTTCAGTTCATAACTAAAAGTGCCATTGTGATTTCTCAGAATTTTTGCAAAATAAATAATAATTTTTGTTAGTTTTATGTTTTTCTTACACTAACTAGCACTACTACAGTACCCAGGTATCCCACTAGTTACATAAGAAATTTTGTGAATTTTTGTGTCATTTCCTTACAGCGGACGACTCCAGAAGATATTTATTGCTGAAAGTTTTTCAGGCATTTCTCTTTAGAACGTTAGGAGCATCTGTCTGACTTCTGTAGTAGTGTGGGGGTGGAAATTGCATCTTGCAAGAGCCACAGGGTAAAGGGTACATCTCAGATTAATCCGTTGCGCAGAATGACAGAATAGCACCCACACGCTCACACCCTGGTGACAGTTGGCTGTTAATATTTTCAAAGTTAAACTGCATGTCAGTTATTAAGGCCGCTCTGAAGGAACGTCTTAAAACATTACTTGTGAACACTTGCTACAGGAGAACTCATTTGGCGGAAACACAAGATCCACCTAAAATACATCAAAACTAACCAGGTCTTTCAAACATAGAAACGAACAGCTTAGTACAATAGGTTGTCCAAATTATACCGAATGACTGAGAAATGCAATTACAATCAAAGAATTGAACTGGTTAACAGCTAAATCTAACCACAAGTCCCTCTTTTGTTTAACAGCAACCTGTGCCTTACTACAATTGTTCCAGCTGTATTTACGACCAGGAGCTGATCCATTGGAACATTAATGATAGGGTACAAACCAGAAAGGAAAGGTAATATAATAGCGGGACAAATTTTCAAACGGCAACTAGTGTTTCAGTAGAATACTACGGTCTATATTTACGACCAAAGAGCCAAGCGAGTAGAACTCTGACGGTCGGGTCAAACCAGAAAATAATGAAGGCAGGTAGACAATGAAAGAAATCACCACGAGGTTTACAGAATGTTACTCCCCTTTATCAGTAAGCAGTTCCATGGATCCAAGGTGCGTCGCAGCGTTTACTGAGTGGTGCCGATGAAAGCCAGGTAGGAGAGGGCAGCCAGGCCACCAGCGGTCGTCCGACACGAATATTGCCAGCCAACTGATGGGATGTCGGCCTGCTGCTTGTAATCGACGCTGACCCCGGTGAAGTACTCCGGTACCTTCGCGCTGCACAGGCCCTGCTTGGGCAGCTCGTGGCTTCGGCCGCTCGGACCTCGTGACCACCGCATGTCGCGACGCTACCGCCAGTCCCCAAACTTATTGCCTCCTCCTCTCGGGAGCCGGTGGCGCCAGACAGAACAATCTACTAATTCAATGGCGCCACGGCTCAAACCTGTCTGTCAGCAGGGGACTGTTCGAACTGGTGGAGGCTCTGTAATGGTGCGGGGCGTGTGCAGTTGGAGTGATATGGGACTCCTGATACGCTAGATAGGACTAACAGGTGACACGTACGTAAGCATCCTGTCTGATCACCTGCATGCATTCATGTCCATTGTGCATTCCGACGGACTTGGGAAATTCCAGCAGGGCAACGCGACACTCCAAACGTCCATAACTGCTACAGAGGGCTCCAGGAACGCTCTTCTGAGTTTGAACACTTCCGCTGGATACCGATCTCCGCAGACATGAACAGCATTGAGCATATTTGGAGTGCCTTGCGAAGTGCTGTTCAGAAGACACCTCCACTCCCTCGTACTCTTAGGAATGTATGGTCAGCGCTGCAGGTTTCATGGTGTCAGTTCCCTCAGCACTACTTCAGACATTAGTCGAGTCCATGCCACGTCATGTTGCGGCATTTCTGCGTGCTCGCGGGGGCCCTACACGATATTAGGCAGTTGTACCAGTTTCTTTGGCTCTTCATTGTACATGAGGATATCATTCCTAGAAGATAAGGGAACACTACGAACCTGTCAGAAGAAACAGAGATACACATAGACCAGAATAATTTTCCTGAGTACATTTTCAACAACCACATTGACTTGGCTAGTATTTCGGTAGGACGGCCTAGGCATTCTAACCCACTCCTCAGCCTTGGATTCGGATCTAACGATCCCAGCTTCAAGCACAGTAAGGGCTGTTTTACCAATGTATGCGAGTTGACCAAATGCAGGGTCAAGTGCTATGACGTTGCAGTCCAATATGACGGATTGCAAGATGGAACTGACGTGAAATTTTTAAAAAAATGGACATTTCATTTTTATTTATTTATTTACTTATTTATTTAACCAGATCTGATCAGAGGCAATCACCATTAACATACCTTTGAAGCGGTGTTTTTTTTATGCTTAGACAACTTATCTTAAAAGCAACATCGACGTGTTTTGACGAAAGCATGTAACCTATTTGTCGATGAACGTAGATTCACGACTGGTAGCGGTACTATTTTAACAAAGTAAATAAAAACCAAATAGTGGCTTGTTTTTGTGGTGTACTATCAACATTCTGTGTTACAGAGTCAACTATTCCACAATAAGAAACTTCCTGGATGATTAATACTGGCTGTCGGACGGAGACTCCGACTCGGGCGGAACCTTTGCGTTGCGCGGGCAAGTGCTCTATCGACTGAGCTACCCAAACACAACATAAGACTCGTCATCACAGCTTTACATCGGCCAGTACCTCATCTCCTACCTTCCAAATTTCGCAGAAGGTCTCCTGAGGAATTTGCAAGACTAGTACTCCAGGAAGTAAGGGTATTGCGGAGACATGGCTCAGCCACAGCCTGGGAGATGTTTCCTGAATAGAATTTTCACTCTGCAGCGGACTGTGCGCTGATCTGAAACTCCTTGGAAGATTAAAACTCGAACCTCGGTTCGGCACACAGTTTTAAACCTCGGTTCGGCACACAGTTTTAATCTGCCAGGAAGTTTCAGATCAGCGCACACTCCGCTGCAGAGTAAAAATTCCACTCTGGTGTTCCACGATATTTTGATATAGGAAGAATAGCGTACCACTACTGCCACAAGATAGGTTATAATTTCAGCCAAGTGTTTTCTTTACTTGCTTGACAAATTACCATAAGTTAAGCGACTGTCTGGAAAACAATATCATAACTTACCACATAAGTGCCATGTGCTGCTCCGAGTCCTATTTAATTACATCCACATTCACAGTCACTCCATTACATAAACGTCTTTCACACAACAGCGTTTTCAAAATTGTTCCTCCAGAAAACTCCGTTTGGTTCTCAAATGAACCTATTTCAGTCACACGAAACCCACAATCCTATACTCACAGGTCAACTCAGAAAACATTATCATCAAAAGCTGTAAACGTAGCGTTTCAAAACAACAGGTTCAGTCTGGAGAATAAATATAGCTCTTCTCCATAGCATACATTGTATTTCAGTCCAGATGAAACTACAAGACACATCTGACTTTATAACCACAATTCTTGGAGGACTTTCACTTTTATCCTTAAACATTAATTCCACTATGCTCTGATTTTCCCTCTAGCAATTCTGACAACAAAATTGAGTTTTGTCGCGCCTCTATAAACATCTTCAATAAAAGAGTACGTTTTTTTGTACAGATAAAAAACGCGTTTTATATAACGCCTCTGATGCCTCAAAATTAAACTATCTTCTTTGAATCTTAAATTTCCATAGCTCACTCTCTCAATAGCGTACAATTTACACAGGTTTTTTTAGCAGCATGAACACAAAAGAAGTATTAATTAACCTCTACTTTCTTAATTCCTACCTAGCTTATAAAATAAAACATTTAACCTTAAACTAGCTGAGTACGCGACGTTGCCAGGTTATTTATTTCAGTTCTATTGGTCAGTCTCTTTCTTTCCCTCTTTCTCTGGCCATCTCCTCTGCGCCATCTCTGTCCATCGTCTTCTCCCCTAATCCCTATTCTCTGTCCATCTCCTCCTTCTTCTCTCTGTCCATCTGCTCCTAACCCATCTCACTGTCCATCTCTTGACCCCACAACGGTCTAAGGCGCTGCAGTCATGGACTGTGCGGCTGGTCCCGGCGGAGGTTCGAGTCCTCCCTCCCTCGGGCATGGGTGTGTTTGTCCTTAAGATCATTTAGGTTAAGTAGCGTGTAAGCTGAGGGACTGATGACCTTAGCAGTTAAGTCCCATAAGATTTCACACACATTTGAACATTTTTTTGACCCCATAATGACAATGACAAGCGATAAACTTTTTCGCTTTCATCATTTTATAGGGGTTGAACGCGAGACAAATTTTCGTAAACGTTTGAAATTATGTGTAAAGTTTGTTTCGAGTCACTAAATGCTTTCGTTCTCAAATTCTGAACAAATAAAATTTGGATATTTGCGCGCTGTGGACTACACTTCTTTTCACCCCCACTGTTACCTCCCTTTTAGGTAAGTGGTTTTACTCACAAGGCGATTCTTTCCAGACAGTCAGTGATATATTTACCACTTTTTGTTGAAATCGGTCCAGTGGTTTCGGAGGATATGTGGTACATACATACGTACATACATTTTTATAATATGTACGAATATTTTTCGTGATCTGATCTTAACGAAATATAGTCTATACGGTCCTCCTAGCTACTCTGAAGTTACCAATCAAAATCCCATTAAAAAACGTTAAGTTGTTTGGGAGATTAGCGTGTTCAAAGACAAACAGGCAGACATGACGGTTTTACAGGTTTATTATTAATAGAGGTTATAATTTCTTTTGTGTACTGAGATGTTATCTGCACGTTTTACGGAAAAACATAGAGATTACAATTGAAATTCGCTAATCCTCACCAGAAAGAAAGCCCGCATGTAAAAGTGTTACCTTAAAGTAGTTTATCGAATATTGTAGTCGAATTTGACAGAGATTTGGAGTTCTTGCGAACAGAAAAAGCAGGTAATACAAATAACATTCCCGCGAAAATTCTAAAATCATTGCGGAAGTGACAGGTAGACGATTATACAAGTTAACGGTTAAAATGTGTGAAACTTGAGACAGACCCTCAGGCTCTCTGCAGCATGACATCCATATTTCCCCGAAAAAAGCAAACGTAGATAAATGTGGGAACTATCGTGCAATCAGTAGCTAAAGTATCCAAGTTGTTGAAAAAATAATACATAGAACGAAACAGAAAAATTTAGGATCTGTAAGATGACAGTTTGGCTTCAGAAAAGGTAAAGACACCACAGAGGTAGATATAACATTGTGCTTGATATTGGAAGCAAGACATGACACGTAAATAAGATTTATCGACCTAGAATAAGCTTTCAACAATGCGAAGTTGTGCAATGTGTTTGAAACCCGCAGAAAAATTGGGACACACTGTAGGAAAATAAGGCAAATATACATTGTGTGCAGTAACCAAACAATAATTATGGAAGAATTTTTCGGCTTAGAAGGGGCGTAGGTCAGTTATCCAGTGTTTCTCTTCCGCCGTTCAACTTGTATATCGAAGGAGCAACCAACGGTTTCAGTTGGTTTTGTTCTTGACTCCTAGTGAATTAATTAGTTTGTCATAATTTGATTGTAAATTACTTATTCAGATTCACGCTACTTCCTAGCAAGTATACCTACTTTGTTTTGTTTTTTCGAAGGTACTGTTCCAGGTGATACATTACGCCCATGCTCATTTGCGAGTTTCATGACTGTTATAATTTATGGTGCTTGTTATGATTGTTCTTACTAACCATGTTGAAATTCACGCGGTTAACAGTCTGTAACGATCTTGTTTACAAACCAATGTGATGCCAACAGTTTTGCCTAATTTTACTATCAATTCCTTTACATTATTCGGCCTGGAATCTCACTGACTGGAGTAGAGACGTCTTCAGTGATGAGTCCCGCTACGAAATGAGCCCCTATGACAAGCGAATAACTGCTTTTACACAAGGGCCAGAGGTGAATAAGCGCGCTGTAGACTTGAAAAGTCTGTGAAATACTTTCTCTTGAATTAACAATCCAGTTTTTCTGAAACTGTAATCATTCGTTAGTCTGTACAGGTACCATTATTATATTTTTTATGTACTTCCTGTACTGCGTCACGTGCCCACAACGCCTCTATGCGGTACTCAATCCCACGGTTTGGCTCTGAGCACTATGGGACTCATGTGCTGTGGTCATAAGTCCCCTAGAACTTAGAACTACTTAAACCTAACTAACCTAAGGACATCACACACATCCATGCCCGAGGCAGGATTCGAACCTGCGACCGTAGCAGTCGCACGGTTCCGGACTGCGCGCCTAGAACCGCGAGACCACCGCGGCCGGCCAATCCCCCGGTTTAGCATTGTTCATAATGTCTTGGTTCACTAGTGTATTAAGCTTCTGGTCTTCCCTTCACCCTTTTCCCTGAGGAAGTGTCATCCAAGTCATCCAGATATTACTCAACAATAAGTCTTCCCTGAGCAACATATGTGCTACATGGTTGTAAAACTGTGCCTTTCATGGCCCTCACAACTGTTGTTCTAGGCGTTCAAAACATTTAACACCGCTACGTAAGGTATTACTAACGATTTAATCAATTTTTCAGATACGATACATATACTCACTTGACCGTTTTTCTATCAAAGGAAGTGTGGACGACAACGCCTCATTCAGCACTGAAAAGTGCAGGGTGGTTACAATTAAACCTACATTACTTCTTAGGGTCGCTTGAAAAACGAGTGATCGTGGACAATGAAACTTTACAGAACGTTTTGTAAGGACGTACGGAAGAGAAATAAAGATAAATCGATTGGAAGAAACATATTTCAATTTCCACATGAGGCTAAGATTTGTTGATTGCGTACCATGTTTACGTTCCAGGTTACGAACGTTGCTCTGAGGGACGACCATCTGCATCCGCGATAGCTTGGAACCGCACTGGAGGCACCATTTCACAACTGTTAGAAGCGCTTTTCGAACTGTGGATCATGGAATGTGTAGCTGTCGTGATACAGCTCACACATTGCTCGAAGATCGCACGTTGCGTCGAGCATTCCCAGCCATGGCTACAGCAGTTTCCTCAATAATTTGTGGTGCAATTGGCTGTCGGCCTCTCTCTGGACCAATTCCCAAATCGCCAGTTAATTTGAACTTCCGAATACTGTTCTTCAATACCGATGCGGATATAGGACGTCTCCGTATTCCTTTAATGCGACGATATCCTTGAAAGGCAGCAGCACTACTGCTGTTTCGATAAAAAAACAAAACCTTTACGAGTAGAACCATCCTCACCTCGTCCAGACCCAAGTTGACTGTCTCCAACTATAATGCACACTGATGCTCGTGTTTGGATCCTACGTCGCCGTAACAGTACCGACACCTAACACCAAGTCAAGACAGTAACACTACTAACAACGCAAATCCAGCAGCGTTCAGTCTGATCGTTATTCCTACAAAGTCGGGTACCCATGCGGTAAATATTTTTCCGAAACTTCCTGGCAGATTAAAACTGTGCGCCGGACCGAGACTCGAACTCTGGACCTTTGCCTTTCGCGGGACAGTGCTCTACCAACTGAGCTACACAAGTTGGTAGAGCACTTGCCCGCGAAAGGCAAAGGTCCCGAGTTCGAATCTCGGTCCGGCACACAGTTTTAATCTGCTAGGAAGTTTCATATCAGCGCACACTCCGCTGCAAAGTGAAAATCTCATTCTGGAAATATTTTTCCGTTTACACTGGCTCAAGTAATTATAACCACCCCCTACTACACGTACAGCTCCGCACACAACCTCTGCTTCCGTAGCAACTGTTGTGCGGGCTCTTGGCGTAGGAAGGCAGTTGATAAATCAAACGGAGTGTGGCCCCTAAGGGCGGAAGGAGAGGATGAGGTGGTAATCTGGCCGTTGGATAAACTTCACATTTAAAAGCCGTGGAGGGAAACATGCACACACACGCGCGCGGCCGGCCGCCGTGGTCTAGCGGTTCTGGCGCTGCAGTCCGGAACCGCGGGACTGCTACGGTCGCAGGTTCGAATCCTGCCTCGGGCATGGGTGTGTGTGATGTCCTTAGGTTAGTTAGGTTTAAGCAGTTCTAAGTTCTAGGGGACTTATGACCTAAGATGTTGAGTCCCATAGTGCTCAGAGCCATTTGATTTGAACACGCGCGCGCTCGCGCCGTCTTTTTAAAGAGAAATCTTATGTCATGTGAAGGTCTGCCTACATAAACGTAATACGTTAGTGCTGGTCTACTAGAGGATTGCTATCAGGATTAAAAGCATAAATCTGAAACACAGGGAAGCCTTTGGTAGATGTTCTACACTTAGCAGCAGTCTGACAATGCTTTTTCTCCTCACGTAAAGTAGTAGTAGTAGTAGTAGTAGTAGTAGTAGTAGCAGCTTTATTCATCCATAGATGTCTTTTTACAAGGATATAGGACATGTCAAAGTATTTACAAGTTTAGATCAATTTAAAATAAGATAATTTGTATACACATAAATTTACAGACTTCTAGTTAGAGACAATCATTAGATTTACACCTGGTATACAATACTTCATTTACAAATCACTTATTAAGTAAGATAATGCCACACTGTTCACTCATATCTCACTATCAGTCACTGCACACACTATACACACATTGTTTTATAACACTCCACTCACTACACAAACACACAAACAAACACACACACACACACACACACACACACACAAACACAAACACACACACACACACACACACACACACACACTGCTGATCTCTGGGCCATTGTTTGTACTGCAAATTCCCATTTGCTATCCTGAAAAACTGAGTCAGCACCCCTCTATAATGAGTTAGACGTTGAGCTCAGAAAGAGGAAGAGATGTTAATATTGTGCTATACATAGCTTGGGGGTAAGTTTCTCTAGAAAAGGGAAAAAGGAGGAAAAAACATAGTGCTAAGGTGTTTGTGGAATGTTGGACGTTTTGTAATCATTTTTATTTATTTGTATAACTTTTTTTACTAAAACCCTACTCTGTTTTATCTAAGTAATCCTTCAGTGTATAAAATGTATTACATAACAGGTACTTTTTAGCTGTCTTTTAAATAAGTGTATTTTTGCACTTTCCTTAACCTATTTTGGTAATTTATTGTACAGTTTTATTCCTTGGTAGAAAATGCTGTTTTGAGTTTTATGTTTATTTCTTCTTGGAATATGTAAGTTGAGTCTAGCTTTTATTGCATGGTCATGGACAGAGCTGTTAGTGCAGTAATTACCAATGTTATTTTTGATGTGTTCAGCTGACTGGTAAATGTATTCACACGGAGCAGTTAAAATCCCCAGTGTTTTGAACAGATGTTTTCAATGAGCTCGACTATTATGTTTCGTTTTATTCTCATGGCTCTTTTCTGGAGTTTGAAAATTGTGTTCATATTTTGTGCATTTGTTCCCCAAAAAAGAATCCCCTAGCTAAGATCTGAGGGTGCATATGAACAGTATCTAGCTAAAAGACACTGCATGTTACACACTGATGATAGGATTCTACGGGGATAACATGCTGATGACATTCTGTTTCAAAGTACCTTTGTGTGTTCACACCACTTCAACTGATAATCAACATTCATTCGTAGAAATGTTGCATTTGTTACACAGTCTATAGAGGTGCCATCTGCATTTAATTTAACATTGCCATTTGCCCTCTTCGAACTGAAATTCATGGCATGAGTTTTCTTTATGTTCAATGTCACCTTATTACTTATTGACCAATCGTAAACTTCCTTGGGAGTTTCATTTGCTTTCTCAGCAAAGAGTTCTCTCGTTTTCTCAGTGACTGTAATATTGCTGTCATCAGCGAAGAGATCTTTTTCACCATGAGTAACACTACTGAGAAAGTCATTGATGTATGTCAGGAATACTATTGGTCCTAATATGCTACCTTGTGGAACCCCTATATTAATGTATTTTGGTTCTGATAAGTGTTTTACTAAATGTTTTGATCTATTTGAAGTACGTGTTATCTCTGTTCTTTGTATCCTATCTGCTAGGTATTATCGAAACCAGTCATTGGCTACCCCTCTCATTCCTAATGCTTCTAATTTATTAAATAGAATCTTGTGGTCGACTGTATCAAAGACCTTAGAAAGATCCAAAAATATGCCTGTGACACACTCATCTTTGTCAAGAGCATCAAGTACAACTTTTGTGAATTCTACTATGGCTGACTCCGTATTTTTGCCACTTCGGAAACCAAACTGTGATTCGCTTAAAAGATTGTATTTATTCAGGTAATTCATTAATCTGTCTTTCATAATTGCTTCTATTATTTCTGAGAATGCTGACAGCAGGGAAATGGGCCGGTAATTTCCTGTGTTTTGTGGATTACCTTTCTTAAGCAAAAGTACAACTCTTGCCTGTTTTAATTGCTCTTGAAATGCCCCTGATGTGAAGGATTCATTTACTATATTTGTTAAGTGGCCTTGTATAATCTCTATGCATTGTTTCAGTGCACACATTGGTACTTCATCTAAGCCTACTGACTTATTTTTTAATTTTTCAGCAGTTTTATCGACTTCATTCTCTGTGGTTGGAAGTAACATCATTGTATTTAGTGCAAAATTATTTACAGGTGTTATATTTGTTTTGGGCAATTTTTGCTGTAACTTCTCTGCAATACTTGAAAAATGCTCGTTTACATAGTATGCTATGGTAGCAACTAAACTACCAATTTCATCATAGCTGAGACACCGAAAACTGTGTGACGTACTTGACATGACTCTACACATAGGCTCACGTAATACTGTGGTTTCTTACCCCATTTAACTTTGGTTCTGCGAAGTTACCTTCACAAAAATGAAAAATAATCAATAATGCAACACAAAACAACGGACTAACGCGTCTATTCTCAGATGGAAATGTGCTGTGAAGTGTTTGCCACCGCTGTGGGAATAGCTCAGCATAGAATCGTTAGGCCGCCTTTTCATTGCATTCAGTCAACCTATACACGGGGTTCATATCGGCCAACCCTTGATCGGCAATAATACAAGCGGAAAAAAGCTCCTATTGGAGCACAAAAAATGCGAATATGTATGTGTTTATTTAAAAGATTCTGACTGAAAATTGGGATACCAGCTGCCTCGGTTTACCTTCCTCAGCACCCTTGAAAATTTTCTCAAGGATTTTGGCATGCGAACTTTCTGGCTTCTTTTAACATGCAGCTCACCTCAAACTCCCACAAGCTCCCTTATCTGTAACACCCTCACACCCACTATTCCATAGCTGTAAGTCGTTCATACACATCCACTCCAAGTTGCTCTTTCTGTTTCATTCATTCAGCCCAACCCATTGTCATTACCTCTTTGTATCTCTCTGTCATTGTCTCCCATCACTGTCACTGTCTCGTTCCTACTCTCTTTTATTGCTGGTATCTCATTCCTTCCGCCCTACTGCTGCTGTCTATTCTCACTGTCACTATCTCTCTCTTCCTCGTTGTCATTGTCATATACTCTGTCTCTTATTAACACTGGCTCTCACCCACATCCATTTTGTCTTTCTCTTTATTCCTCCCAACCCCCTCCCAGCACTGTCTCCTTCACTCTTTTCCTAGCACTGTTCTGCCACGGTCAACTATATTTCACTGACACTGTGTCCCTCTCTTTCTCTCACGCTGCCGCTGTCTCCTTCACTCTTTCCGTAACAACCACTGTCTACTATCTTGCAGTATTTATTACTTTACCGTCTCTTTGCCACTGCCACTGTCTTCTTCTCGCTCAGCATAAAAAAGCGCGAATGTGTTCACATGTAAAAAATTTTGGGAGAATTTTTGAAGGTGTTGAGGACGATAGGGTGAAGCAGATGGTACCCCACTTTTTGGCCAGAGTCTTTTAAATAAACGGGAAGATATTAGCATTTTTGTGATCCGATAGGAACATTTTTACGCAGGTTCCCTTCTTTTCTCTGCCCCAGCAGGGCATGCAGTTCATATGAAGAGAAATGTATTGGTCAGTAGAATTTAGACAGTTTACTTAAGTCAAATTGAAATAACACAATACTAAGTTTACACCTCATACCGGATTTTATGTGCTCAAAAATTTTGCATATGCTTCAGCATTACAACATGCTGTTCCCAGATGATACCGGAGACACTTTATAGCATATTTCTCCGTGTTACGGCACTTCACAAACTACGGTTTCGCCTCACACTGGGTTTTAAGTGCGTATTTTACGTGTAGAAGTAGGGTAACTTTGAACTTTCGTATCTCGAAAACGGGTAAATATATCAAGAAAATTTTCAAGGCTGTTGGAGATCGGGATCTTAGGAGTACATCGTAAAAATTACAGCCTCTTTCTGTGTATAGCCGTCTCAGAATTCACGGCTTGGTTTGATACCCAATAAACAAATTTTCTGAGTGTTTTCGATAATGGATAAAGATTTTTGAAAATGGGAAGATGGCTTTTCTAGATAAATGCTTAGAGAGTATACCGTTAAAATTTGACCAAATTGCTGCCGTTATTTTTTATTTAGATTTCGTCTCATACGATATTTTGCGTGTTGAAGTAGGGTAACTTTGTATCTCTTTAGCTTGGAAACGGATAAAGATATCAAGAAATGTTTCGAGGTTTTTCAAGATCGGTAGCTTAGGAATATATCGTGCAAATTTCAGCCATTTCCTGTTCACAACCGTCTTGGAATCCTCAGATTAGTTGTGGTCCGCTGGTGACGGCGGCAACATAGTAAAAAGAACTTTTTTTGCTGTTTTCTGAGGAACCGCCAACGACCTAATACTGCTTCCGTAAACCCCATCAAGCCCATCGTAGACAACTTCAAATGCAAAAAGAAGCAACCGATTTTATCAATTTACCTAAGCTGGAGGAAGTGTGTAATATTCATACGTTGACTCCATACTGTGGGGTAGTGACACTAAGACGATCCTTCTGTTGGGAATACAAATGGTTCCTAGTCCAAGGGATATCCAAAAAATTTGACCCTACCTTTTTATCACCAACAGACCCCGAGGTATGAGCACTGGAAAATCCAGTTCTGACGGGAAAATAAACCAGAGACAGAACTGAGCTACACTGAATGCAAGCATGACGGCGTGTGCAAAGTGGGCATTACAGTTTCCAAAATCATTTTCCGCGACTGAATGGTACAAGTTTGTTTGAAGGGAAGACACACAGCACATATCTTCAACATTCGCACTGTTGGCAGATATTTCTTTACTGTACCGATATTACTCCGTAACAAGACACCAGAGATAATGAATGTCTCACACCAAAATAGTCATAAAATAAAATATCCACCTTCGAACTTTTGAAGCTTTTACGCGGAAAATCTGAGTACGACCGCTGGTATGAACACATTGTTTTGGTCTCTTGAGGAATTTTCATTATTTTTCTTAAAAAAAGAAAGGTAGAGGGACAAGATCATGACGTCCAACTTCATAGCGATTTGGCCCACCTACAATCAGTAGCGATTCTCCGAGGCATGGATGCGACAAGTCCTTGGCAGATTTTCAGAGATATCTGGAACCAGATGTCTACGCCTAGGACACGCAATTCCCGTCGGTGGTTTGCAGGCGGGCGTCTGGTGCCCGATAACGTCCAGGATGTTTCCATCGGATTCAGGCCAGGGAAATTTGGTGGCCAGGACTTTAACGTGAGTTCACTGACATGCTCCACGAACCCGTATAGCACGATTCCGGTCTTGTGGTATTTACAATTATCCTGTTGAAGATACCAGCGCCGTCGGGTAAGACGTCGAGCATGAAGGGATGTGGAGGATCCGCAATAATGTTCATGTTGTCCACAATTGTCTAGGTGTCTTTAATTACTGCCACAGGTCCTATAGAAGCGAAGGTGAATGTCTTCAGTTGCATAATATTACCCTCCCCCCGCCCGACTTTCATGTATAGAGCACATTTCGAACAGCCGTTCGCCTAAATAACGACATATACAGACACGATCTCCAAATGGTATAACAAGAAACACGATTCACGCGACCAGGCGACACGCTTCCATTTGATCCACTGTCCAGTCTCGATGCTCCCGTGCCCACTGCAATCGTAATTGGCGGAGTCTTTGGGTCAACAGGGGAACAACACATAGGGGTCACCAACGGCGGAGCCCCATGTTCAACACTATGCGCTGAATGGTGTGCTCCGAGACACGTGTGACTGCACCGGCATGGTACTCTAGCATCAGATCTCCGCCCATCCTATTTTACAGAGTGGTCAGGCCACCGACCTCCAAGTTCTGTGATGAGGTGTGGACGTCCAACAACCAATCGCCTAGTTGTGGCATTATAGTCCTTCAACCACTTTCCCCAGATGCTCACGAGAATAGCGCAGGAAGAGGCAAACACTTTGGCCGTTTCCGAGACGTTCGTTCGCAGGCCTCGTGTCTTAACAATTTGCCCTTCGTCAAAGTCGTTTATGCCGGAGGACTACCGCACTTCTGGTTCGTATCGTCGCCAGAATGATCCCCCATGCGTTTCTGCTTCGGTTATGTACAGGGTGATTCAAAAAGAATACCACAACTTTAGGAATTTAAAACTCTGCAACGACAAAAGGCAGAGCTAAGCACTATCTGTCGGCGAATTACGGGAGCTATAAAGTTTCATTTAGTTGTACATTTGTTCGCTTGAGGCGCTGTTGACTAGGCGTCAGCGTCAGTTGATGCTAAGATGGCGACCGCTCAACAGAAAGCTTTTTGTGTTATTGAGTACGGCAGAAGTGAATCGACGACCGTTGTTCAGCGTGCATTTCGAACGAAGTATGGTGTTAAACCTCCTGATAGGTGGTGTATTAAACGTTGGTATAAACAGTTTACAGAGGATGGGTGTTTGTGCAAAGGGAAAAGTTCTGGACGGCCGAGAACGAGTGATGAAAATGTAGCACGCATCCAGCAAGCATTTGTTCGCAGCCCAGGAAAATCGACTCGCAGAGCTAGCAGAGAGCTGCAAATTCCACAATTTGTCCGTAACTACCTGAACGTCAACTACCCGAGGCGATGGATCGGCCGCCAGGCAGCCCGTGACAGAGCACTTCATCACTGGCCTCCAAGAAGCCCTGATCTTACCCCCTGCGATTTTTTCTTATGGGGGTATGTTAAGGATATGGTGTTTCGGCCACCTCTCCCAGCCACCATTGATGATTTGAAACGAGAAATAACAGCAGCTATCCAAACTGTTACGCCTGATATGCTACAGAGAGTGTGGAACGAGTTGGAGTATCGGGTTGATATTGCTCGAGTGTCTGGAGGGGGCCATATTGAACATCTCTGAACTTGTTTTTGAATGAAAAAAAAACCTTTTTAAATACTCTTTGTAATGATGTATAACAGAAGGTTATATCATGTTTATTTCATTAAATACACATTTTTAAAGTTGTGGTATTCTTTTTGAATCACCCTGTATTTTCCTTACCACGTCACGTCCCCGCATCGCTACCAAGCAGCTTTCAGTCTCGCAGTAGACAGTGGGCATAATGTTTTGGCTCATCAGCGCATTACCTCCTATGTACAATAGCCAAACTACAATATATGTCACACAAAGCATCTCTGCCGATCAATAATATCTTTGACCACTAAAATATTTTAATGTCAACTAGTGTGTACATGGCGATAACCTTTTCTTCACATTGTGACACGATATCCGTATATAATGCATGATCCGCCGTAAGAAACGTTTATACATAGAGTTTTAAGTGTTGGTACAGTGTGCTGCGTTAATTTCGTCTTAAAAACTCTGAGAAAAATAAAAAGTAACGAAAAACGTGCAAAAAAACTACTATGGAAACGAGGACACATACTCGACCATCACAGTAGACAGTCAACATACACTACGTAATGAAAAATATCCGGATACCTGTTATTAGACATTAATAAGGGGTGTCTCCACCCTTTCGTTTAAGACGTCTTGAACTGTGCTGAGCCGCCCGGGATGGCCGAGCGGTTCTAGGCGCTACAGTCTGGAACCGCGCGACTGCTACGGTCGCAGGTTCGAATCCTGCCTCGGGCATGGATGTGTGTGATGTCCTTAGGTTAGTTAGGTTTAAGTAGTTCTAATTTCTAGGGGACTGATGACCTAAGAAGTTAAGTTCCATAGTGCTCAGAGCCATTTGAACCATTTTGAACTATGCTGAGGACACTTTCAGTGAGGTGTCTGAATGTGCAGGAATGGCAGCCCATTCTTCTTCAAGGGCAGAAACCGGGGAACACAGGTCTAGTGATGTTGAATGGTGTGATCTGGAGCGAAATCGACGTTGAAACTCATCCCACCCAAAGGTGCTCCATTGGGTTCGGTTAGAGACTTTGGGAAGGCCAGTCGATTTCAGAAATGCTGCTGTCTGCAAACCATTGCCTCGCAAATGTTGCTTTACGAATGGGTGCATTTTCATGGTGATACAATCATCGTCTCTGAACTCTTCTTCTACTATCCACAGTACACGGCGCTATAAAATGTGTTCTTAGCTTTCCGGACTTAAAGTTCTCTTACTCACAATATGCGGACCACACCAGAGGTAGGTCGTTCGCGAACTAACGGGTCCAAAGGAACGATTCACCAAGATTAACGGAACGGGCTAGGAACGAATTCTAAGGAACGGTCTTTCATAGTTCACTTCGGTCGCGGCTTTCCACTTATAGTTCCCGGGAACGAGAAACGGTCGGTCTCGTTTCCGAACGGCACGTCGGCCGGTCTCGTTCCAGCCTCAGGCACGTACCCGTCTGTCTCGGTCTCGCTCGGCCGGATTCGTCCTTCTTCGCGTGGCCACTCGTCGCAGTTCCACTGCCGACTGCTCATAGTTCAGTATCGAGTTGTTCCTTTCGTTCGCTACACACGCCCATTCTATATGTTTCAAACCTTTTTTTGAACTCTGAACTTCTGGTTCTCTTCGTATTCTATTCAGCATCCACGACAGGTTATTAAAATGTATTTTATAATTACGTAAATTACATAAAATTATGTGGTATGTAATACATACATCTTTTCACGTAACAAAACGGCGTATCAGCTTACGTCACTATTTCGATAAACAGCAGAAGAAATACTTGTAAAAAGGCAAGATTTTTGTTATTACACATGCAAAGGACGTCGGCACGACAGACACGAGTGGCCATTTTCCGTCTTTTTTTTATCCAAGGTAAAAGAGCATGTTCATTGTTATGGAAGGCAGACCGACTTACAACCGAATGAAGCCCGCGCTTCGTAATCGAGTGTATGGTGTCACATTTTGTAAAGAGAATACGATATCTCCTACAATATTATTTCAGTGGTACAGGTTGGCGCACGAAAAATCGGCCCCGAGTACTAGACTGCTCATTGACGCTTACCAATCGTCATCTATTGTTTCGAAGTTGTTGTCTGCATCAGCTTATTTGTTATTTCTTCACTGCCTAAGTATTACATGATTATCTATTCTGCTCGTAGTGGTCAACAAATTGTGCGTAATTGGCAGTAGTCTGTACTCGGAGCCGGTTTTTCGTGAGCCACCTTATATTATTCGCCTACGATTAGCAACATAACGCTACAACTGGCTAAACGAGATGTTTTGCAGAATCACGAAATTTACAAGTGTGTGAGAATTCTGTTATGAATAAAAACTCTGTACTACAAGGGGGGAAGGCAAGTGCCCCCTCTTGGCGCCTTCCATCTTCAGTCACCTATGCTACTAATCTTCCATTTTTCTTAAGAACCATATACCAAGCACAATAAACGGTGAACGAGTAAAAATGAACGGTTCGCAAAAAAAGAGCAATCACCTGTGAACTAGTTCCCAAGGATGAACGACTTTCCCCATCTCTAGACCACACCATAACAACGAAAAGCACACCTGTACTGTAACACCACTTTCTTCGTACTTCACTGTTGCCACTACACATGATGGCAGTTAATGTTTACAGGAAATTGCCAAGCCTAAACCCTTCCGTCGGATAGCGACAGGGTAGAGCGTGATTCATCGTTCCGAATCACTCCATTCGTTCACTGCCCAGTGGCGTCGCTCTTTACAACACTTTATGCGTCACTTAACATCGAATACAGAAATTTGTGGCTTATGAGGAACTGCTCGACCACTGTAGCCCATCCTTTTTAACTCCCTGAGCACAGTCATTGTGCTAGATTGACTGCAGGTAGCACTTTCGATCGCTGATTTCATGCAGTTTTTTGCAGTCATCCTCCCCCGTGGTCGACGGTCCCTGTCCATCAGTACATGAGGACTCAGTTTAGCTGTGGTTGTTCCCTCACAATCACATCAACAACAGTCGACCTGGACAGTGAGCTGGGCATTGTTACCCTAAAGCAGCTTAATAACTGTTAAGTGGTAGGGCTGGGCCAGAAGGCAAGAAAGCAGCGTTCACAGTCGAAAACATGCATAATCTTTTATTTAAATGAAAGTCAGAAGGCTTGTGACATCAGTAAAATAGCTTTTAAAAACCGGTAAGAAAGTAAACAACTTGTTTCATATTAAAGAGTGAATGAAATCAGCAATTGATGTCAGCAAAAGACCTTTTAAACATTTAAGAAACCAAGCAATTTGTCAAAGATTAACAGGTACCTGAAGTCAACACTGTTACATATTAATAATCAAAACCTTAACATTTGCAAAAATTTTCAACTGGTTTTAAATATAAAATCTTAAATGATTGCAGCAGATTTGGTAAAACAGTAACCACACAAGCCAACGTCTGTTGGTGACATACGAGGGTTGGAACTTCAATAGTGGCAACTATTTATTTAAAGAATGAGATTTTTCACACTGCAGCGGAGTGTGCGCTGATATGAAACTTCCTCGCAGATTAAAACTGTGTGCCGGACAGAGACTCGAACTCGGGACCTTTGCCTTTCGCGAGCAAATGCTCTACCGACTGAGCTACCCAAGCACGACTCACGCCCCGTCCTCACAGCTTTACTTGTGCCAGTACCTCGTCTCCTACCTTCCAAACTTTACAGAAGCTCTCCTGCGAACCTTCTGTAAAGTTTGGAAGTTAGGAGACGAGGTACTGGCAGAAGTAAAGCTGTGACGACGGGGCGTGAGTCGTGCTTGGGTAGCTCAGATGGTAGAGCACTTGCCCGCGAGAGGCAAAGGTCCCGAGTTCGAGTCACGGTCGGGTACACAGTTTTAATCTGCCAGGAAGTTTCGTATTTAATTACAGCTCGTACAAAATAGATACATGTTTCAAAGTTTTACTGGCCTTCAAAGTAGTCACCAGCATTGTGTATAACCCGTTTCCAGCTATGTGAAAGTCGTGGAATACTCTTAGCAGTGCGAGTTGTGTTGACAGTTTGAGCGGCGCGGTCTATTGCCCGACGAATTTGTAGCAGTTCTGAAGCGAATGCCGTGAAGTTTCCTTTAGTTTAGAAATCGAGTTGAACGCACTAGAGCTTAATTCAGGAGAGTGCAGTAGGTGGTATAGCACTTAGTAGCCCCACCAGTCAAACAAATCAGTAACAGCTTGCACTGTACGTGCTTGAGCACTGTCCCGCAAAATGATGGTCAGGTCCTGCAGAAATTATCACTTCTTTCTCTATGCTGTTCATTTTTGGAACACAACATACGACCACCTTAGAGACAGAAGTGATAACACTTTCTCCAGGACCTGACCGTCATTTTGCAGGACAATTCTCAGGCACGGACAGTGCAAGCTATTACTGATTTTGTTGACTGATGGGCCTGCTAAGTGCTATACCACCTACTGGACTCCCCTGACTTAAGTCATCGTAAGTTCAACTCGATTTCTAAACTGAAGGAAACACTTCACGGCATTCGCTTCAGAACTGCCACAAATTCATCGGGTAATAGACCGCACCGCGCGACTCTCAATACAACTGGCACTGCTAAGAGTATCCCACGACTTCCACATCGCTGGCAACGGGTTATACACAATGCTGGTGACTACTTTGAAGGTCAGTAAAACTTTGAAACACGTATCTATTTTGTACGAGCTGTAAATAAATAGTCGCCACTGTTAAAGTTCCAGCCCTCGTACGTTCAGAACCGGGAGAAGTTTTACAGATACAATCCAGCTCCGCAACAGGCGGGATAAACCGATGGACAGGGTGGGCGGTGTGGACTCGCCACACACGGGTGTGCTGGTGGTCCCACACAACGTGAACTACAGCGGACTAGGAACTAATCTTACAGGGAGTGTGTCAGAACTCTCCATTACATTGAAAACAATATAGTCAACGCTATTCTTTGCATTGTGTAAGCACTCAGATATCGATAGCATCAATCTGAGGGCGAAGCATGGGAGCACGATTCTAAGCATTGTTGTGAGACGAGGTCTGTTGCGAGAGTGGACATAGTAGTGTCGGTCAAGAGCTCGGAGACGGAAGACGTATCACGCTGCCCTCCCGTCGGTGATGGCAGATCTTACCATGCTCAAGGCCTGGTATTATTTGTATAGCCAGGAGAGATTTAGCTGGCTTAACTACGCTTTAAGATGGAATTCAAGGAAAAATCCGCAAGCATAGCATCAAGCGCAATTGCAGGGTTAGGTTCGTGATTATTAGTCCGAGTTTGCAATAATTCCATGTTTTGCTTGTCAGTTAAAGAAGCCTCCTTATCCTTCAAATAATAATAATTGTTCTCCACATCTGATTAATAACTATGCTGTGGTTATTAAATGTTAATGTAACTTTGAAATTGAAATAATTTGTTAATCTGGCACTCAAACGTTATTTAAACCTACTTCATTATTATTGACATTGCCTATTATTGGTTTCTGAAGTTTTAAATAAACTTAATTAATGAAATCCCTTCGCACACGTTATTTAGTAGTTAACAGAACCCAAAAAAACTCCTTTTTATTAAATCCATTCTTAGTAACAATAAGCTTTAGCCGCTGTTGCTGCTGCATGCTACTGCGAATTGCTGTAAACCACGTGCCAAAAGACAGTCATCTAAAGAGGTGAGTGCAAAACTTGGGGCCAAAACAGAGACGCTGACACACAACAACATGTACGTACTCTAATCCAGTAAATTCCGTTGCACAAGTCAGACTCTGTATCACTTGTAAATTCTAGCTCAAGAACCTGTAATAATAAATACCTAAATTTAGGTATTTACTATTACAGGTTCATTTGTTCCTGTAGTTTTTCATATTCAAATACACAGTCAGCGTATCCAATTGTTACTTTTAAGTTTTTCATGTAACGATCTGTCGAGGGCTTAAAGGACAGTGAAACTATCATAAAACACGCACACAGTGTTATGCAGGTTAGATTCCGTTTACTAATAGCTCAGGTTGCTTATCGAGTCCAGTTTCACAGACGAATTAGTCACATATTAGTTGCATATACGTTACAACCTTAGAAAACTAGTAATTGCACTGCTTCACAAAGTGCGGCTCATATTTCTCCATATTACCATTTACGAGCCAAACAGAAATAAATAAAAAGTATCTGCCCAATCAGCGAATATGGTGATGAGCAAGAAAGCACTTAACAACTGGGTAGCACTCTTATTACGGGAACGAGCAAATCATAAATCTTATATGCCCCCAAAGTAATTGTCAAACAGTTACTTGTACTAACTATGCAGTAGGAAGAGGTGGGTTGTCTCATCGGATTCGGAAAAGATGAGGAAGGAAGTCGGCCGTGCCATTTCAAAGGAACCAACCCGGCATTTGCCTGAAGCGATTTAGGGAAATCACATAAAACCTAAATCAGGACCGCCGGACGCGTGATTGAACCAGGTATTGAACCGTCGTCCTCCCGAATGCGAGTCCAGTGTGCTAACCACTGCGCCACCTCAATCGATAAGAAAAAGTCATTAAAACTATTTTGAAACGAAAGGAAATTCAAACTCGCTGACTTCTAACATGTTTTGCAGTAAGACAATAGCCATAAGTTACGAATCGGGCAGCTCTTACCAACGTAAACTCCATTTTTTCAAATAGCTAAGCAACAGAATCTCAGATGTCAAACTTGGTTTACCAGGCTGCCCTTAACAACTACAGTGGAAAAGTACATCCCCGTTTTAGCAGAATTTACCATAGAAAATCTCAGAGCGGGTCAACTAACGACCTCACCAAAATGTTAAACTAATACTTAACTAGAATGATTGCAGTGAAAAAGCACTCTGATTAAGTTAGATTTCACTTTATTTAAAAGAAATAACACACAGTTCAGCCCTCAATATAGACCACGGTAAGCCACTCGAAATACGACCAATTTACACAGGCAGTACTCATTAACGTAGCTCCACAAGCTCTGTAATATTGACCATGCATCTTCCACACATGTTACAAATAGTTGCGATTAACGTCTGGAATGAAACAGATTTGCTTTCATTACAGTAAACTTCACTTCCTTCGGAGCAAACCCGCATAAACAGCGAACACAGCAGACCTTCCGGGAAGGAGAAACTAGTCGAAGCACTACGGCTTTAACAAAACAGGGCGCAGAAACCTCAGAAAGAGTCTCTTACCAAAATGTCCGATGAACCGGTAGCAAGATGGCATTCAAAACCTCCACACGCTCGGCGCAGACAGATTTCCAGAATCTCATCGCCACCACAACCAACCCAAAACACAGTGT
The DNA here is from genome assembly GCF_023898315.1 of Schistocerca nitens. Classification (NCBI taxonomy): domain Eukaryota; kingdom Metazoa; phylum Arthropoda; class Insecta; order Orthoptera; family Acrididae; genus Schistocerca; species Schistocerca nitens. Next base: position 482,667,095 of record NC_064621.1, read on the forward strand.
TCACGGGATCAGAACTGTGTTCTGCAAAAGCCGTTTAGTTTCGGCTCCAGACAGAGGAGGTAAGCCGGCCTCGCACCCCGCAAGTACTCCTTCCGATTCGACCCGCAAATTCTGTCACCTTCGTGCAAGTCAAAGCCCCTCATGCGGAGAAACACCAAAGATCGTGCCCCAATAACACGATCTAGCGATCGATTGATCGATGCGAACCGGCGTGGCTGAGGCAGGTTTAGAATTGTTGAAATGTCCTCGATGGATCTGTTTCTCAGGTGACATCCACTAGTCCACGTTCGAAGTCCACACGTTCTCCTGAATGACTTATTTTGCAGTTACTACTTCTCTACTGACTACACAGTATTTCGCACCACCTTTTATGCTGAGGGGCCCGCCTCTCGTGACATCTAGTGGTTAACTTCGCATTACATAGACACGTCCGGATGCTTTTAATCAGACAGTTTATATGCACAAAGTCGGTTTCCAGTACTTGGACAACATTGCACACAGAACTCAATGCCCCTATCACTACATAGGATCTCATCGCTACCCTCCACACGAAACGCAACACCGCTCCTGGTCACGATCGTGTCACCTATCGCCACCTCCGCGAAGCTCCTGCCTCTTTCCTCTCCACCCTGGCCAGGCTCTACAATGTAGTCCTGTTCACCGGCTACTACCCCGACCAGTGGAAAACCTCCCGTATCCTGATGTTCCTTAAACCCTGTAAACCGCCATCCGCTGTCTCCTCCTACCGTCCCATCAGCCTTACCTCGGTCTTCAGCAAGGTCCTGGAATCCATCCTCACCTGACGCATCCACCAGCAACTCCGCCAGCACCGCCTCCTTCAGATTACCCAGTGTGGCTTTCGGCCGTCCTTCTCTTCCGATGACCTTCTCCTGCATCTCACTCATCTCCTCTCCGAACAGCTTAATTCCCGTCGTTCCGCTATCTTCCTCTCCCTTGACCTTGAACGAGCCTAGGACCGCATATGGCATTCCGGTCTCCTCTTCAAGCTCCAAACCTTCACCCTTCCTATTAACTACGACTGTCTGATCGCCTCCTTTCTTTCCCAACGTCCTTCCTACGTCACCATCCACAACACGGATTCCTACACCTTTTTCCCCTCCGCCGGTGTGCCCCAGGATTCCGTCCTCTCCCCTCCTCTTCTGTACCTCTTGTATACGGCGGACATGCCGCCGCCTTCACCCCCATCCACCTTCTCCAGTACGCCAATGACACCGCCTTCCTTGCCCTTGCCCCCGCCCTGCAGCGCTCCCAACAACTTCTCCAATCCCATCTTGACCGGTTCACCACTTGGTGCAACCAGTGGTTGCTTAAGGCCAATCCCTCCAAAACCCAGGTGATCATCGTAGGCAAAACCACCCCTTCCTTCCGCCTCCTTGATTTCTACATCACCATCTATGGCCATCCTATCGCCCTCATCCCCACCCTCAAGTACCTTGGTGTCACCCTTGACCGTTGCCTCTCCTGGACCCTCCACCTCCGGACGATCCAAGCCAAGGCACGCTCCCACCTCTGTCTCCTCAAACTCCTTTCCGGCTGAACTTGGGGTCTGGACCCCTCCTCCATCCTCCATACCTATAAATCCCTCATTCGCCCTATCCTTTGCTATGCCCACCCTGCCTGGATCTCCTCTCCCCCTACCTTTTACAAATCCCTTCAGATCCTAGAACGCCATGCTCTTTGCCTCGCCTATCGCATCCGTCTCCCCTCGCCCACACGGATCCTGTACGACCTAATTCCCTTCCCCCACCTCCTCCTTTTCCTCGAACGGATACGGATCCTATACACCTCCCGCAAACTCGACCCTCCTCACCCACTGGTCTCTCCCATCCTCTCACGCCCCCGTCCGCTGCCGCACCTGTATTACCATGTCCCATCTGCCCTCCATCTCTCCACTCTCCACACCCTCTCCCAAGGTGGCTTCCGCCAGCTCCCCCTCCATGATGATGCCCTCCTCCCCTCCATCTACCCCTCCTACCAGCTTTGATCCTCCCTCCTTCCTCCTGTGTTTTGTTCCTATGGGCACCCTCTCTCCCTTCTCTCCCTCCTCCCTCTCTCCCCACTCCTCCCCCGGGCTTCCCCTACCCCCATTCCTCCACTCCTCCTCCCGTCTCCTCTGCCATTGGTATCTTTGCTCACCCCTCTCCTTCCCCCTCCCCTCTTGGCAGGTCCCCAGACTCGTACACGCTACGTGGACATTCGCGCGCCGGAGATCATCGCCATCAGTTTCTCGTATGTGTGCCGTCGTGTTTGTGTTAGTGTTCACGTCACACTCCAACGTTCACCTGTGCCGTTGAATCATCAGTGTTTGTGCGCCGTGCCATCGTGTTTCAGTGTAATTTTCGTCCAGTGTGAACGGCTCCGTGTTTTGTATTTCTGTGTCTACTGTTTTTTGCCCGTCACTATATCTATCATGTATCTTCTTCATGTTTTTCTCATTGTCGACTCGAAGGCTGAAGAGCAGCGTAGAATGCTGCTGCCAGCCTACCTATGTATATGTATAAAAATTACAATAAAGGAAAAATCCACGAAGTCATTAGCATAATACCATCAGAACACGACAGCATGTCTTTGTCAAGAAATACGCCATACATGTTTTCTATTTCTGCGTAAAGATACATATGCTGTGGGCCGAACGAAGACTTTGGCAACTCAAGAAATTAGCATTAACGTAGTTAACAGTAGTAGTAACACAAATAATTTTTAAGAGATTTGTATGCTTTGATGTGCACTTAAAACGCGTAACTGATAAATTTACGTCATAATATTGATGACCTTAAAATGGTTGCGGTACTTATACATATCCTTTATTACATCACAGTCACGGAGTCCTTGCATCTACATCTATATCTGCATCATACTCCACAAGCCACCTAGCAGTGTGTGGCGGAGGATACTTCTGGTACCACTAACTTATCCACCCTTCCCTTTCCACTTGCTAATGACTCTCGGTAAGCCTCTGTAGTGTCTCAAACTTCTTGAATTTTCTTGTTGTGGTCATTTCGTGAGATGTATGTGGGAGGAAGTAATATGTTGTCCCACTGTTCCCGGAGAGCGCTCCCTCGAAATTTCGATAGTAAACCTCTGCTTGATGCACAACGATCCTCTTGTAGTGTCTGCCACTGGAGTTTGTTGAGCATCGCTGTACTACTCCTATGACGGAACGCGCCGCTCTTCGTTGGATGTTATCTATCTCTTCTGTCAGTCCTACTTGTTAATGGTCCCACACTGACGAACAACGCTCAAGAATCGGTAGAAGAAGCACCTTGTAAGCCACTTGCTTCGCGGATTAGTAACATTTTCTTAACATTCTTCCTATAGAGCCTATAGATACTGTTTTCGGAAATTTATCATGAATAGTGTAGTTGCGATGTGAAAATTACCGAACTATCAGTTTAATAAGTCACAGCTGCAAAATACTAACTCGAATTCTTTACAGACGAATGGAAAAACTGGTAGAAGCCGACCTCGGGGAAGATCAGTTTAGATTCCGTAGAAATGTTGGAACACGTCAGGCAATACTGACCCCACGACATATCTTAGAAAATAGATTAAAGAAAGGAAAACCTACGTTTCTAGCATTTGTAGACTTAGAGAAAGCTTTTGACAATGTTGACTGGAATACTCTCTTTCAAATTCTGAAGGTTGCAGGGGTAAAATACAGGGCGCGAAAGGCTATTTACAATTTGTACAGAAAGCAGATGGTAGTTATAAGAGTCGAGGGGCATGAAAGGGAAGCAGTGATTCGGAAGGGAGTGAGACAGGGTTGTAGCTTCTCCCCGATGTTATTCAATCTGTATATTGAGCAAGCAGTAAAGGAAACAAAACAAAATTCGGAGCAGGTATTAAAATCCATGGAGAAGAGATAAAAACTTTGAGGTTCGCCGATGACATTGTAATTCTGTCCGAGACAGCAAAGGACTTGGAAGAGCAGTTGAACGGAATGGATAGTGTCTTGAAAAGAGGATATAAGATGAACATCAACAAAATCATAACGAGGATAATGGAATGTAGTCGAATTAAGTCGGGTGATGATGAGGGAATTAGATTAGGAAATGAGACACTTAAAGTAGTAAAGGAGTTTTGCTATTTGGGGAGCAAAATAACTGATGATGGTCGCAGTAGAGAAGATATAAAATCTAGACTGGCAATGGCAAGGAAAGCGTTTCTGAAGAAGAGAAATTTGTTAATATCGAGTATAGATTTAAGTGTGAGGAAGTCGTTTCTGAAAGTATTTACATGGAGTGTAGCCATGTATGGAAGTGAAACGTGGACGATAAATATTTTGGGCAAGAAGAGAATAGAAGCTTTTGAAATGTGGTGCTACAGAATAATGCTGAAGATTAGATGGGTAGATCACATAACTAATGAGGAGGTATTGTATAGAATTGGGGAGAAGAGGAGTTTGTGGCACAACTTGACAAGAAGAAGGGACCGGTTGGTAGGACATGTTCTGAGGTATCAAGGGATCACAAATTTAGCATTGGAGGGCAGCGTGGAGGGTAAAAAGCGTAGAGGGAGACCAAGAGATCAATACACTAAACAGATTCAGAAGGATGTAGGTTGTAGTAAGTACTGGGAGATGAAAAAGCTTGCACAGGATAGAGTAGCATGGAGAGCTGCATCAAACCAGTCTCAGGACTGAAGACCACAACAACAACGACAACAGTGTAGTTGTGCAGTACTGGACTTCTTTTCCTAACTATGCGCAATATGTTACAGTTACTTACGATCATCGTCAACTGCCAGAACGTGTAGCATTCATCACATCTCTTCTGGTCGGACTTCAAATCTATACTGTCTCCTGGCATTGCCTATAGTTACGTGCATCTGTTTTACGCCCCTTCTTGAAAACACTAATGACCTGTACTTTTTTCCAGTCGCTAGGTACCCTTTGCTGTTCCAGTGATGTACTCTAAACTGCTGCAAGAACATAATCTCTGTGAAATCTTGTATACGAGGTGCGACAACGAAGCAATGAGACTGATGTGAAAAAAAATGGTGATTACCGTTTTAGTCAAGTTTAGTGTTGTCTCCTTCAAAGTAGTTTCCTTCTGATTGTACACACTTTTTCCAGCGCATCTGCCATTGATGGTAACATTTCTGGAACTTATCTTCTGTAATATCCTCCAAGACCCTCGTCACAGCTTTTTGAACATCTTGTGTTGTTTGAATATGGTGTCCCTTGACCGCCGTTTTGACTCTTGGAAATAGAAAAAAGTGGCATGGAGCGATATCTGGTGAATAAGATGGCTGTGGTAGCACTGTAATTCGTTTTGAGGTTAAAATTTGCTGTACTGATAGAGCAGTGTGGTATGGCGCATTATTTGATGCAGAATCCAATCATCAGCAATGTTGGCGTGGACACGAAGAATTCTTTTACGACGTCTTTCTAAAATTTCTGTGCAGTAAAATTAGTTAACTGTTTGTCCAGGAGGCACCCATTCTTTATGAACAATTCCCTTGGAATCAAAGAAGCACACGAGCATGCAATTCACTTTTGACTTTGACATGCGAGCTTTTTTTGGTCTGTGTGAGCACCATTGCGAACTTTGGCGTTTTGTCTCTGGATCGTACTGCAAAAACCAAGTTCCTTCACCACTAATAACATGGCTCAACAATTCTGGATTGATTTCCGTTTGCTCTAACAGATCGGCTGCCACATTTTTCCGTGTTTCTCGCTGTTGTTGTGTGAGATTTTTGGGGATCATTTTTGCACAAATCTTACTCATACCAAGATCTTCAGTTATTATTAGACGAACCGTTTCTCGTTTGATGTTGAGTTCTTCTGCAATGATTTTCACGGATAATCTTCAATAAGATCGTACGACTTCACACACCATGGCAAAGTTGACATCCGTCCGTGAGGTTGATGGTCGTCCACTGCGGTCTTCATCTTCAACATTCGTTCTGCCTTCACTAAACACTTTATGCCAACGAAAAACTTGCGGTCTTGCCATAAACTCCTCTCCAAAAGCCTTCTGAAGCTTACCATAAGTTGTCGTCGCGTTTTCACCCAATTTAACGCAAAAAGAAATGGCATACCGTTGTGCAATATCATGCTGTTCCATTTCCGTGATGAAAGACACGTGTTAACTTATTACAACACAACTCATGACTGAGCAGTTGCATCGATGCGCCGCTTCGACTAGAAGCAGCTTATAGACCAAGGTCAAGGATATTGTGTCTACGCAAGCCTGCAGGATTGCCACATCTTGCAAAGAAAATCAGTCTCATTACTTTATTGTCGCACCTCGTATACCTCACCTGGTCCTGACGCCTTTCCACTATTAAGCTACTGCAATTGCTTTTCTATTCCGCGATCGGTTATCTCAGTATCAGCTACTTCGACTTTCGCACTATTATTGGAATGGAAGGACCGTGTAACGATCTTCCGCAGTGAAACAACTTCGGAAGACCGAATTCATTATTTCGGCCTTCTCTCCGCTATCTTTCTTTTCGGTGCCAGTATGGCCACCGAGTAAATGAATACAAGATTTCGAACCGATTACCGATTCTACGAGGGCAGTTCAATAAGTAATGCAGCACATTTTTTTTCTCGGCCAATTTTGGTTGAAAAAACCGGAAATTTCTTGTGGAATATTTTCAAACATTCCCGCTTCGTCTCGTATAGTTTCATTGACTTCCGACGGGTGGCAGCGCTGTACGGAGCTGTTAAAATGGCGTCTGTAACGGATGTGCGTTGCAAACAACGGGCAGTGATCGAGTTTCTTTTGGCGGAAAACCAGGGCATCTCAGATATTCATAGGCGCTTGCAGAATGTCTACGGTGATCTGGCAGTGGACAAAAGCACGGTGAGTCGTTGGGCAAAGCGTGTGTCATCATCGCTGCAAGGTCAAGCAAGACTGATCTCCCGCGTGCGGGCCGGCCGTGCACAGCTGTGACTCCTGCAATGGCGGAGCGTGCGAACACACTCGTTCGAGATTATCGACGGATCACCATCAAACAACTCAGTGCTCAACTTGACATCTCTGTTGGTAGTGCTGTCACAATTGTTCACCAGTTGGGATATTCAAAGGTTTGTTCCCGCTGGGTCCCTCGTTGTCCAACCGAACACCATAAAGAGCAAAGGAGAACCATCTGTGCGGAATTGCTTGCTCGTCATGTGGCTGAGGGTGACAATTTCTTGTCAAAGATTGTTACAGGCGATGAAACATGGGTTCATCACTTCGAACCTGAAACAAAACGGCAATCAATGGAGTGGCGCCACACCCACTCCCCTACCAAGAAAAAGTTTAAAGCCATACCCTCAGCCGGTAAAGTCATGGTTACAGTCTTCTGGGACGCTGAAGGGGTTATTCTGTTCGATGTCCTTCCCCATGGCCAAACGATCAACTCTGAAGTGTATTGTGCTACTCTTCAGAAATTGAAGAAACGACTTCAGAGTGTTCGTAGGCACAAAAATCTGAACGAACTTCTCCTTCTTCATGACAACGCAAGACCTCACACAAGTCTTCGCACCCGAGAGGAGCTCACAAAACTTCAGTGGACTGTTCTTCCTCATGCACCCTACAGCCCCGATCTCGCACCGTCGGATTTCCATATGTTTGGCCCAATGAAGGACGCAATCCGTGGGAGGCACTACGCGAATGATGAAGAAGTTATTGATGCAGTACGACGTTGGCTCCGACATCGACCAGTGGAAAGGTACCGTGCAGGCATACAGGCCCTCATTTCAAGGTGGCGTAAGGCCGTAGCATTGAATGGAGATTACGTTGAAAAATAGTGTTGTGTAGCTAAAAGATTGGGGAATAACCTGGTGTATTTCAATGCTGAATAAAACAACCCCTGTTTCAGAAAAAAAATGTGTTGCATTACTTATTGAACTGCCCTCGTATGTAAGACCAAATGCACTGAGGTGACAAGTCATGAGATAGCCACATGCACTTATATGTACACATGGTGCCAGTATCGTGTACACAGGGTATAAAAGGGCAGTGAGTTGGTGGAGCTGTCATTTGTACTCACGTGATTCATGTGATTACGGCCGCACGGCGGGGATTAACAGACTTTGAACGCATAATGATAGTCGGAGCTAGACACATGGAACATTCCACTTCGGAAATCGTTAGGGAGTTCAATATTCCGAGATCCACAGTGTTAAGAGTGTGCCGAGAACACCAAATTCCACGCATTACTTCTTGCCATGGACAAGACAGTGGCCGACGGCGTACGCTAAGCGAATAGAGCAGCGACGTTTGGGTAGAGGTGTCAGTGCTAACAGACACATTGCGTGAAATGATGACGGAAATCAATTTGGAAGGTACGATGAACGTTTCTGTTACGTCAGTGAGGCGAAATTTGGCGTTAATGGGCTACGGCAGCAGACGGCCGACGCGAGTGCCTTTGCTAACACCACGACATCGCCTGCAGCGCCTCTCTTTGACTCGTTACCGCATCGGTTGGACCCTAGAAGACCGGAAAACCGTAGCCTGGCCAGATGACTCCCGACTGCAGTTGGTAAGAGCTGATAGTAGGGTTCGACTGCCTCGCAGACCCTACGAAGCTATGGACTCAAGTTGTCAACAAGGTACTGTGCAAGCTGGGGTGGACGCATGATGGTGTGGGATATGATTACGTGGAATGGACTGGGCCCTCCGGTCCAACGGAACCGATCATTGACTGCAAATGGTTAATTTCAGCTATTTGAAGACCATTTTGAGCCATTCACGGACTTCATGTTCCCAAACAACGACGGATTTTTTATGGTGACGATGTGGCATGTCACTAGGCCACAGTTGTTCGTGATCGATTTGTAGAACATTCTGGGCAATTCGAGCTAATGGTTTGGCCAGCTAGATCGTCCGACATGAATCCTATCGAACACCAACGGGATATAATCCGGAGGTCATTTCGTACACAAAATCCTGCAGCGGCAACACTTTCACAACTATGGAACGCCCAATATTTCTGCAACGGGCTTCTAATCCCAGGTCGAGTTGCTGCACTACGCCGGGAAAAAGGAGGTCCAACACGATATTATTATTATTATTATCTAGAATTCTGCCTAGTGGCAGGTCCATGTCTTCGTACAGAGAATTTCTGATTCCACTGTTCCCTGTCTTCAGCTTCTTCCTTCAGTCTGTTGTATCTCCTTCCATCTTTCATGTCGTCCAAATAATGAATTCTTCTTCTTCCTCGTCCCGCGTTTCCTCTGAGTTTCCCTTCGATGACACCATGTACGAGTCCCTCGTGTCTAAGTACATGTCCAATCCAGTTTGCCTTTCTCTGAAGAACTGTATGCAGAATACTTCTCTTCTCACCTACTCTTCGCAGTACATCGTCATTTTTTATGCGATCTGTCCTCTTGATCTTTTCCATTCTCCTCCAGCACCACATTTCAAAGCTCTCTAAGTATTTTTTCCTCTTCTTTCTCATGGTCCATGTCTCTGCTCCATACAGTGCAATGCTCCAAATGTAGCACTTTATCAGTTTTTTCCTCAATGCCAAACTCAACTTGCTGGTCAGCAGAGTCCTCTTCTTGTTGAAAGCAGCTTTGGCCATGGCGATTCTTGCTCGGATTTCGTTGGTGCAGTGGACATCCTTTGTGATAAAACTTCCCAGGTACTTAAAGTGATTCATATTTACCAGTTCCCAATTGTCAACAGTTATCTTCAAGTGTTTCTCACGTTTTGATATGCGCATCACTTTTGATTTTTCGATATTGAATTTCCATGTCGTACTTTCTTCCCGTTTCCACCAAATTGTTCATCATGTGTTGCAGCTGTCTCTGATTTTTGGCGAGTACTACCAGGTCGTCTGCATACTTGATGGTGTTGATGAGACGTCCTCCTACTTTGAAGTTTCCGCATCCTTCAAGGCTTCTCTCGCCAGCATTTCTCCATACAGGTTGAAGAGACTTGGCGACAGACGACATCCTTGTCTCACTCCCCTTCCTGTTCGTTTCTCCATAGTTCAGTCATACCTTTACCCTTTGTCCCAGGTACAAGTTCCTTATAAGTCTCCGATCTCTCCAGTTGATTCCTATTTCCTTAAGGATGTTCATCAATACATTCCAACTGACTCTGTCGAAGGCCTTCTGCCAGTCTATAAAACAAGCGCAAGCTTCTTCGTTAACGACCAAAACTCTCTCTGACAATATCCTCATCATGCCAACGGCGTCTCTGGTCTCTTTTCCTTTCCTGAAGCCAAACTGGTCTTCTCCCATCACTTCTTCAATTTTGTTCTTCAACCGTCTATTTAGTATTCTTGCAATGATCTCTGCCACGTGCGATATCAGACTAATTGTTCTATAATCACTACACTTCTTCGCTTGCTTTTTCTTCTCAAGAGTAACCATTGTGACGTCCAAAAAGTCTTCAGGCCATTCTCCAGTTTCATAGATTTTGTTTATGAGTTGTGTCAGAACTTTCAAACTTTCATTTCCGATGTCGTCATCCCCTGAAGCTTTTCCTACTCTTCATGTCCCTTATCGCATTCTCTACTTCCCTTGTCAGTAAACTAGGCCCTTTTCAATCTTCGTCAATAGCTTCCTCTGGCTCTATGTCGATGTCATCTGGGCGATGTTCTGTATTATATAGTATCATATATTAGGAGGTATAATATGGCATTTGTCACCTCAGTGTATGCCGATATGGTTAGAGTTTATCCTCACACTGTCTGAATCTATCAAGAAAGTCAGTTTGACACCCTTGCCCCCTCTTGTCATAAATTTATACGGGCGCCCGTGTTCCAATCTGTCTAGTACGTTTCTAGTGTGAAACATAAGATGGAGCGTACTGACGGTCCTATCAAGAAGTGGGCGCAGACGTTAAAAAGCGGAGCAGCGGCCGGAGGGAAGCGGGCGGCGGTGGCGCCGGCGGGCCGCGGCGCTTCTTGCCGGTGGCCACGCAGGCCAGCAGATAAGAGCATTAGCGGCGCGCCTAATCTGGAGGACCGGGTTATTTGTGGGGCCGCTCTGCCCGGAGTCTGCTCAGCGTCACACCAGCGCCTGCCGCCGCCCCCGCCGCCGCCCCCGCCACCGACCGCCGCCGCCACATTCGCAGCGCTCCGCCAGTCTCGGCACAATCACTGCGCTGCCGCGATCTGCCTTCCAGTTGAGTCCTTCTCGATCTCTGCTCTGCGCATGTCGCTAAAATGTACATTAACTGATCCAAACAAACTTCGCACACTCTGTACATCGGAGAACGTACGAGGGTCAGTCCAAATATGATGGCGCTTGTTTTTTTTTTTTTTTTTTTTCTCCAAATAAAGTTTGTTAGTAGAGAAAGGTGGGAATTTAAGGAGATAGGACCTGGATAATCTGACTAAACCAGAGGTTGTACAGGCTTTCAGGGGGAGCATAAGGGAACAATTGACACGAATGGGGGAAAGAAATACAGTAGAAGAAGAATGGGTAGCTCTGCGGGATGAAGTAGTGAAGGCAGCAGAGGATCAAGTAGGTAAAAAGACGAGGGCTAGTAGAAATCCTTGGGTAACACAAAATATATTTAATTTAATTGATTAAAGGAGGAAATATAAAAATGCAGTAAATGAAGCAGGCGCAAAGGAATACAAACGTCTCAAAAATGAGATCGACGGAAAGTGCAAAATGGCTAAGCAGGGATGGCTAGAGGACAAATGTAAGGATGTAGAGGCTTGTCTCACTAGGGGTAAGATAGATACTGCCTACAGGAAAATTAAACAGACCTTTAGAGAAAAGAGAACGACTTGTATGAATATCAAGAGCTCAGATGGAAACCCAGTTCTAAGCAGAGAAGGGAAAGCAGGGAGATGGAAGGAGTATATAGAGGGTTTATACAAGGGCGATGTACTTGAGGACAATATTATGGAAATGGAAGAGGATGTTGATGAAGATGAAATGGGAGATAAGATACTGCGTGCAGAGTTTGACAGAGCACTGAAAGACCTAAGTCGAAACAAGGCCCTGGGAGTAGACAACATTCCATTATGAAACTTCCTGGCAGATTAAAACTGTGTGCCCGACCGAGACTCGAAGTCGGGATCTTTGCCTTTCGCGGGCAAGTGCTCTACCATCTGAGCTACCGAAGCACGACTCACGCCCGGTACTCACAGCTTTACTTCTGCCAGTATCTCGTCTCCTACCTTCCAAACTTTACAGAAGCTCTCCTGCGAACTGGTAGAGCACTTGCCCGCGAAAGGCAAAGATCCCGAGTTCGAGTCTCGGTCGGGCACACAGTTTTAATCTGCCAGGAAGTTTCATATCAGCGCACACTCCGCTGCAGAGTGAAAATCTCATTCTGGAAACATCCCCTAGGCTGTGGCTAAGCCATGTCTCCGCTATATCCTTTCTTTCAGGAGTGTTAGTTCTGCAGGTTCCCAGGAGAGCTTCTGTAAAGTTTGGAAGGTAGGAGACGAGATACTGGCAGAAGTAAAGCTGTGAGTACCGGGCGTGAGTCGTGCTTCGGGAGCTCAGATGGTAGAGCACTTGCCCGCGAAAGGCAAAGATCCCGAGTTCGAGTCTCGGTCCGGCACACAGTTTTAATCGGCCAGGAAGTTTCATATCAGCGCACACTCCGCTGCAGAGTGAAAATCTCATTCTGGGAACATTCCATTAGAACTACTGACAGCCTTGGGAGAGCCAGTCCTGACAAAACTCTACCATCTGGTGAGCAAGATGTATGAGACAGGCGAAATACCCTCAGACTTCAGGAAGAATATAACAATTCCAATCCCAAAGAAAGCAGGTGTTGACAGATGTGAAAATTACCGAACTATCAGTTTAATAAGTCCCGGCTCCAAAATACTAACACGAATTCTTTACAGACGAATGGAAAAACTGGTAGAAGCCGACCTCGGGGAAGATCAGTTTGGATTCCGTAGAAATATTGGAACACGTGAGGCAATACTGACCCTACGACGTATCTTAGTAGATAGATTAAGGAAAGGCAAACCTACGTTTCTAGAATTTGTAGACTTAGAGAAAGCTTTTGACAATGTTGACTGGAATACTCTCTTTCAAATTCTGAAGGTGGCAGGGGTAAAATACAGGGAGCGAAAAACTATTTACAATTTGTACGGAAATCAGGTGGCAGTTATAAGAGTAGAGGGACATGAAAGGGAAGCAGTGGTTGGGAAGGGAGTGAGACAGGGTTGTAGCCTCTCCCCGATGTTATTCAATCTGTATATTGAGCAAGCAGTAAAGAAAACAAAAGAAAAATTCGGAGTAAGTATTAAAATCCATGGAAAAGGAATAAAAACTTTGAGGTTCGCCGATGACATTGTAATTCTGTCAGAGACAGCAAAGGACTTGGAAGAGCAGTTGAACGGAATGGACAGTGTCTTGAAAGGAGGGTATAAGATGAACATCAACAAAATCATAACGAGGATAATGGAATGTAGTCGAATTAAGTCGGGTGATGCTGAGGGAATTAGATTAGGAAATGAGACACTTAAAATAATAAAGGAGTTTTGCTATTTGGGGAGCAAAATAACTGATGATGGTCGAAGTAGAGAGGATATAAAATGTAGACTGGCAATGGCAAGGAAAGCGTTTCTGAAGAAGAAAAATTTTTTAACATCGAGTATAAATTTAAGTGTCAGGAAGTCGTTCCTTAAAGTATTTGTATGGAGTGTAGCTCTGTATGGAAGTCAAACGTGGACGATAAATAGCTTGGACAAGAAGAGAATAGAAGCTTTTGAAATGTGGTGCTACAGAAGAATGCTGAAGATTAGATGGGTAGATCACATAACTAATGAGGAGGTACTGTACAGAATTGGAGAGAAGAGAAATCTGTGGCACAACTTGACTAGAAGAAGGGATCGGTTAGTAGGACATGTTCTGAGGCATCAAGGGATCACCAATTTAGTATTGGAGGACAGCGTGGAGGGTAAAAATCGTAGAGGGAGACCAAGAGATGAATACACTAAGCAGATTCAGAAGGATGTAGGTTGCAGTAGGTGCTGGGATATGAAGAAGCTTGCACAGGATAGAGTAGCATGGAGAGCTGCATCAAACCAGTCTCTGGTCTGAATACCACAACAACAACAACAACAAGAACATGTGAGAAATTTGAATTTGGCACTACTCCGCAGAGCTTCTTCTCCAGTCCACTGCAGTAATAACTTTCTGCGTCAACAAAAATTTCAAATCAAATCCGCGACCTTTAGTAAAAATAGATACAGAATCATCTCTCGACAGGGTACACATACGTCGATTCCTTACACATATAGGTTTGTCAAGAAAAAAATCAGCACACTTATCACTTATCGTAAATGCTTAAGACTAAAAAACTCTAACTCCGTCCGAACAAGACTCCAAAGACCCAACGGTACCAACTCACCGCCGTGTCATTATCACCCGATAGGCGTCACTGGATGCGGATATGGAGGCACATGTGGTCAGCACACCGCTTTCTCGTCCGTTGTCAGTTCTCGTGATCGGAGCCGCTACTTCTAAAGGTAAGTAGCTCCTCAATGGGCCTCACAACAGCTGAGTGCTTTCCGCTTGCCAACAGCGCTCGGCAGACCCAGATGGTGACCCATCCAAGCGCCAGTCAAGCCCAACGCCGCTTAGATTCGGTGATCAGACAGCAACGGGTGTTACCACAGCAGCAACGCCGTTAAGATAAATGATCTGTATGGAATAAGGTCGCGAGGTGGAAAATTGTCCAAATTCGTTGTCAACGAACCAAGAGCTGGATCAATCCGAACAATAGCAACAGTCAACCAAGCTCGGCCAACTTCAATACTAACATTAGTTAAAATAAAATCAATACATCCACCACGAAACATTGATGTGCTATGTAGAACGTCAATAACCTTAGCAGAATCAACATTCATAACATAGTCAGTCTCAACATCTCGACTTATGCTATTGTTCGAATTGATTCAGCTCTTCGTTCGTTTGGAGAATTTTCCACCTCGTGACCTTACCACATATAGAACATTTATAGTAACTCAGTCCTGTGCAGCTACGTGAAGTGATACGGCTGCTAATTTTTTTATTCGCAAACCTATATCTGTAAGATCTCGACGAAATCTGGGGTGACAGAAGTCGTTGGATACCCCCTAATATCGTGTCGGATCTCGTTTTTCCCGGTAAAGTGAAGCAACTCGACGTTGCATGGACTCAAAAAGTCGTTGGAAGTCCCCTGCAGAAATACTGAGCCATGCTACCTCTATAGCCGTCCATTATTGCGAAAGCATTGCCACTGCAGGAATTTGTGAACAAACTGGATCTCGATTATATCCCATAAATGTTCGATGGGATTTAGATTTGGCTATCGGGGTGGTCAAATCACTCACTCGAATTATCCAAAATGTTTTTCAAAAGAATCACCAACAATAGAATCGCCTACAATGGTGGCCTGGTGACATGGCGCATTGTCATTCCAAAAAAGTTCATTGTTGTTTGGAAACTGATGTCCATGAATGCCTGCAAAAGTTCTCCATGTAGCCGAACACAACCATTTGCAGTCAATGAGCGGCTCGGTTGGATGAGACGACTCTGTCCATCCTATGTAAACACAGGCCACACTGTTATGAAGCCACCATGATCTTGCTTGCACAAGGCCTTGACGACAATTTGGATTCATGGCTTCGTGGGGTCTGCGCCACACTCGAACTCTACCATCGGCTCTTGCCAACTGAAATCCGGCTCATATGTCCAGGCTACGGTTTTCCAGTAGTCTAAGGTCCAATCGATATGGTCATGAGCCCAGGAGAGGAGCTGCAGATGATGTCATTCTGTTAGCAAAGGCACTCACATCAGCCAGATGCTGCCATAGCCCATTAACGCCAAATTTCACGGCCCTGTCCTAACGGAAACGTTCGTCGTACTTCCTAAATTTACAGGGTGTTTCAAAAATGACCGGTATATTTGAAACGGCAATAAAAACTAAACGAGCAGCGATAGAAATACACCGTTTGTTGCAATATGCTTGGGACAACAGTACATTTTCAGGCGGACAAACTTTCGAAATTACAGTAGTTACAATTTTCAACAACAGATGGCGCTGCAAGTGATGTGAAAGATATAGAAGACAACGCAGTCTGTGGGTGCGCCATTCTGTACGTCGTCTTTCTGCTGTAAGCGTGTGCTGTTCACAACGTGCAAGTGTGCTGTAGACAACATGGTTTATTCCTTAGAACAGAGGATTTTTCTGGTGTTGGAATTCCACCGCCTAGAACACAGTGTTGTTGCAACAAGACGGAGTTTTCAACGGAGGTTTAATGTAACCAAAGGACCGAAAAGCGATACAATAAAGGATCTGTTTGAAAAATTTCAACGGACTGGGAACGTGACGGATGAACGTGCTGGAAAGGTAGGGCGACCGCGTACGGCAACCACAGAGGGCAACGCGCAGCTAGTGCAGCAGGTGATCCAACAGCGGCCTCGGGTTTCCATTCGCCGTGTTGCAGCTGCGGTCCAAATGACGCCAACGTCCACGTATCGTCTCATGCGCCAGAGTTTACACCTCTATCCACACAAAATTCAAACGCGGCAACCCATCAGCGCCGCTACCATTGCTGCACGAGACACAAATGGCTCTGAGCACTATGGGACTCAACTGCTGAGGTCATTAGTCCCCTAGAACTTAGAACTAGTTAAACCTAACTAACCTAAGGACATCACAAACATCCATGCCCGAGGCAGGATTCGAACCTGCGACCGTAGTGGTCCTGCGGTTCCAGACTACAGCGCCTTTAACCGCACGGCCACTTTGGCCGGCCACGAGACACATTCGCTAACGATATAGTGCACAGGATTGATGACGGCGATATGCATGTGGGCAGCATTTGGTTTACTGACGAAGCTTATTTTTACCTGGACGGCTTCGTCAATAAACAGAACTGGCGCATATGGGGAACCGAAAAGCCCCATGTTGCAGTCCCATCGTCCCTGCATCCTCAAAAAGTACTGGTCTGGGCCGCCATGTCTTCCAAAGGAATCATTGGCCCATTTTTCAGATCCGAAACGATTACTGCATCACGCTATCTGGACATTCTTCGTGAATTTGTGGCGGTACAAACTGCCTTAGACGACACTGCGAACACCTCGTGGTTTATGCAAGATGGTGCCCGGCCACATCGCACGGCCGACGTCTTTAATTTCCTGAATGAATATTTCGATGATCGTGTGATTGCTTTGGGCTATCCGAAACATACAGGAGGCGACGTGGATTGGCCTCCCTATTCGCCAGACATGAACCCCTGTGACTTCTTTCTGTGGGGACACTTGAAAGACCAGGTGTACCGCCAGAATCCAGAAACAATTGAACAGCTGAAGCAGTACATCTCATCTGCATGTGAAGCCATTCCGCCAGACACGTTGTCAAAGGTTTCGGGTAATTTCATTCAGAGACTACGCCATATTATTGCTACGCATGGTGGATATGTGGAAAATATCGTACTATAGAGTTTCCCAGACCGCAGCGCCATCTGTTGTTGAAAATTGTAACTACTGTAATTTCGAAAGTTTGTCTGCCTGAAAATGTACTGTTGTCCCAAGCATATTGCAACAAACGGTGTATTTCTATCGCTGCTCGTTTAGTTTTTATTGCCGTTTCAAATATACCGGTCATTTTTGAAACACCCTGTATTTCTGCGATTAGCACACACAACCGTACACAAACGCCGCTGCTCTGTGTCTTTAAGTGAAGGTCGTAGGTCACTGCGTTGTCCGTGGTGCGAGGTAATGCCTAAATTTTGGTACTCTCGGCACACTCTTGACCCCGTGGATCTCAGAATAGTGAATTCCCTAACGATTTCTAAAATGGACCTACCATTCAGAGTTCAAAATTTTTAAATTCCCGTCGTGCGGCCAATATCACGTAAGAAACCTTTGTACGTGAATTACTTGAGGACAAATGACAAACAACAGCTCCGCCAGTTCACTGCCCTTTTATCTCTTGTGTATGTGACACTACTGCAATCCGTATATGTGCAAATCGCTATCCCATGACTCTTTTTCCCCTCAATGTGTGTGTAAACTATCGAAAAATGACTCTGTATCTATGTTTCTTAGGCGGCAAGGAAGAGCCGGTCGCTGTGGCCGAGCGGTTCTAGGCGCTTCAGTCCGGAACCACGCGGCTGCTACGGTCGCAGGTTCCTACCCTGCCTCGGGCATGGATGTGTGTGATGTCCTTAGGTTAGTTAGGTTTAAGCAGTTCTAAGTTCTAGGGGACTGATGACCTCAGATGTTAAGTCCCATAGTGCTTTGGCCATTTGAGCCATTTTAGGCAAAGAAGTGATATGAAATTTAGTTTCATTGGCGATATGACTGTGTACACCAGTATATAATATCCGTAGCGTCAGCTCAGAACCCGCAAAGGTGCATCGAGAACCTGTAGATCGGAGGATGTAATAGTTTGATAAATAAATACACATTGATCTTGCCAAGAGCCGAGAAGCGATTTTTTGCTTTTGTAGCCCTGCGCTCACTCAGTATCCTGTCTACTTTGCGTCTATTTTTCTTAAGGGTCGGGGAATTCATACGTAATTTAGTTTTATTGGTGATATGTCTGTGTATAACAATATCGAAAATCTGTAGCATCAGCCGAGTACCCACAACGGCACATCGAGAGCCAGTAGATTGAAGGATGTAGCCACTTGATAGATAAATACACACTGATCTTGTCAAAAGCTGAGAAGCGATTTTTTTTTCTTTTGTAGCCCTGCCCTAATTCAGTGTCCTGTCTCCTTGGGCTCCCTCTGAGTACTCAGTAGATAGCGTAAACAGTTACAAAGCGCTGTGTGACCTGTTGACCTTGGTCGCGGATAGGACTTGGCCACGCGGACGCAGCAGACCCTAGATTTCCTTGCTCCACTGCCGGGATAACACGGGACTTAGATCTGGCGCGGCCGATTACGTCATCCTATTGATGCTTTGCTAAATAAGGCAGCGGTCTTGCGCTGTTACACATTCGCCGAGATGCCTCGCTGCCGTGTGCATCTTATGTATTGATGGCATCCAGATATTTACGAGACTGTCTTAGATGTTGGGGCTGACTATAATATGAATGTTGATTCTGGTAATTTTATTGACGTTCCACATGGTCCATCAGAGTTTCGTGGTGGACGTATTGATTTTGCTTTAGCTAATGTCGCTGCTGAAGATGGCCAAAATTGGTTGACTATCACTTGCAAAATGGCCAACATCGATGTTTGCCTTAGACAGCGTTATGTAATAGAGTTCCTGAATGCAGAGGGTGAAACGCACATGCGTACTCATGAGAGACTGAAAACTGTGTATGGGTATACAACAGTGGATATCAGCACTGGTAGGCGATGGATGCGTCGCTGTAACGAAGCTGAAAAGCCAAATACCATTGGCTGACGCACAGTGGCAGGCCAATGGCTGCAGCACCGCAGCGGGTATGACCATGGTTGATTTTTTGTAACAGAGGTGCACAATACATTCCGTACATATGGCGGATATTCTCCTTTCTCATGACAATGTAAGGCCACGCACCAGTCGTCACACAAGCGAAGAGGCCTTGAAAACTGAATGGGAAGTCTTCCCTCATTCTCCACTCAGACATAACCTGACAACCATCAGACTAAAAGAATCTCATCGAGGAGTTCACTTTGAAGATGAGGAGGCTGTGAAAATGTCCGTGCGTCGATGGGTTCGGAAGCAGGAACGTGAACTTCATCACACTGGAATACATGGCCTTGATAAAAGATGGACCAAAATTGTGCAAATGGACAGAAATTATTTTGAAAAGTCCTAAGAGAATCGTTAATGTTGTTATTTTCAACTCCTGTAGTTGCATTTGAAATTTTGACAAAAAAAATTAAAAACAAGAGGAGGCATTACTTTTTGACTCACTCTCGCACACTGATGAGCCAAAACGTTACGACCACCTACTTAATAACAATTGGCTCCATCTTTGGGAGACAAGACAGCAGCGATTCTGTGAGGCATAGATTCGTCACACATTCTTTATGATGTCCAGGAAATTCTTTTTCAATACTTTTTTGACTGTAACTTGTAAAGTAATTTTGTAAAAGTTCTTAAATTTTCTATTTATGATTGGAATTATTTATAAATTTTGATTGATTTTTTACTGTCACTTGCAAAACATATATTTACTGGTTCATTGTCCCACGACACTATTAACAATGTGTCTGAGGTAATGGTAGTTGCCCATAAAACATACACACTGTCAGCTACTGGAGCTACAATACAGTTTTAAGATTCAGTAGCTGACACTAAGTGTCTGATTATGAGACACACGCACTGTCAATTTATGACACATACACTGTCAGCTTCTGGTTTGAAACATGTTGAAAGTGGGTAGTTGAAAGCATAGAAATCCTCGTTTCTTGCATATACGAATGCGTATTACTACTGTTCAGTATGCGGCTTGGGAATCATATTACAACAGCTCCAACTTCCCAGAGGTTTTGTTACTGACATGGACAATCGCTATTTGATATATCAACAAAGGCTTTTGCTGTTGGTATGCATTCTGATCTTACTGGCACGGTAAATGCATTCCAAGCATCGTAAGATGTATGGATGATTGGTGAGCTAGCTCTAACTACTTTTCTGCGAGCGTAAAATATTGTGTCAAGTCGTGAGAATAACATTGTTTACTTTGGTGACTGTCGTCGAAAAGTGCATATTAGGGTGTTAACTGGATCAACAATAGTGCCCATCTCACAAATTCCTCTCCTGTCCGAACCCCTTCATCTCAGGGTACCACTTGCACCCGAAAATCTCAATTATTTGTTGGATGTATTCCAGTCTCTGTCTTCCTCTATAGTTTTTACCCTCTAACGCGCCCTTTACTACGATGAATTAACACATATCCTACCATCCTGTCCCTTCTTCTTATCAAAGTTTCGCCTATGTGCCTTTCTTCACCGATCGCATGGAGAACCTCCTCATTCTTTACTTATAAGTCCACCTAACTTTCAACATTCTTCTGTAGCACCACTTTCCAGACGCTTCGATTGTTTTCTGTACCGGCTTTCCTGGGGTCCATGATTTACTACCATACAATGTTGTGTTCTAGACGTATATTCTCAGAAATTTGTTTCTTAAATTAAGGCCTATGTTTGATACTTGTAGAGTTTGGCTATGAATGCCCTGTTTGCCTATTATAGTATGCTTTTAAATCCTCCTTGCTTCTTACGTCATGGGTTACTTTGCTTCCAAAGTCGCAAAATTCCTTAAATTCGTCTACTTTGTAGTCCCCCGTTTTGTTATTAAGTTTCTCATTATTCTCATTTCTGCTACTTCTCGTTACGTTCGTCTTTCTTCGGTTTACTCACAGTCCATATTCTGTTCATCAGACTGTTCATTCCATTCCACAGATCCTGTAATTATCCTTCATTTTCTCTGAGGATATCAATGTCATCAGCAAATATTATCACTGATATCCTCTCACTCTGAATTTTAATACCACTTTTGAACCCCTATTTTACTTCTGTCATTGCTTCTTCAAAATACAGTATGAACAATAGAGGTTAAAGGTGGCATCCTTGCCTTATACCCTTTCTAATCTGACCCCGTCGGTCTTATTGTTCCCTTTTGGTTTTTGTACATAAAGTGTATTACCCGTCCTTCTCTACAGCTCAATCATATTTTTCTCGCAATTTCGAACATCTTGCGCCATTTTACAATGTCTAACGCTTTTTTACAGGTCGACAAACCCTATGACGGTGTCTTTATTTTCCTTTAGTCTTACTTTCATTATCAAGTGCAAGGTCAGGACCATCTCAATGGCGCCTTTACCTTTCCTAAAGCCAAACTGATGGTCATCTGGTAGGTCCTAAATTTTCTTTCCCATTCTCCTATATACTGTCGTCAGCAAGTTGGATCCGTGAGCTGTTATGTTGATTGTGTGATAATTTGCTGTTGCTATCTTCGGAGTTGTGTGGATGATATTATTTCCTAACGTCTGATGGTATGTCGGCAGTCTCATAGCCTACACACCAACTTAAACAGACGTTTGGTTGCAACTTCCCTCTATGATTTTAGAAACTCTGATAGAATGTTATCTACTCCTTCTGCCTTGTTTGATCTCAAGTCTTCCAAAGCGGTTTTAAATTCTGACTCTAATACTAGATCCCCTATATCTTCCATATCGCCTCCAAGTTCTTCTATCAAGTCATCAGACAGTCCTCTATTTCATAGGGACCTCCAGTCTACTCTTTTCTCCTACCCTCTCTCCCGTCTGCGTTCAACAGTGGAATTCCCATTGCCACCCATGCTTTTCATTATATGTTTTAACTTTTCTATACGCTGACTCAGTCCTTTTCGATCAGTCTTGATCAGTTTCTTCACATATTTCCTGTAGCCATTTCGCATTGGCTTCCTTGCACTTCCTATTTATTTAATTCCTGAGTGATATATACTGCTGTTTTCCTGTCTTTCCGTGAACATTTCTGTACTTCCTTCTTTTGTCTATCAGTTAACGTATTTTTTTTTATTACTCTAGGTTTCTTCGCAGTTACCTTCCTTTTTCTCATGTTTGTCTGTCCAACATCTGTGACTGATCTTCTTAGAAATGTCCACTCCACTGGACTGCCTGTTGTGTTTCTTGCCGCAGTATCCAGATGTTTGGAAATTTCCAATGCGTCTCACCATTTCACAACACTTCAGCATCCCACTTCATTCCACAATGATTCTTGCAGACGATTCTTTTAAACTTCCTTCTACTCTTCATCACCACTAAATTGTGCTCTGAGTCTATATCTGTTGCTAGGTACAACTTATTATCCAGTATTTGATTTTGGGATCTATATCTGACCCCTGGTGTCTCTGGGCGTTTTCCAAGTGTACCTCCTCCAAATGGTTCAAATGGCTCTAAGCACTATGGGACTTAACATCTGAGGTCATCAGTCCCCGAGACTTAGAACTACTTAAACCTAACTAACCTAAGGACATCACACACATCCATGCCCGAGGCAGGATTCGAACCTGCGACCATAGCAGCAGCGTGGTTCCGGACTGAAGCGCCTAGAACCGCTCGGCCACAGCCGCCGGCGTACCTCCTCCTCTTATGATTCTTGAACAAGATCTTTCTTCTCTCTCATTTCTATTACCCGGTCTATAGTCTCTAGTAATTCTTTCTTCTACTCCATACCCTCCAACCGTGTTCCAGTCTCCCATGAATATTAGATTTTCATCTCCCTTTACATACTGGGTTACCCGTTCAGTATCTTCATATGCTTTTCCTATGTCTTCATCTTCTGCTTGGATGTCGACATAAAAACCTGAAATGTTGTTGTCGGCGTTGGTGTTTGTATCGATTCTGACGAGAAATGTCCTATCACTTAACTGTTCACACTAATTCATTCTCTGTCCTACTTTCCTATTCATAACGAGCCTTACTACTATTTTCTGCTGTTGCTGTTATAATCTTATATTCGTCTGAGCAGCAGGCCTTAACTTCTTTCCATTTCACTTCACTGACCCTCCCTATATCTAGATTAAGCCTTTGCACTTCTCCTTTCAGATTTTCTAGCTTCCCTATAACGTTCAAATTTCTGACATTCCACGCTCTAACACATAGAATGTTATCCTTTCATTGGTTATGCCATCTTCTTCTCATGATCACCTTCCAGAGGTACTGATGGGGAACTGATGGAGAAGTCATCATGATAATTTTCAATTTTGGGCTACATGTCCTCTGGATACACATTAAGTGTCTTTAATGCAACGATTTCCATGCCTTCTGCTTCCTCAAGCTAGTGATCATTGCTGACTCTTCCTCCTTTTGGGGACAGTTTCCCATACCAAGGGCAAGAGAGTGCCCTGAACATTTGTCTCCTCATGTTCTTTTTAGGAAGGCAGTTGGCTTCACTCAGTTTGTAAGAAATTGTGTAATAGGGTTAGGAGAAACGGGATGTTCCGTCTGCAATGCTGCAGAAAGATTTGGCAGGACTGTAGCCATGTACGGTGAAAAGAAGGTCGGATTCCGGACGGTTACGAGCACTATCGAGAGGAAAGACCGTTGTGTTTTGGTATACGGCCCTAGTGCATCGTACCGCATCTGCAGCAGCAATTTGAGCAGCAGTTGCACCACAGTGACACAACGAACTGTTACAAATAGTTTACGTCAAGGACACCTCTGAGCCAGATGCCCTGTAGCGTGTATTCCACTGACCCTAAACCATCGCCATTTGCAACGTCAGTTGTGTCAAGCGAAAGCTCATTGGTGGGCTGGGTAGAGGTCTGTTATGTTTTCTGGTAGAAGCTGTTCGACCTCGGTGCCAGTGATGAAAGGTGTTGGTTAGAAGGAGTCCAACTGAGGACCTACAGCCAACTTGTTTGCGTGCTAGAGACACTGGACCAGTACCTGGAGTTATGGTCTGGGGTTCGTTTTTCGTGTGACAGCAGGAGCACTGTAGTGGTATCCCACGCACCCAGACTGGAAATTTTTAGGTCAGTCCGGTGGTTCAGCCTGTTGTGCTCCCTTTCTTGAACAGCATTTCAGCTGGTGGTTTCCAATTGAATAACGCTCGCCCACATACCGCTGTTGTAACCCAACATGCTCTAAATGTGTCGGCGTGTTGCCTTGGCCTGCTCGATTACCAGATCTGTCTCCAATCGAGCACATATGGGACGTCACCGGACGACAATTCCAACGTCACCCACTTCCAGCATTAACTGTCCCTGTATTGACCGACCAAATGCAACAGACATGGAACACCATCCCACAAACTGACATCTGGCACCCGTGCAACACAATGTATGCATGCTTCCATGCATGCATTCAGCATTCTGGCGGTTACACCTATTGTTGATGTACCAACATTTCAAGTTTGCAATGGCTTATCTCGCTTTTACATTAACCCATGATCTTGCAATGATCAGTTAAATATGTTCATGATACAAATGTATTCCCGAAATTTCATTACTCTACATAATGTTTTTTTTTTATTGAGATTTTTTTCTCGTCAGATTCTTTCCGGTAGATGGCAATATTTATCTTTGCTATACTGTATGCGAGTGTGCTATAATCAATTTCGAAAAATCGAAATAAGCACTGTAGCAACGTCTTTGCATCAACTCTGAAGATATTTTACGTTTTCGGAAAGTCACATTTCCTTCCGACCGATGTGAATCGTTTGCAGGCGTCAAAAAATGAAGTCCTGCTTGTTTTAAAGAGAATTCGCCACTCTGGTTTCTGATTTCGGGTGGCTAGTCGAATCTGTGCTGTGTTGTGATGCTGACAGGAAGACTGTCTTTTCATGGTGCTGACCCTTGCTGTTGTGTAGATTCAACGATAACTAAAGAGTTGGGGCACACTGTTTTACCTTTTTTTTGTTTTTCTTTTTTACTTCGGTGAAACTTATCGAGTGTGGCAAGCTTTAATTGGCATTGCTTAGTTGTGATTACCCCACCAATACACATAGGCGTCGTCTTTATTCACAATAAAATGGATACTCATTGGTTACTGATATTTAGTTGAAGGGAACCAGCATCGTAAATTAGGTTTGCTCCTCGTCACATAGTAAATATAAGTTGGTTGCCATCTCATGAGAGTATTAAGTTGTGTTTCTTTGTCGTGAATCTGATTCTTGTGCTTGTAGTTTTTCGGGCCTGTGCTGGTTTGTAAGTTTGTTTGTTTGTGTGCTGAGACAAAAGAAATCTTTGTTGCACTAATTCGTGGGGGTTTATTTCAAAAATATATGGTCATTCCTTGTTATTTAATGTTGGAGATTTTGTCATAGCGTATGATAGCCATCTTTTTATTGGTGGGAGCCCACTTCACGATTCATGTACCGTCTGAAGGATAAGCAGTCACCTTTTGAATTGCCGTTTAGAAATGTTGGTGGTAATGCTATTAATTATCAGGTGCTGATAAAGGTAGGTCATCGAGTGCTGCATTGCTAATTCCTATTTGCCAAACATTGTGCTGTATAATCTAAATCACTGTTAGGATGTCATGTAGTGATAGTATTTAGTTCCTCATTCAGTCGATTTAATCGTGCTTGCGCGTCAAATTGGCGATTACAAAATCGTGGCACAGCTGGACGAACAGAAGACTGACACATATTCGGTTGGTTTTCCTGTCCTTTTGAGTCAGTATTCAGTATGCATTACACCAGTTTGTTTCCATTGTATGTATTTATGAGTGTATGTGCTTGTGTGTGTGTGTGTGTGTGTGAATTATTTCCAGTCAATTTTACATGTTAGATAGCGTTTCCAAATTGTTTTTTAGAGAATTAGAATTACACGTTTTGCACATCTTTAAAGCATCATGGCTTGATTATCATTACTTATGGAAGTAGGCCTATGCTTTTTTTAAAAAAATAAGCACACATCTTTCATTAGGGGCGTCCCTGCCAGGAGATTTCTTTTTGTGAACTGTCTGACTGCTTTTAACAATAGTTTTTCATTTAATGCTTTCATGTCATTGTTGCCTGATACAATTCTGGATTATCTTTACATAATTTCTCTTTCTTGTGTGTTTCTGATTGCTCCTTTAACCATGAATTCTTTCATTCAATTGCAGTGCCTATCAGACATTTCATTAAATTTCCTATGTCACAGTATTACTACTTGCCACAAGAACATATACCTGCAAATTTTTCATTCGTGTTTGACAAACCCATGTAATGAGTATACACATATTTACTCGTATCTTTACCTAGGAGTATGCAATTACTATAATTAATTTTGCGAAACTGGTGATGTTCAATGAGACAAATTTAATTGTCAAGTATGGTTTAGAAATATAATGCAGGCTATTTGTTATAATTTATTAATGTTATGCTCAAGTTTGAAGCAATACAGTCCAGAGAATTGATAGAAGTTGATGGCACTGGACTATAACAGAATATTTGTCCGGCGTTTAATATATGGTGGAGAGTTTACATTATGCTTTATAAATACAGAGAAATACATAGTTCAATGATCAGATTATTGTCTGAGGACTATAGAGTGAATTTATATGCTTTTTGGATGAATTTCCTCATAAACTTTGATTTTTGTTCTTTGAAGTAAGACTTCTTTCTGAAGTGTTGATATTATTTTTTCTTTCAAATATCTGGTAGTCTGGGATATTTATTTCCACACTTGGATGCTCGTTGATAGTTGAATTTTGAATTTCTATCAACTTCATTCAGTTTCATGAATCAGATATTAATAAAGGGAAACATGTGGAATTCAATGGGCTTTTTGCAAAAGTTAATAGTAAGTTATCTTTATAGGAGAATCAATTGTTGCAACTTAAAATCTAAGTTGAGAAAATTCCCTCACCCGACCCTGGTAGTGTGTTATGGTAAGGAAATTGAGATACAGAGCTGATAAAGAAGTCATTTACAGATGATTAAAGCGTGCTAATAAGATTGAATGAAGTGTCATTTACATCATTTATTTATTTATTTATCTGGGGATTTAGCAATTCTGTACATGGGATAAGATCTGAGGGTAGTGTTGATTATTCTGGAGGAGTGTTAAGACTAATTGGGCTTTGTGGATACACGGACAGAGCATTTGAGGAAAATTTTGTAGTATATTTCTATGTATTTCATTCTTACAATGGTACTTTATACAACTTCAAACATTTTTCCTATCATGTATTTTTGTTGATTTTTTTATTTTGGTGCAGTTCTTTAGTGTATAATTTTCAAACAATAATCTGTTACTCATTGAAAACTGTATTTCTTGGTATTTTTAAAGTAAAAGTTAAACTCTCTAGTGTATATTTAATTTCAGATAAAATTTTCAGTCATAGTCCAATGCCACCAATTTCTCTATCTCTCGGCTGTATTGCTTTAAACTTCGGCATTACATTAGGAAACGAGGGTGCCAAGTAGAGACGCCTCTACATCGTCAGGATGGTGTTGTGGACCCTGTAGTGCACCTTTTACCACTAATAACACATGATTAGCAAGTCAACATTTATTCGCTCAGATATACAGTTCTGTCCCCCCTCGTCGCTTTGGCTGGCCACTCACCAAAGTGCTACAACAGCAGTTTGGTTGAAAGACTTACGAGCTGCGGTCGGCCTGTCTACAGGCGAAGCTGTAGCGAGAGATTATACCCCCCCCCCCCCCCCACATACACACACACACACACACACATTGTTAGAACGTCATCCATCCCATTCCAGAAGATGACGATGACATATGATGACCTATTGGGATGTAACATACTGTCGGAAGTTATGTAATTGGCTGACCCTGCCCCACTGAAGATGTAGATCTCGACACCTGGAAGTGCCTGTAGCACTGATCAGGAACAGCCACCACCTTCACATCCAGCAGTGACGATGATGTTAGTGCAGTAAGCACTGTGAGATGTACTGGCGTTGGAAGACCCTCAGTCTGTCCATCAGTGATGTGGATGTAGGCGGCCAATGCCAAGTCCCACGAGCGGCAGGGGCAAGTTACTTCGATATCGTCATCTTAGGAACGGCAACCAGCATGTTCAAGAAAAGTGCTTTAACATCTAACATGAGGATGTCACTACACTGTATCAATCATTGAATCGAGTGCTCCGGTATTAACGCCATACATCCTAATGACCAACTGTATTCAGAGCAGGAAAACCGCGGTATTTATGGAGACATGTGGGAGATAATAACGTAAAGCTCTGTTCGTTATGACCGAATGTAGCCCGCTTCTTTAATTTTGTTCAGTGGCCCTCGTTCTGTTGTCGCCTTCCTTCAAGAGAAGAATGACATCTGCATTTTTCCATGAATTTGGAGTCTCTCCTTCCTGAGACATCTATTTTATCTCACTCGCGACCTGATCTTCTCCTGGCGCCTTACAAGTCTTGGGTTGCTTCAGAGCCGTTTCCATTTTATTTTTATCGATAGGTTCCAGTTCTTCCGATCCCACATTTATAACAAATGTTCATGATTCATCATGCGGCTTTTGCTTGTCAGTGACTCACTGTAGAGCTGGTGAAGAAGGTTCTCGACAGTTTTTATAATTCTGTCTGTTTCGGTAACAACTTCTGCTCTGCCATTTCCAATGTTGTGAATGACACGATTCTCATTTTATGTACAAGAACGAAGGAGTTTCGTGTTAATACCGATTTTGATGGTCATCTCCATCAGTCTTGTGTTTTGCAGCAACTAATCTCCTCTGATCGTCTTCATTACGGTTTTGTTGATGGCTCTAGTTTTTCTTGCATCTCTGTAAGTGTTTCACCTTTCTTTTGTAAGTTGTTCTGTTTCGAGCACAATTCTAGGATTTTTCTGTTATATACTTAAATTAAATAGGTCATGTATCTGAAATATATTAATTAATTACCCTCCAAAATAATGAATTAGGAATCCAGTGACTATTAAATAGAACAAGAGTTGCAATTACTTCTGTTCGTTCTGTTCAAGTTATTCGTAAGATATTTGACAAACAATGACAATATTACTACACACATCAAAGAAAGTTTTGCATCACCTCGGTTCAGAGAGTTCCGGAGCCTGTACAGATAATTAGAATAGAGATCAACATAAACATCATTTCCGCCCTTTTTATTGTACATGAAAACCACACATTGCATGTTGTACCACCATACAGAGAGACCTTCAGAGGTGGTGATCCAGATTGCTGTACAGACCACTACCTCTAATACCTAGTACCACGTCCTCTTGCGTTGATGCATTCCTGTATTCGTCGTGGCATACTATCCACAAGTCCATCAAGGCACTATTGGTCCAGATTGTCCCACTCTTCAACGGCGATTCGGCGGAGATCTCTCAGAGTGGTTGGTGGGTCGCGTCATCCATAAACAGCCCTTTTAAATCTATCCCAGGCATTTTCAATAGGGTTCATGTCTGGAGAACATGCTGACTACTCTAGTCGAGCGATGTCGTTATCCCGAAGGAAGCCATTCACAAGATGTGCACGATAGGGGCGTGAATTGTCGTCCATGAAGAAGAATGCCTTGCCAATATGCTGACGATATGGTTGCACTCTCGGTCGGAGGATGGCATTATTGTGTCGTACAGCCGTTACGGCGCCTTCCATGACCACCAGCGGCGTACGTCGGCCCCACATAATACCACCCCAAAACAGCAGGGAACCTCCACCTTGCTGCACTCGCTGTACAGTGTATCTAAGGCGTTCAGCCTGACCGGGTTGCCTCCAAACACGTCTCCGACGCTTGTCTGGTTGAAGGCATATGCGACACTCATCGGTGAAGAGAATGTGACGCCAATCCTGAGCGATCCATTCGGCTTGTTGCTGGGCCCATCTGTACCGCGTTGCATGATGTGGTTGTAAAGATGGACCTAGCCATGGACGACGGGAGTGACGTTGCGCATCATGCAGCGTATTGCGCATAGTTTGAGTCGTAACACGACTTCCTGTGGCTGCACGAAAAGCATTATTCACCATGGTGGTGTTGCTGTCAGTGTTCCTCCGAGCCATAATCCGTAGGTAGCGGTCATACACTGCAGTAGTAGCCCTTGGGCGGGCTGAGTGAGGCATGTCATCGACAGTTCCTGTCTCTATGTATCTCCTCCATGTCCGAACAACATCGCTTTGGTTCGCTCCGAGACGCCTGGACATTTCCGTTGTTGAGAGCCCTTGCTGGCACAAAGTAACAATGCGGACACGATCGAACCGCGGTATTGACCGTCTAAGCATGGTTGAACTACAGACAACACGAGCCGTGTATCTCCTTCCTTCCTCGTGCAATGACTGGAACTGATCGGCTGTCGGACCCCCTCCGTCTAATAGGCGCTGCTCATGCGTGGTTGTTTACATTTTGGGCGAGTTTAGTGACATCTCTGAACAGTCAAAGGGACTGTGTCTGTGATACAAGTGAACATCCTCAGGAGTTCTGGGAACCGGGATGATGTAAAATTTTTTAAATCTGTGTATAATAAATCTTTGTCACATCTGACAGAGTGTTTGGGGGATAGAGATTCTGATAATTGCAAAACTGAAATAACTGCAGTCCAAAGTCCGCATAGTGATTGTTGTGATTTTAATTGTAGAGGCAGATAGTACTACAGAAGGAAAGACATTGCACCTGTGGTCGGAGTTGAAAGCAGACTGTTCATTGAATTTAAATGCAAGCGAAGCGAAACGAAAGACTAAGAGTATAAAATGACTTTAGTGTCCCTACACATTATCTCGTGCATGCGGCTGTATCTCACTAAAGTAAATTGTAGGTGGAGGCTGAAGTGGCTGCAGAATCAATCATCAAATGATCCTTGCCAATGGCAAAGTGCGTATCAGCATGAAATTTCTTTTTAAGTCCCTCAGTACATCAGCTCTGGTGGCAGCAGGTCAGTAGAGTCTATGTGTAGAAATTGAGGCTCCCAAAAATCAAGTCTCTTGAGGACTAAGTAATTCCTGATCAAATGGTTACTGGAAACCTCTCATTGCCTCATTTTGCATCTCTTACTGCATTCAGAACGGCTGGGCTTTGGATCTTCCGAGTGCCAAACAGTAAATATGCTCATCATAAAACGCTTATGCCCTTTTCCTAGGCTACCCCTCTAGCCTGTTAACCAGTAACAAGGATTTTATCATTTAGCAGAGAAAAAGCTTGTCTCACTCTCTCCCTCCATCTGTCTCTCTCTCTCTCTCTCTCTCTCTCTCTCTCTCTCTCTCTCTCTCTCTGTGTGTGTGATCAGTGAGGCAAGTCCCCGTTGGCACAGTCGAGCTTCTCTTTCTGACCTCTGTTTTATTCATTTAAGCCAATCACTGCAGTTCTTATATTGTGTTAACGTCAGGGATCCAGCGGCATCTCACGCTTTCAAACGCCCAAGACTGCAGCTTCTGATTCCATTTTCAAGATGTTTAACTGTGGCATCTAGTGCTTTCCAGAAAAAACATCAGCTTTCTAATTTTATGCACAATAGTGCCTTCTGCTAAAAAGCGTTCCTCCTCTGTCGACTCCTAGATTGTAAGGTGGTTGAGGCTGGGGGACTTGTACCACAGCAGATCCTATCTGTATTTGTCTATGTTACTCCGGGTGATGCTGAGGTAATTAGATTAGGAAATGAGACACTTAAAGTAGTAAAGGAGTTTTGCTATTTGGGGAGCAAAATAACTGATGATGGTCGAAGTAGAGAGGCGTTTCTGAAGAAGAGAAATTTGTTAACATCAAGTATTGATTTAAGTGTCAGGAAGTCGTTTCTGAAAGTATTTGTATGGAGTGTAGCCATGTATGGAAGTGAAACATGGACGATAAATAGTTTGGACGAGAAGAGAATAGAAGCTTTCGAAATGTGGTGCTACAGAAGAATGCTGAAGATTAGATGGGTAGATCACATAACTAATGAGGAGGTATTGAATAGAATTGAGGAGAAGAGGAGTTTGTGGCACAACTTGACTATAAGAAGGGATCGGTTGGTAGGACATCTTCTGAGGCATCAGGGGATCACCAATTTAGTTTTGGATGGCAACGTGGAGGGTAAAAATCGTAGAGGGAGACCAAGAGATGAATACACTAAGCAGATTCAGAAGGATGTGGGTTGCAGTAGGTACTGGGAGATGAAGAGGCTTGCACAGGATAGAGTAGCATGGAGAGCTGCATCAAACCAGTCTCTGGACTGAAGACCACAACAACAACAACAACAACATCTCCGGGTGTCCCGCGTCGACATTACAAAAGGCTGTCTGGTGGCCTGCAAAGCATTGACCTGCGCCTCTCGCGGCGTGTTCTTCAGCGTAACAGCTCCAAGGGTGGCAGCCTATGTAACTCCCCTGGCAGCCCGGGTTCTGCTGCAGCGCTCCAAATCTGCTTTCAGCGTCCTCTCATTTATACAAGGCACCACAAATCTGAATGAAACAATACAAGAAGAGTAACATTACGTTAGTCAACTACTAACAGTCACAAGCACTGTTACGTATCACATTCCGTGGCATCGATTAAATATTCTGATCTAATGGATCTTCCATTAATTTCCTCTTAACACAAAACTTTTCATAAAAATGGCACGATTCCCCACAGCTCAATATTGAAGTAGAAAGGGAAACTGTTGCACATCACAAGTCCCATGCGGGAACTGCGAGCACCAACATTTGACAATCTTCGCTCTGTCCCTCAGGAATCACCATCACTCTCTCCCCGTCCTGACTTTTGGTTGTGGAACTGCTTGCAGTTACAGCATTTTTGTTGCGCTCTTAAGTCCAAAGACTGGTTTGATGGAACTCTCTGCGAGTTTCTTCATCTCTGCACGACCACTACAACCTCCATCCAGTTGTACCTGCTTATTATGGTCAAGCCTAGGTCTCGTTCTACAGTTTTTACGCCCTCACCCTTCCCTCCTTCGTCAAATTAATTATCACTTGATGCTTTTCGATGCGTTCTATCCGCCTGTGCCTGTATGTCATTTTTTTCCGATTCCATTCCATACTTCTTCATTAGTTATCAAATATGTATAACTAATCTGCAGCATTTTTTCCGCAGCATAACATTTCAAAATCTTTTATTTTCCTCTTGTTTGCAGTAACTACTTTCGACGTTTCACTTCCATATACGACTACTCTCGAGACAAATAGTTGCAGGAAAGACTTCCTGACACTTAAATTTATATTAGATGTTAACGTATTTCTCAATTTCTGAAAATCTTGCTATTACCATTAAACATTTTATATCCTCTTTACTTCGATCATCTGCCGTTGTGCTGCCCAAGTAGGAAATATCGTCTATTACTTTTAGTGTCTCATTTCATAAACTCCAGTTAAAAGAGCACAAACGTCAGCTGATGTCGTTGCCCTTCTTCAAAAAATGTATTGGACATCAAGTTTTGGGATTAACTGTCGGAATCGTCTCCAGTGTCCTACGGTGTGTAGGGTCACGTGCGGCAGCTGGGCTCACGAATGATGTTTGCCACAAGGACCGCTTGGTTACTAGCTGCTGTACAATGTTCTAGGCAACAATTTTGTCATCAACATTATCGTTATTTTAACTTTCTGCGCACTCCTTTGAAAACAGCGTCATATTACTGACACAACACGAATAGTTAGCTTTGTTGTTTAGTCTGCTTCATATACTATCTGGACATCGTTATGTAATGCGGAGTTGAGCAATAGGAGCCAGTAAAGGTGGGCCCGTCAGTATAAAAGGACACGGGGAGTACTTTGTTGTCAGTAAAGAAGAAGTAACAACAGAACTGGCTGCTCAGCAAAGTGACTTCTAATGTGGACTGGTCACTGCATGTCACCTGAGTAACAAATCCATCAGAGACATTTCAACCCTTCTAACTGTTGGTAATGTGATTTTGATGTGGAAACGAGAAGAAAGAACCACCTAAACCAATAACAGGCAGGTCTCGTGTAATGACGAACAGGGACTATCGAACATTGAAGAGAATGCTTGCAAAAAATTGCATGTGATTGGCCAAAGGAATCACTCGTGGATTCAAAAGTGGTACCAGTAGTTCAGCTAGAGAGCTAACACGATGGCAGTGCGTAAGAAGTTGAGAAGAATGCAGTACAATTGTCGAGCAGCTGCTCAAAAGGCACACATTTCTGTAGTGAATGCTAAGTGACACTTGAACTGATGTAAAGAACGACGCCACTGGGAAGTGTATGACTAGAAACAAGTGACTTGGAGTCTTTAATCACGCTATCCATGCGGCAATCTCACGGAAAAGTTTGGTTCACGAATGTCTGGAGAACGTTATAAGCAATAATGTGTAGTGCCATAGTGACGTACGGAGGAGATGGTGATAAGGGTACGGAAGTGCTTTTCAGGGATAGTGTGTGGTCCTCTCATTGTACTTAAGAAAATGCTAAATGCGGAAGGATATGAACACAATTTACAGCATTGTGTACTGCGATCAGTATAGAAGCAGTTCCGAGACGATAATTGTTCGTATCACCTTGACAATCCACCCTTTCGTAAAGCAGTATCAGTGAGACAATGATTTAACGACAATAACATTCCTGACATGGACTGGTCTGCCCAGAGCCCCGACCTGAACCTAATGGAACACATATGGGATGTGCAAGAACATCGATTTCGCTCCAGACCCCCAACGTCAAACTTCACAACCTTCTCTGGGTTCGGCTCTTTCGGAAAAGTAGGCTCTCAATCCTCCACAGACATTCAGATACCTCACTGAAGTGTCGCTAGTGGAGTTAAATCCCTCGTAAAGACGAAGGTTGGATACATCCCACACAAATGTCTATTAACAGGTGTCTGGATACATTTGATCACATAGTGCATATCTAGGTATTCCTCGAGGAAATATCTGCTGGTTGTGGCTTCAGGATTTCCTCAACCGAGACGTTATAAATGAGTTGTATATGCCGGCGGCTGTGGCCGAGCTGTTCTAGGTGCTTCAGTCTGGAACCACGCGACCGCTACGGTCGCAGGTTCGAATCCGGCCTCGGGCATGGATGTGTGTGATGTCCTTAGGTTAGTTAGGTTTAAGTAGTTCTAGGTTCTAGAAGACTGATGACCTCAGATGTTAAGTCCCATAGTGCTCAGAGCCATTTGGACCATTTTTTTTTTAGTTGTGTTTTTCTTCAGTGTGAAAGTTCTCGAGGTGAAGGTCGGATGAAGACATTATAGTCACAGACGGCTGCTAGTATTCCTCGTGCGACAAAAAAAATGGTTCAAATGGCTCTGAGCACTATGGGACTTAACATCTATGATCATCAGTCCCCTAGAACTTAGAACTACTTAAACCTAACTAACATAAGGACAGCACACAACACCCAGCCATCACGAGGCAGAGAAAATCCCTGACCCCGCCGGGAATCGAACCCGGGAACCCGGGCGTGGGAAGCGAGAACGCTACCGCACGACCACGAGATGCGGGCTGCGACAAAACGCAGAAAAGCTGTAATATACCGTGATACAGTTACTAAAGAGAAAACAGTCTCCGATTTTTTCAGAAATGTAATTCATTACAAATAATTTCATGATTAGTTGAAAATGAACGAAGACAGCCACTATCGTCTGCCATAAAAACACTGAGGTGACAAAAGTCATGGGATATCTCCTACCATCCTGTCGGACCTCCTTCTGCTCAGCGTTGTACAGCGACTCGACGTGGCAGGGACTCAACAAGTCGTTGGAAGTCCCCTGCAGAATTACGGAGCCAAGCTTCTCTATAGCCGTCCATAATTACGAAAGTCTTGCCGGTGCAGGACTTTACGCACGAACTGATCTTTCGACTGTGTCCCATATGTTCGGTGGGCGGCCAAATCATTCGCTCGAACTCTCCAGAATGTTCTTCAGATCAATTGCAAACAATTGTGGCAAAGTGACATGGCACATAACAATCCCATCAGTGACCGGAAAAAGAGAAGTCCACGAATGAACACCAGTTAGTCGAAGATAATCATTTCCAGTCATGATCGGTTCCATTTCACGTAAACACAGTCCACCATTACGGCGGCACAACCAGCTTGCACAGTGCCTTGTTAACAACTTCGCTCCACGGCTTCGTGGAATCTGCGCCCCACTCGAACCCTACCATCGGCTCTTACCACCTGATATCGGGACTGATATGACCAGGCCACTCCAGTCGTCTAGTCCAACGGACATGTTCACGAGCCCAGGAGAGGCGCTGTAGGCAATGTCGTGATGTTAGCAAGGCACTCGCATCGGTAATCTGCGGCCACGGCCTTTTAACGCCAAATTTCGCCGCATTGTCCTAACGGATACGTTGGTTGTACGTGCCAGACTGATTTCTGCGGTTATTTCACGCAGTGCTGCTTGTCTGTTTAGCATTAAGAACGCTACGCAAACGCCACTGCTCTCGGTCGTTAAGTGAAGGCCGCCAGCTACTGAGTTGTCCGTAGTGAGAGGTAATGCCAGCAATGTGGTATTGTCGGCACTATCTTGACATTGTGGACCTCGGAATACTGAACCCCGAACGATTTCTGAAATGAAATATCCTATGCATCTAGCTCCAATTACCATTCCGCGTACAAAGTCTATTATTCTCGTTTTACGGCCATAATCATATCGGAAACTTTTCACATCAATCACCTGAGTACAAACGACAGCTCCGCCCCTTTATTCCTTGTGTACGCGATAGTAGCGCCATCTGTATATGCGCATATCGCCATCTCATGTGTTTTGTTACCTCAGTGTAGTAACTCCCTACTCGACTGGAACCGGAAGAAACCCTAATACGTGGAACAGTGGCAAGTACCTTGTGCCATGTACTTCTCGGTGGCTTACACAATACAGATGTAGACGTAAATTTCGAACGACGGAGCAAAATGTCTTTTGTATTCGGCAGCAGCCTTGCACGCGGAATGGCGCTGTGTATTTTGGTCGTTAATCAAGGGATCAGCAGTAATCCGTAGCGGCGATCAGTCTGCGCGACAGGCGAGGCAATCAGAGCCCCGCGGGGGAGCCGTGGCCGGCGTATATAAAGGGGTGGCGCCCGCCCCCGGGGGCAGACTCTGCAGCCAGACATGGCCGGAGCTGCCGCCCCAGCCGCCGCCGCGCTCGCCGCCGTCGCCGTACTCGCCGCCGCCTCTGCCGCCTCCGCCGCCTCCAGCCACGGTGAGTCCTGCCGCGGGAGCCCACACGCGCCTTGCCGTGATAGTCCCTTCAAGGCACCGACTGAGGTAATGAGGTGTCTCGAACGGAATGACAACCTCTTTGCCAAACAGTATGGATTCCGGAAGCATTGATCATTTGAAACCCAAGTCCAGCTATTCTCACAAGACATCTGGAAGTCGTGGATCAAGGTAGTCTGGCAGATACTAGCGAAAAGCATTTTCTCAATATTACACCTACGCTTATCGTTATCGAAAGTACCACTGTCTGTGGTATCAAGCGAAATTCTACATCTACGTCTATAATCCATAAGCCATCTTACGGTGTGTGGGGCAGGTTACTTTGTTACCATTGGCACTTCCCCCTTTCCCTGCTCAAAGGAAGAATGATTGCTGGTAAGCCTCCGTGTGGGCCGAATTTCTCTAATTTTGCGGTCTTTTCGCGACATTTACATAGGAAGAAACAATATATTGGTTAATTCTTCTAGGTATGTACGCTCTCTGAACATGAACAATAAACCAAACAGTGATGCTAAACGCCTGTCTTGTAAAATCTACCACTGGAGTTGACTGAGCATATACGTGATGCTTTCGCAATTACTACTGGAGACTAGAAATCTACTCTGTAGGAATCAGCATGGGTTTCGAAAAGATCGTGTAAAACCCATCTCGCGCTATTCGTCCACGAGACTCAGAGGGCCATAGACACAGGTTCCCAGGTAGATGCCGTGTTTCTTGACTTCCGCAAGGCGTTCAATACAGTTCCCCACAGTCGTTTAATGAACAAAGTAAGAGCATATGGACTATCGGACCAATTGTGTGATTGGATTGAAGAGTTCCTAGATAACAGAACGCAGCATGTCATTCTAAATGGAGAGAAGTCTTCCGAAGTAAGAGTGATTTCAAGTGTGCCGCAGGGGAGTGTCGTAGGACCGTTGCTATTCACATTATACATAAATGATCTTGTGGATGACATCGGAAGTTCACTGAGGCTTTTTGCGGAAGATGCTGTAGTATATCGATAGGTTCTAACAATGCAAAATTGTACTGAAATGCAGGAGGATCTGCAGCGAATTGACATGGTGCAGGGAATGGCAATTGAATCTCAATGTAGACAAGTGTAATGTGCTGCGAATACATAGAAAGAAAGATCCTTTATCATTTAGCTACAATATAGCAGGTCAGCAACTGGAAGCACTTAATTCCATAAATTATCTGTGAGTAGACATTAGGAGTGATTTAAAATGGAATGATCATATAAAGTTGATCGTCGGTAAAGCAGATGCCAGACTGAGATTCATTGGAAGAATCCCAAGGAAATGCAATCCGAAAACAAAGGAAGTAGGTTACAGTACGCTTGTTCGCCCACTGCTTGAATACTGCTTAGCAGTGTGGGATCCGTACCAGACAGGGTTGATAGAAGAGATAGGGAAGATCCAACGGAGAGCAGCACGCTTCGTTACAGGATCATTTAGTAATCGCGAAAGCGTTACGGAGATGATAGATAAACTCCAATGGAAGACTCTGCAGGAGAGACGCTCAGTAACTCGGTACGGGCTTTTGTTGAAGTTTCGAGAACATGCCTTCACCGAGGAGTCAAGCAGTATATTGCTCCCTCCTACGTATATCTCGCGAAGAGATCATGAGGATAAAATCAGAGAGATTAGAGCCCACACAGAGGCATACCGACAATCCTTCTTGCCACAAACAATACGAGACTGGAATAGAAGGCAGAACCAATAGAGGTACTCAAGGTACCCTCCGCCACACACCGTCAGGTGGCTTGCGGAGTATGGATGTAGATGTAGATGTAGAACCTGTAACGAAACGTGCTTTTCTTCTTTGGATCTTCACTACTTTCTCTGTCAGTCACTGTCTGGTATGGATCCAAGACTGACGAACAATATTAAACCCTATCAATGAATGTTTCGGATATTATTAGTGCATAGAATAACAACTACACACACCAGAAATCTCTCAGACTATTTAGTCACAAATAATTAGTACCTGTATATAAACGAACAGGAGGAATACATAAAACAGCACACCTGCAACGTACTTTAGGATAAATTGCCAGCAAATGTAAGCGGAGAAATGACAAGGGTGCGTGAACGAGTGACATTTACCTTTTTAGGTTCTGTGTACTCATAGTCCAACCACACGTTTTCGACCTGCCCTTGGTTTGCAATCGTTTTTACGCTGCACCCCAAATAGAGTGGCTTAGTTAATCTTTACGTAACCCAACACAACTCAGGAAGAGGTTCATACACCACGAAATAAATAACATGCTGATCTCTTAAAAACACACTATATTCTTGAGCTACTATATCCTCTGACAAGTTTTGATAGCAACAAGAAGTATGCACACATCCAATAGCCACACATCAGAATTCACAGAACCTCTATGACAGGCGCTAATTCTACTTGACAAGAAACACTTTTAAATTTATCTCACTAGCGACTCCCGTTTAAAATCACGATACTATTTCTGCTACCCCGCGGGACTTGGAAATCGAAACGCCAGGTTGGTTCTGAATCTGCTTGGTAACAAGGCGCGCGATATTCTCCTGGACCAGGTCATCCGCGACGATTTCATAAAACAATCGAAAAGCCCACAACAAATAATAAACATCGCCCGACTTGCCGAAAGCAAGATAGATGACACAATGACGTCACGTAAGCTTCCTTAAATTACGCTGCCAATGTCTAAGTCGGTAGGTACAGTCAAAATCAAAGTGCCAAGTAGGTACTACCTGACCTATTGTTCATATTCCACATTGGTCAACATGAAGTGAACAATTCCAAAGCTTGTTGTGTCACTGAGCTGAAACTGTCATCACCTAAAAGCCCCGTCTCTCTCCAACGTTCGACGAGTTCTGCCTCAAACAATGGTCCGCTACCTCCGTTTATAACTTTACTGTCTACTATGACATCAAACGCTTCACTTTTCCTAATATTTACACTTCTGATGTTATTAACGGCTACACTGGTTCCTCCAGTGATAGATCATTCGTAATGCAGCCTGAAATAGTTTTACAATCATGTTAATGTCTTAAAAAATGTAGCTTTCTTTTTCTTCTCCGTGGCTCCAGGGCTTGAGACGAGACCAACCGCTTGTTGCACAGAAGTGTCTGCCCACGCAAACTTCGTCTTACTTTCAGTTCCTTCCCTTCGTATCCATACGCCAAGACTTCAGGACCCCCTCCGACGTAGCGCTCTGGTACCTCCATCGGTGACTTGCGGTTTACCGGGACCTCAGCGGACCACTGCGGTACAGTGGTCGGCCAACGTTCTCTTCAGCGAATCCTGATCCTAGTACTCAATTAAAACATTAATATCTACCGAACCAAATGTTGGATTACGATGCAGTTTGCACCAATCAGTCCCAAATTAGAGAAAAACTTTTTGTTCTGCCTTACGGCAGGTCTTGTCATGGGGGGAAGCCTCGTCAGAGAGGGCACCGCATGAGTGTCTAGGGAAGTGATTCCAGTGGTGGTTTCCCGTTACCTTCCACTGATGATGATGAAATGATAATGAGGACAACACAGCACCCAGTCCCTGAGCAGAGAAAATCTCCGACCCTGCCGGGAATCGAGCCTGGGCCCCTTGGCGTGACAGACCGCCGCGCTGACCTCTTAACTGTCGGGGCGGACTCAAAGAGATCACACATTAATGATATGCTCCACTATCCATCCTTCCCTTAATCTGCTGACTTGACTACGAACTTAGTGCGAATTGAGCGTGGTCAGTGAGAGCACAGATCTCAGCCACGTCTTAGGCCAACAGCCGTTTACTGTTTTTTCTGACATGTCACCAGAAAGATGCGCCCTCTGCCAACCAGGTACGAATTCATCACCCCCACTTTTAAAGTGGCTACGATTATAAAAATTATAGCAATAAATTATATTATATGATTTAATATCCTCGCAATTACAATAATAATTATTATTATTATTAAAATATTATACTATTGCAGATATATAACACTATATAATTACATGTAGGTTGCGGTAGGTACTGGGAGATGAAGAAGCTTGCACAGGATAGAGTGCATGGAGAGCTGCATCAAACCAGTCTCAGGACTGAAGACCACAACAACAACAACAACAACACATAATTACATAATATTATATAATTATAATTTATTCTACTCGATTGTATATTTTTATTATTGTTATTATTATTACTATTATTATTATGTGATTGTATCAGTGGTTGGTGCATCGGTTTCGTATAGCATCCGTCCAAAACATTTTAAGAGAGAGAAAATCCTAGGACGTTCTGGTCTTACGTTAAATCAGTAAATGGCTCGAAACAGCATATCCAGACACTCTGGGATGATGATGGCACTGAAACAGAGGATGACACGCGTAAAGCTGAAATACTAAACACCTTTTTCCAAAGCTGTTTCACAGAGGAAGACCGCACTGCAGTTCCTCCTCTAAATCCTCGCACAAATTAAAAAATGGTTGACATCGAAATAAGTGTCCAAGGAATAGAAAAGCAACTGGAATCACTCAACAGAGGAAAGTCCACTGGACCTGACGGGATACCAATTCTATTCTACACAGAGTACGCGAAAGAATTTGCCCCCTTTCTAACAGCCATGTACCGCAAGTCTCTAGAGGAACGGAAGGTTCCAAATGATTGGAAAAGAGCACAGGTAGTCCCAGTCTTCAAGAAGGGTCGTCAAGCAGATGCGCAAAACTATAGACCTATATCTCTGACGTCGATCTGTTGTAGAATTTTAGAACATGTTTTTTGCTCGCATATCATGTCGCTTCTGGAAACCCAGAATCTACTCTGTAGGAATCAACACGGATTCCGGAAACAGCGATCGTGTGAGACCCAACTCGCTTTATTTGTTCATGAGACCCAGAAAATATTAGATACAGGCTCCCAGGTAGATGCTATTTTCCTTGACTTCCGGAAGGCGTTCGATACAGTTCCGCACTGTCGCCTGATAAAGTAAGAGCCTACGGAATATCAGACCAGCTGTGTGGCTGGATTGAAGAGTTTTTAGCAAACAGAACACAGCATGTTGTTCTCAATGGAGAGACGGTAAAGTAACATCTGGCGTGCCACAGGGAAGTGATATGGGACCATTGCTTTTCACAATATATATAAATGACCTAGTAGATACTGTCGGAAGTTCCATGCGGCTTATCGCGGATGATGCTGTAGTATACAGAGAAGTAACAGCGTTAGAAAATTGCAGCGAAATGCAGGAAGATCTGCAGCGGATAGGCACTTGGTGCAGGGAGTGAAAACTGACCCTTAACATAGACAAATGTATTGCGAATACATAGAAAGAAGGATCCTTTATTGTGTATGATTATATGATAGCAAAACAACCACTGGTAGCAGTTACTTCTGTAAAATATCTGGGAGTATGCGTGCGGAACGATCTGAAGCGGAATGATCATATAAAATTAATTGTTGGTAAGGCGGGTG
Source organism: Schistocerca nitens (assembly GCF_023898315.1). Lineage (NCBI taxonomy): Eukaryota > Metazoa > Arthropoda > Insecta > Orthoptera > Acrididae > Schistocerca > Schistocerca nitens. The sequence continues at coordinate 482,709,917 of NC_064621.1, forward strand.
CCAGGTTGAGATACATTGGGAGAGTCCTTAGAAAATGTAGTCCATCAACAAAGGAGGTGGCTTACAAAACACTCGTTCGACCTATACTTGAGTATTGCTCATCAGTGTGGGATCCGTACCAGGTCGGGTTGACAGAGGAGATAGAGAAGATCCAAAATAGAGCGGCGCGTTTCGTCACAGAGTTGTTTGGTAAGCGTGATAGCGTTACGGAGATGTTTAGCAAACTCAAGTGGCAGACTCTGCAAGAGAGGCGCTCTGCATCGCGGTGTAGCTTGCTGTCCAGGTTTCGAGAGGGTGCGTTTCTGGATGAGGTATCGAATATATTGCTTCCTCCTACTTATACCTCCCGAGGAGATCACGAATGTAAAATTAGAGAGATTCGATCGCTCACAGAGGCTTCCCGGCAGTCGTTCTTCCCGCGAACCATACGCGACTGGAACAGGAAAGGGAGGTAATGGCAGTGGCACGTAAAGTGCCCTCCACCACACACCGTTGGGTGGCTTGCGGAGTATAAATGTAGATGTAGATGTAGAACAACATGGGCTGCTTGAACTAGGAACTGTACACAACAGGTGTGCATTCGACCAGTCAGCTGCGAACAGGCAGCTCCAAATAGTGTACGTGTCTGAAGTATGTCAGTACTGCTGGTTCATAAGCCATAATGGAGAACATCTCTAAATCAAGTGTTCAAGACATTCTCCAGAATACTTGAAGAAGAGAAAAGTCTGTGCAAAGTTTGTCCTGTATACCTAGACTTCCGAACAAAAGCGACGACGCGTGGACGCCTGCAGTGAACTGACTGAAATGTAATGTCCAGATATATCTTTTCTAGAGAAAATAGTCCGGTCCCGGTAGCTGAGTGGTCAGCGTGACAGAATGTCAGTCCTAAGGTCCCGGGTTCGATTCCCGGCTGGGTCGGAGATTTTCTCCGCTTAGGGACTGGGTGCTGTGTTGTCCTAATCATCATCATTTCATCGCCATCGACGCGCAGGTCGCCGAAGTGGCGTCAACTCGAAAGACCTGCACGAGGCGAACGGTCTACCCGACGGGAGGCCCTAGCCACACGACATTTCATTTCATTTCTAGAGAAAATAATTACGTGTGACGAGATTTGGTGTTATCAATAAGACTCTACCACAAAACGACGAAGTGCAGAAATTCAGATGAAAGGTGAATGCTTTGAAAAAGTAAATGACATTTAAGTCAGTGTGATGCAGGAGTTGAACAAAATCCCAAAAAAGCACTTTTCTGACATTTTCAGATGGTTGTATGAACGGTCTGCGTGTTGTACTCAAGTGGTAGAGGGGGGGGGGGGACTACATTAAAACTAGAAACATTAAAATCGCCGTCTTTACTTTTCCTTTTTTTATGAATCTAATCCCGAAACCTTTTATGCTCACTACCAAGAAACGGCGTTTCAGAGGACTCCATCATTTAAAATGCAGTCGACCAAAAATTTGAGAAATATGTGAGTCGCGCAGTTGATTTAAGGATTTAATAGCTACAAACTCTCACAACTTTGTCAAAATCAAAATTTGCGAAATATAAAATCGAAGCGCCCATTCACCATTATCAGCATGTCACTTAGCGCTACGATTGTGTACAAATATCTGCAGATTATTGTTATATGAGCATGTAAATGAGGGGAACGCAGTCTCAGTGCGTCATTTCCGTCTTCAACCTGGCAGTCAGCCTTTCTGTCTTCTTAGTTGAGATCGGGCGGAGGGGGAGGGAGGTGTTACTCAACGTCAAGTTCAAAAATGGTTCAAATGGCTCGGAGCACTATGGGACTTAACATCTATGGTCATCAGTCCCCTAGAACTTAGAACTACTTAAACCTAACTACCCTAAGGACATCACACAACACCCAGCCATCACGAGGCAGAGAAAATCCCTGACCCCGCCGGGAATCGAACCCGGGAACCCGGGCGTGGGAAGCGAGAACGCTACCGCACGACCACGAGATGCGGGCTCAACGTCAAGTGATTTGCGGTCCTACTGGCGTATCTCGAAACTCCTCAGCAGCCGGCACGGGCACCTTCACGTGACTGAAATGTTTCCTACTAGGGCTTAGGCACGTAGGCAAACAAATACAAGGTGTTCTGTGTTAAACATAGCTTTTTATTTTCTAGAATTCACTGCCGTTGTCAAAATTCTTCAGTTTTCCTGTTACTGGATTCCTCGAGAGTTATTCGACAAATTTTGAAATTGATAGATGTAAACCGTAAAGTTTTATTGAAAAGCTTAATTTGGAGGGGGAGTTCGTGACCTCCACAAATACCCTCCCCTTCGCGCCCGTTGCCATCAGCAGTGGACGGCGAATCTTTGACAGTGCTAGCCACTCGTGCTGGCGAAACAACAGAAAAACCAATAAACGACCGTCGACCAAAGATCCTGAGACGAGGGCCAATAGGCAATATGTCAAAACAAAGATGCTTCAGGTACTCTATCTGATCATAACTATCTGGGCTCCTCTTATTGCACATTAATATAGGGTGTGTCCACTCTTTGTCTTCATAACTACTAGAGCTCTGCTGGAGATATTTGCAATGAGATACTTGAACATCTTGTAACACCCCACCCGTCACTTATCTGGTTTTGGCGTGTGTTCACCCCAGCTAATTGACTAACAGATCAACAGAGAGTGCAAAACTGCCGCAATATCGGATAACGCAAAGAAAGTAATAAGACCCTGTGACTCCTGATTGAACTGCGGTGGCAGTGTTGACATTAATTCATTCAGAATTGATCACTTTTAATTAAAAAGGGGTGCACATTGATGTTATATGACGCTATTGAACACCAGATGCAAAAGTTGAACATAAAATTAATTAAGAAAGTGACTTGGGATTTCAACTACTTGATTGAAAACAGATGCAGTCGCTTATCACAAATTTATTTTAACTCACGACCTTCAATCATCACATTATATGACTCTCCTACCAGGCAGTGGTAATAAATTGCGTTTGCGTGGAGTAAAGCTCGATAACTCAAAAGTAATTCCTATCGACTGACCCAGGCATAATGCGAAGTGCGAGAAGAATTCTACAGTACACGGCCCATGAAACCCTCGTGGAAACTTTGCCGACATGATCCAACAAATTAATCAGTGGCCGGAGCGGGCGCAATATCACCGAATACAGTGTGGTGGAGCGTCGTCGTTGTGTGGACGTCAGCCGACCTCGTGGTGCTGCAAGCGTGCACTTGTCTATTCACTCCTTGCTATCTTGCTCAGTACATAGCTGAACCAAAACTTTCTATCTCCAAGCTCAATCGTTCCATTTGCTAAGTCCTAAACTGCAGAGATGCTCACTCTTTCTCAGGCAAACTGAGTAAAGAACGCCACGTCCGCACTCTAGGCAAGCTGGGAAAGGAAGACCTCTACGGAGACTTCTCACAGTCCGCTCTTTGCCTCGGTTTCCCCTCCAGCAAAATCACTTACGCCAATTGCAGCGCAAGTCGCGTTAATTATGCATCGCTTCCCAGTGCCGACCAATGCCTGCTCTGGGAAGTGAACAAATTACCACAAAATTTCCCTTCCTCTCAGCTTCTGCTATTTAGCTCCTCCCAGGCAACCCATCAAGGTTAGCGTCTGCACAAACACCAATTTTTCCGGAATTCTGACTCCCAGGAGAGTACTTCAAATTCCTTGGTCCTACGTTCCCATCAGAGGGCGGCGTATTTCATGCTGTCGCTCTTCACCTGATTTACTTCAGGCTCTGCGGACCGTGAATTCAGTGTGAAGTTGCTATAGTCACTAACATGCATATTTTGGCCTCTGTTGACCGCTCCACCGTAGCTTGCACGGCTTTGTCGCATGTTTCACAGAAAACGGGACGACGGACATTTATCAACAGGCGAACAAGTTCTCCATCTGTTTCCCGGTACACCAGTATGGAGTCGGGGTCAACAACCCACTCACTGTCACTCATCTTAAGGCGGCTGGAGGCCGCGCCGCATCACCGCTTTCTCAGAGCTTGAGCTGCCCTAAGCTGCCTATTGTCGCTTCCCTTCGCCGTTCCCCAGCTGGCCACGGTCAACTCTAAATGTTTCCCTGGGGTAAACTAGCGTCCAGTAAATCGACTCGTTTCCACAAAGTTTTCATGTCGTGTGAATTACTTTAAAACCATCACCCGACATTAATTATTCCAATACGTCCATACTATACCCTCTGCAAGATGCATTGTGCCTTGTCAATCATTTTTTGTTCAGCCCTACTGTTCGCTCAACGTCAGTTAAGTGATCTTTAATGACTTCATGTAAGGGGCATAGTTCTTGCTATCTTACAATCTGTGGAGCAATGGCAACCCATTCTTTCTCAACAGCCGAAGTGATGTTGGAGATTGGGGTCTGGAGTGAAGCTGACGTTCCAACTCATCCGAAAGCTGTTCCATTGGGTTCAGATCAGGAAACCGGGCAGGCCAGTCCACTTCTGGAATAATATTGTGAACCAATGCCTCACGTTTAAGATACTACTTTACGATGGGGAGCATTGTCATGCTGATACAAACAATCATGGTCTTTGAACTATTCCTCCATTGTACACAATCCCCAATACTGTAAAATTTGTCCATATCCTTCCGCATTTAGCGTTTTCTTAAGTGCAGTAGGGGGAACCACACTCTAACCACAAAAGACACCCCCATACACTAACACCACCTCCTCATTATTTCAATGATGAAACAACACATGATTGCAGATAACGTTTTCCAGTCACTCGCGTTTTGACTTGAGATGTGAATAGGAATGGTTCAAATGGCTCTGAGCACTATGGGACTCAACTGCTGAGGTCATTAGTCCCCTAGAACTTAGAACTAGTTAAACCTAACTAACCTAAGGACATCACAAACATCCATGCCCGAGGCAGGATTCGAACCTGCGACCGTAGCGGTCTCGCGGTTCCAGACTGCAGCGCCTTTAACCGCACGGCCACTTCGGCCGGCCATGTGAATAGGACCTTTGGTTACAATTTCTCTGTACAGTTATTATAATGCGATGAAATTTTATTGATGCAGGTGGCCTGCAACAGCGACTTGTAACAGTTTACATCATGGTACAACATTCCTGCTACTTATGTTCGCTAAGTTTGAAAATGGCCTATGACCGAAACTAGAGCAGTGTGCAAAATAAAATATGAATTTCAACCAAACCGTTCCATCGGATTTCTCCATCATGGACTGTGCGGCTGGTCCCGGCGGAGGTTCGAGTCCTCCCTCGGGCATGGGTGGGTGTGTTTGTCCTTAGGATAATTTAGGTTAAGTAGTGTGTAAGCTTCGGGACTGATGACCTTAGCAGTTAAGTCCCATAAGATTTCACACACATTTGAACTTTTCTTTATTTCCACATACATAGCGGGATAGCGTGATCCATATCACTCGTTTCCAGTCGTTCAGTGTCCAGTGGCGTCACTCTACACCGCCTCAAGCGTCGCTTAGCACTGGCTATGGAAATATATGGCTTGTAAGGAGCTGTTTGGCCATTGTATCCCATTATTTTTAACCCTCCACGCACAGTCATTGTGCTAGCTGGATTGCTGGTAGCACTTTAGAACTCACAAGTGATTCCTTCCGCTATTTTCATGTGACTTTGTACAGCCAGCCTACACGATGTTCGACGGTCCCTGTCTGTCAGCACATGAGGTGTGCAGGGTCCCGGTGTAACTGGGTGCTCCTTCATGTTTCCATTTCACAGTCACATCACCAACAGTCGACTCGGGTCATCTTCTACATCTACATCTACATCCATACTCCGCAAGCCACCTGACGGTGTGTGGCGGAGGGTACCTTGAGTACCTCTATCGGTTCTCCCTTCTATTCCAGTCTCGTATTGTGTGTGGGCTCTAATCTCTCTGATTTTTAACCTCGTGGTCTCTTCGCGAGATATACGTAGGAGGGAGCAATGTACTGCTTGACTTCTCGGTGAAGGTATGTTCTCGAAACTTCAACAAAAGCCCGTACCGAGCTACTGAGCGTCTCTCCTGCAGAGTCTTCCACTGGAGTTTATCTATCATCTCCGTAACGCTTTCGCGATTACTAAATGATCCTGTAACGAAGCACGCTGTTCTCCGTTGGATCTTCCCTATCTCTTCTATCAATGCTGTCTGGTACGAATCCCACACTGGTGAGCAATATTCAAGCAGTGGGCGAACAAGTGTACTGTAACCTACTTCCTTTGTGTTCGGATTGCATTTCCTTAGGATTCTTCCAATGAATCTCAGTCTGGCATCCGCTTTACCGACGATCAGCTTCATATGAGCATTCCATTTAAAATCACCCCTAATGCCTACTCCCAGATAATTTATGGAATTAACTGCTTCCAGTTGCTGCCTGCTATATTGTAGCTAAATGATAAAGGATCTTTCTTTCTATGTATTCGCAGCACATTACACTTGCCTACATTGAGATTCAATTGCCAATCCCTGCACCATGTCAATTCGTTGCAGATCCTCCTGCATTTCAGTACAATTTTGCATTGTTAGAACGTATCGATATACTACAACATCATCCGCAAAAAGCCTCAGTGAACTTCCGATGTTACCCACAAGGTCATTTACGTATATTGTGAACAGCAACGGTCCTACAACACTCCCCTGCGGCACACCTGAAATCAGTCTTACTTCGGAAGACTTCTCTCCATTGAGAATGACATGCTGTGTTCTGTTATCAAGGAACTCTTCAATTCAATCACACAGTTGGTCTGATAGTTCATATGCTCTTACAATCTTTACAAGATTTGGAGTGTCTCTGATGGAATTGTCATTCAGGTGTCATCTAGGGACTAGTCCATGACTGAAGTCACTGAGATATGCTGAGCCGCGCGGAATGCCCGCGCGGTTAGAGGCGCCATATCACGGATTGCTCGGCCCTCTCGCCGGAGATTCGAGTCCTCCCTCGGGCTTGGGTGTTCAAAAATGGTTCAAATGGCTCCGAGCACTATGGGACTTAACATCTGAGATCATCAGTCCCCTAGAACTCAGAACTACTTAAACCTAACTAACCTAAGGACATCACACACATCCATGCCCGACTCAGGATTCGAACCTGCGGCTTGGGTGTGTGTGTTGTTCTTCACATAAGCTATTTGAAGTTACTTTAAGTAGTGTGTAAGTATAGGGACCGATGCCCACAGCAGTTTGGTTCCTTAGAAATAATAATAATAACAATGGCGTGTGATGAGGTCCTCCCGTCGGGTAGACCGCTCGCCTGGTGCAAGTCTTTCGATTTGACGCCACTTCGGTGACTAGCTTATCGATGGGAATGAAATGATGATGATTAGGACAACACATTACCCAGTCCCTGAGCGGAGAAAATTTCTGACCCAGCCGGGAATCGAACCCGGGCCCGTAGGATTGATAGTCCGTTGCACTGACCACTCAGCTACCGGGGGCGGATTCCTTTGGAATTCACACACATCTGAACTTTTTTTTTTAATATGCTGATCTTACCATTCTCCTGTTACTGCTTCTCAACTGACAACACAGTATTCGTGCGCGTCGGTAGTTGGGAGGTCAGCAGATTCCTAACCAGAGAAGCCGGAAGGGAAATTTTCTCCGATTGGAAACTTGGTGTTGTGTGGTCTTTATCTTCGTACTGTCTTAACTGACACGAAAATCGCCTGCATGGCGTCATATGAGAAGTCTAAGTCTATGTAAATCCGTACTGGAATACATCGTCGTCCCGATGAATGTTCTGAATTGTCGAGACAAACTGTCGCCCCTTCCACTATTGAGATGGTGTAAGGGTGCGTCCCGAGAGCCAATTTTAAAAATAAAAATTAAAAAAGTAACACAGTACTAGCCACATCCTTTTATACTGGCGGGTCCAACACTTGTGACACTTAATTGTCAATTCCACGTTATATATTTTTGATCAGATACTGTATGTTTTATTACACGTATTCTTTCTTATTTTCTTACAGTTTCATCTGAATACTTCGTGTGGTGCTTCTGCGAATAGTTTCGGTGGTGTTACCTAATGGCGAAAAAACCTGTGATCAAATCGATATAATGTTCTCAGGAACGACGGACGGTGGACGTCCCCGCGTGACGTGGGACTGGGTGCAGGCTTCGCCGCGCATGCGCCGTGATGTCCTGGGAGACATGATGCTGGCGCACGTCATCGAACACCCTTGGATTATATTTCCCCTCGCAGGTACGTGCCCACCACCTCAACGTACCACGTGTAACTCGGTATGTGAGCAAATTACATCCTGTCAGATAACTGACACAACTGCTACAGAAAAAATATAAAAACTAATGACTTCTGCAAATTAATTGTATCAGGAGACATTTCATCACATGTAACCTGTAATAATAATAAAAAAAGAATTAATCTTCAAGCGACCCATTCAAAGTGCTGGAATGTATTGCCTGTTGGACTGCTTGTGCTCCTGTTTAGATCTTCTTCTTGTTTTTCTTCTTCTACTACTGCTTCTTCCTCTCACAGAATTTTGTGAAAAGCATTCGTAAATCACAATATCCTCTTAAGAAAACTAAAATATTACAGTGTAACAGAAAATGTTGCAAAATGATTCAGATCCTATATCTTTGATAGGAATCGAGGGTGACAATAGAGAACAGACGTGTATTAAGCTATCAGGCATCATCAAACGACGAACTAACTACAAGGTTCGACCTTAGGGTCCTTATTTTTTCTCGTATGTCAGTGACCTTCCATTAGTAGCGTTACCAGATGTCAAGTTTGTTTTATTTGCGCATGACACAAACATTGCAAGAAGTAGCAAATCAAGTTCAACTTTAGACAGATTGGTTAATGAATTTTTCATGCACTTTAATAAGCGGTTCATAGCCAATTCTTTGCCACTAAACATTGGAAAAACACACTATATGCAGTTCAACAGTTGTAAGTGGTTTCGCAGCAGTTTCACAGCTGCATATGCCTAAAATATGGTGACAAGGAGACAGAAAAAGTTGAAAGTGTCGAATTCTTGGTAGCTTGATAATGAATTCAATTGGGAGGAGCATAGGACAGACCTGCCGGATTGCCTAAACAAATCTCTATTTGCAAGGTGAATTTTGTTAAAGATATATGGTATAAAAATAAAATAGCTAGCATACAATGCTTAGTTTCATTCTATAACGTCGTATGACGTTATTGTTTGGGGTAGCTCATATAAGCGAGGTCAACTTATCTGAGTCCAAAAACATGTAATACGAATTATTTGTGGTTTAAACTCAAGAACATCCTGGAGAGGCTTGTTTAAGGCACTAGGTATATTAACATTGCTTCTCAATGTATTTATTCGTTAGTGAAATTTCTCATTAAAAACATGTGATGTTGGAGGTATAAGAGCAGATGTTTCTATTGGGGTTGATGACAATGTATTGAATAACATTACATCAGTATGTATTTCATTTGCAAACTAATAAATTATGGCTATTACGAGTAGTGTGTTTTTAGGTTGGTTAGTATGTCCAAGTACATGTGGCACAAGCAAACCCTTAATATTTATTTCCCCCTGGGCAGTAGATCAGATATAGAAGTATGGGCACGTGGATGCAAACCCACTGTTTATACTGACAGGCATAGTGCACTTCCCAGTGCAGTTTAAAACATGCCGAAACTATCACATAGTATATTATGTGATGTGTTTGAGCGAAAACTGTTACATGCAGAGAGAAAACAACTAACTCACGAAATTAAGTACACATTAAAGTACCTATGTCCTTGATACCCTGTGTATCTGCTTCTCAAACCACCAACTCAGTTCATGGAATCAGTACTAAAACCAAGAATAATCTTCACAAAGATTCAAAGTCACTTACGTTGGCCCAAAAAGGAGTCCATCACCCAGAAAGACACATATCCAGTAACTTCCCATCGACTACAGAAAAGTTAACTACTAATAAAATTCAGTGTAAGTGGAGCTTAAAGAATTTACTTGTGGCCAACTCCTTCTACTCCAATGATGAATTTCTCACCATAATCGACTAACATGTATGTGTTACTAATAATATTAAATCAAAGCGAGTGTTACATACAATTTGACTAGTGTAAAAATTGATAGCAGTAATGTGATCCTTGTAAATAAACGTTGTAAAAAGATTTTTTCTGTTTAATGATGCATATCTACAGTTTCTTCACAATTATCATATGCACCTAAGTGTGTTGAACAATTAACATGTTTTGTGACAAATTTTTATTACCCTTCAAATGAAAATATGTGTAAGATTTTTTCTTTTATTCCGCATCCACGCGGACCATTTCACCTGAGATTTACGGAAGGTACATTAATACAACTGTTTTTCTTTGTAAATATTTATTGTGTATTTTTGCTTGTTCACATGTTATACATCCTGGAGGACCTCCTCACTAAGGATCTATTGAAACGCAAAGTACATCTAATCTAATTTCCAAATGGCCGAAGTTACGTACAATCCTTCCACTATCATCGGATTCCAGTAAGGTGAAGGGAGATATCCGCACGCCGAAACGAAATTGTATTTGCGTCAGCTGTGTCTCTAACCGCTTTTACAACATGTGGCCCGAACGATCATATCATAGACAATTTCTGTCCTCAACTGTTAGGCCTGAAATTCCAAACCTAGCGGCTGGCCTCCCATTCCTGTCCAGGTATCCACATTCGGATTTTCCGTTTATGGGAAAGAAAGAACGGCTTCGTATAGGTAACGGAGGTTCTAAGGAGCTTCGAGCGCTGTGTATACTAGACTTCCCTATACAGAATGCAGCAGCTTGCAATAGACGTGGCATCCCCATTACCGTTACCGATTGCGTAATAACATCTCACCAAAAATGATGTATGAACTGCGTGAAATTTCAGCACATTCAGTCCTAACCTATGTGAAAGTACTGCAAGATTACAATATCTGCAGTAAATTCCAATGCTCCGAAGTCATCTTCCATTTGATTCAGTGATAAGTAATTAAACTTTGAAGCTGTAAAATAAAAGATAATGTTACCCTTATTCAGACTCTAGAGTACGCAGTAGTTTAGCTCAAAACCCCACTCACGAAAAGAAATCATTGGAAGAGTCATGCACTGCTTGTTGTATCATATGACGTGGGAACACTACCCCAGGGCGTCAGCCGAACAGACATACCCCTGAAAGCGACGCCAAGAAGTCGCGGTGGTGACGGCAGTAGACGCTGACAGGGTAAAGGCTAGGTGAGCGGTATTCAGTTAGATGAAGAAAGAATGATACTGATGACGGTGTTAGGACAGGCTAATAAGGGTAAAAGACAGTGCTGAATATTGACTAGAGAAGTGAGAGAGCAAATTTAATTTTGACGGAGTGCTACATAGCTTGCACAGATTGTGGAAGAGGTAATTCCAGTCTAAACAGTTGGTGTATCAGTTGAAACAATAAGCCATAATGTAAAAAGAACAAGTGTAGATCTCTCTTATTTAACTGAGTCATTTAAGTACAAAATATCGCAAGAAATAATCGACCCAACACAACGCAGCGTGAGCACACCGAAAGGTAACAAAGAGCCGAATAACACTGTATGTGTGAAAAACGTTTCGACAGACGAAGAAGACGACGGAGAAATGTTACTGATTTACATACCGCAGCGTGTTGAATAACTCTCCTTGAAGTCAGATTCAAATCGCAGAGTGGTATAACTTTCCTTGAAGTGATATTCCAACGGTAAACGCAGTCAGATAAGAAAACATGATTATACGCATAAATTCTGTCGCGCAAACAGTAAAATTCAACAGGCAGTTGTGGAGACATTCTTGTTAACATGTGCCAGTGTCAGATGGCAAGCAGCTATACGTAATTGTTAATCAATACATTCACAAACAGTGATATAACTGTTGTCGTCATAACGACAAATAGTAGCTACATTATAGGGGAGATTGTTTTCATTTGCAAGAACACGTGTTCCATGGTAAAAGGCTTTCTTCTGTTTCAAGGTTCAAGATGGTGCCCGAACGAACCAGTGTTGCTTAACTGTCAACATGTAGAGTTGGTTCAGTTTTCTCCGCATTTAAGACCACCCTTCTGTTCAATGGAACACCCTCCATCCCCACCCCCGGAAGAACAGTGTCATAATTTAACTTTGCTAATTAATGAACAATTATTAGTTGCTCCACGATGTGCATTGTAACATGCTTGACTACTCCGTAGCATGCTGCCCACAGAGTGGTCTAGATGAAGTTTCTCGAGCCTATCCTACTCTTTCACAGCGGTCGTCTTGAGGTCAACCAATGTGTGAGGAGGGTTTCTGTGACGACGCATTGTGAGTTTCAAATAGCCCCAAGCGTGCTCAGTCGGGTTCACTTCAGCTCATACCGCATGCTATCGTAGGCCATCCCATTTGGTATATTTCTGGCGTTTCGAGGAAGGTGCTCATGAGGTGGGCGTAATGTGCTCGTAGAATTATCCTCTTCAAAGATTAACCAATGGCTGAAATATGCTGTGTAGTGCTAGACAATAGTTTGGAGGATCCTGCCCCAATACTGCAGAGCCGTCAAATTATCCTAATGAAACGGAAAGGTAGACAAGTATCCAGGCAATTAAATGGAGTTTTATGGAGCCCACATATTAGATCAGAAACGAAGACCAGAATACTTAATTTCAGAAAGTGTAGCAACGTATGGAACAGAAACAGTTATTTAAATAAAATAAATTTTCAATTAGCAGTCTTTTAAATTGGACTAAAAAATATAAAACAGTTTCTCCTAGCCCTATACAGATTCCGAACCCTGTACAGGTATTTCTGAAAATTTGTGATTGTGAATTTTTAATAGCTACGAAAATACTTGCAAAATTTATAACAAAAATCTAGGGGCACGAGCAACAGATTATGAACAGGATGTGAAATATTCATGCACTAGTCCCACGTTTTTCGCTTTAAATCTTACAAGTATTTTCGTGGCTATTAAACATTCACACTCACAAATTTTCAGAACTATCTGTATTGGGATAGGAATCTGTATGGGCCTATGAAAAATTGTTTTACACTTCTTACTTCGATTTAAAACGTGTTATATTGAAAATTTATTTTTATTTAAAAATTTTTTTCTGGTTTTTAGTCTTATGCGTGCGAAATTTCTTAGAGGATTTTAAACATATTGATGAGATTATGAAAGAGACTTACGTTTAATTTCGGGTTGATTTTAGTTTCTTTTCACCTTTTGATATATGAAATAGTAAAATATTACACCTGCCTACTAATAATATATCAATCTGTTTAATTGTTACTTTCTTGAAACAGAAAATAAAGAAGCTTGCAAAATTAATTTTATATGATTTTTTACAATATTTTTATTTCAATACTAGTTTTACACTTGCATCTTTACCGTTGCATGTTATGTCACATACACTGCACACATCTCTTCCCCCCCTCTCTCTACACCACTAATCATCCCCCTCTCTTTGTCCACCTCATCCACCTCATCCATTTCCTCTCTGCCGCACTCTGCCCATCTCCGGCTCCCTCTCTCTGTCCAACGCCTCCTTCCCCTCTCTCCTTCTCTCTGCATCACCTCCTCCCTCCATCTCTTTGACCATATCCCGGCCCTCCTCTCTGTCCATTTCCTCCCTCGTCCACCCCCTCCCCCCCTCTCTCTCTCTCCAATCCCTTCTGCCCCCCCTCTCTTCCATTTTCTCCTCCCCCTTCTCTCTTCCATCTGTTCCTCCCCCCATGTCTTTGTCCATCTTTTCCTACTCCCTCCCTCTGTCTCTGTCATCCACTGTCCTCTTGCTCATCCATCCCCTCCTCACCCCTCTTTCTGGCCAGCTTCTCCTCTTCCCTCTCTGTCTGTCCATCTCTTCCTAGCCCTCCCTCTTTGTCCATCTTCCTCTCCCACCTCTATCTGCCAATCTCCTCCTCTGTTTCTCTCCATCTCATCCTCCCCCCTCCCACCATCCATCTGTCCTCACCCATCTCCCTGCTCAGCTGGCCGCAAGTATACCCCCTGAAACGCATTCCGATACTACCCACAATACAAACCAGTCTTGCAGGATAGCCTAATGTCAGGAGCTACCAACCGTTTTCACCTCACTCACGTCCCTGCCGAACAGGCCGACAAGAAAGCGATTTAATATTGCATTTTTACCTACTACTGAGATATGTTTGAAATGTCAGACCTCTAGCTCATCAGGAAATTATATTAAAATCAAATGCAAAATTTACACTGAACAGACAAACAGGAAAGACACTTAATAAAAACGTCAAACAGGAAAACAACTGAACGAATTAAGAGGAACTTATTCTCAATGTAGATGGGATTTCGGAGGTTTTGCTATAAGTTGACACTTCGAGATAAAATTAAAAATTAAAACATACACAAGAATGAAACTTGGCACAACTGTAATGCATACAATCCAAACAAAACAATTGAGGTGGTATGGGCATGTATACAGTTTGTTGAGGATTGATGACCTAAGAAGACGAAGAAATGTCAATGAAATTCTTGTCCTTCCTCAGTAAGGCCACTTGCAATAGTGGTCAAAACGTCGGACGGTTTACACATTGACGTTGCGGTCATAGATCCAGAAGAATTTTATTGATTGTGATTATAGCCGCGGAAGCCTGCTCTTACAAGATGGAATGCACTAAAACTGCTAGAAGAAGAAGACGAGGACGCTCTTAAACAGAGCGGGAATGAGGAGCCAGAAGAGCTATGTTAGAGAGAGACATGTGCTTGCGGGGAAGTTTGGTAATGTAAGACACAACTTTGGAACGTATGTTGCGAGAAACAACTATAATGTTGATTTATATTGCAGTTAAGAAAAAAAGGAAAGCTGTTATGACGTCATGGTAAACTGAATTCTTCGCCGGTGTATGTGGTCGCTCTTTCTCGTGAATGCCTTACCATGTGTAGCACTACATTGTTCCTTTTATCTGTCACAGTACTCCATTACATTTAACGTAATTTTTCTGCCAGTACTGCGGATTACAGTCGAGGGAATTGACGGCGAATTGTGGGAAGGACCAGATACTTCCTCGTGGTCCACTTTTGTGAATAATATTATTGAGTATCAATACACCGCACACTGGAATGAACACTGCCGTACACAGTGGTTGCTGTAATGCTATATAGCTTGGATGCACGACATTGTTTCATAGCAAAGGTTAGCAATGAGCGGATACAATTTGTATCCGCTCAAAGTCACTCGACTCTAACACAGCCATCGCTCCCAGAAAATTGTCATATTATTATCTGACAAAGCGTAACGTAGACCCTCGAGCTAACTTGTTCACGTTACCAGATACAGCGGCGTTACACTACCAAGTAGAGGACGTTGTTGCCTCGCATTGCAAGAACCGAAAGTGATCACGAAAATGTATTCACAGGCAGTTACAGAGGCTTGCTGTTAACAGCACTTTTATTGACAGTTAGAAGCGGTAGGGAGGGGCTATGCTGACGAAAACGATAACTGAATGTGTAAGCAAAATGTGAAAGTTGAGTAAGTCAGTGGTGTGCAAATTTGGGCAGGAGGCACATGTTGATGAGCAGAGTGAATTTCAAGTATCTGCCACAAAGAAGATTTAGCAAAGTACACACACTAAATATCCCATTCACAATATCAATAAATGTGTCATTCAGCAGCAACTGCTTCGAGATTAGCAAAAATACAACGAAATACCAACTTTGCGAAAAGTTCACATATTTTATGCGACAAAACTGGACTTCAAGGCTAGCAAGAAAATTCTGACGAGGAAACTGCGTGACCTCGATTGCTCAGAACCGCATGAAAATGTGCTTAGAGTACAAGTTGCTCATCGCAGAAACAGCGGTTCGAGCAATTAGCAGTCAGAACTGCGCGTCTCAGCACGCGAGACATTTGAATGATGAGCTATTCAACGCCTAAGATATAAACATTATTAGCCAGCCGCAGTGGCCGAGCGGCTCTAGGAGCTTCAGTCGGGAACTGCGCGACTGCTACGGTCGCAGATTCGAATCCTGTCTCGGGCATGGACGTGTGTGATGTTCTTAGGTTAGTTAGGTTTAAGTAGTTCTACTTTCTAGGGGACTGATGACCTAAGATGTTAAGTCCCATAGTGCTCAGAGCTATTAGAGGAACTTTAGTACCATGAAGAAGCAAAATATCGATGTAACAGGACCAAAAGCAGTATTTCAATGTAGTGACTTCTTGCTGTGTATTCCTTTGCTTAAAATAATTGCGCTGTCTGAACAGCAAACTTTTTCTAATGGTCTGATAGCGTCACGCAGCTATTCAGTCTTGAAAGTGCAGGTATGAGTTCTCAAAGAAAGGGCTAAAGCAAAGTGAAACAGAACAATATGTACATATGACTAAAACCACTTTTTCACATTCAGCATCACTTCTGTTAATTCCCCTATAGAACACGTGTCGGGCCAGCTCGGACTTTAACTCCCTCCCAGTACCAGCAATCGGGATATCAAGAACCAGTTACAACAGCTGTGGTCCGTCTAGCATCAGGAAAGGATACAATGGCTTTATGGGAAGCTTCTCAACCGAATCAGTGCATGGATCCAGGCCAGGTAGGGCGCCGCGGCATATTGATGATTGGGCTGATACTGCCAATTCCTTTGTAAATTTCTCTTGATATTGTAATCACTGAAATAACATTTGATACCGTCTCAATCTGCGGAGTTTCATTTCGTTACCTCCTCCACTTCTAGACATCTCTCAGTAGCTACTGCAACCTACATCCTTCTGAATCTGCTTAGTGTATTTATCTCTTGGTCTCCCTCTATGATTTTTACCTTCCACGCTGCCCTTCAATGCTAAATTTGTGATCCCTTGATGCCTCAGAACATGTCCTACCAACCGATCCCTTCTGCTTGCCAAGTTGTGCCACAAACTCCTCTTCTCCCCAATTCTATTCAATACCTCCTCAGTTACGTGATCTACCCATCTAATCTTCAGCATTCTTCTGTAGCACCACATTTCGAAAGTTTCTATTCTCTTCTTGTCCAAACTATTTATCGTCCATGTTTCACTTCCATACACTCCAGACATATACTTTTAGAAACGACTTCCTGACACTTAAATCTATACTCGATGTTAACAAATTTCTCTTCTTCAGAAACGCTTTCCTTGCCATTGCCAGTCTACATTTTATATCCTCTCTACTTTACTACTTCAAGTGTCTCATTTCCTAATCTAATTCCCTCAGCATCACCCGACTTAATTTGACTACATTCAATTATCGTCGTTTTGCTTTTGTTGATGTTCATCTTACATCCTCCTTTCAAGACAAAGTCCATTCCGTTCAACTGCTCTTCCAAGTCCTTTGCTGTCTCTGACAGAATTGCAATGTCATCGGCGAACCTCAAAGTTTTTATTTCTTCTCCATGGATTTTAATACCTACTCCGAATTTTTCTTTTGTTTCCTTTACTGCTAGCTCAACATACAGATTGAATAACATCGGGGAAAGGCTACAACCCTGTCTCACCCCCTTCCCAACCACTGCTTCCCTTTCATGTCCCTCGACTCTTATAACTACCATCAGGTTTCTGTACAAATTGTAAATAGCCTTTCGCTCCCTGTATTTTACCCCTGTCACCTTTAGAATTTGAAAGAGAGTGCACTCTAAGATAAAGAAAACGACACACCGCGAAGGAATTAGGCGAATGGGACAGAAATCGGTAGATATGATGTACCAATAGAGATAAGCAAATGATTGCAGTTTCAGAAAATTTGATAATTTATTCAAGAGAAAGAGTTTTACAAATTAAGCAACTTAATGACGTGTTTGTCCACCTCTGGCTGTTATCCAAGCAGTTATTCGGCTTGGCATTGATTGATGGAGTTGTTCGATGTTCTCCTAAGGGATACCGTGCCAAATTCTGAGCAACTGGGGCGTTGAATCGTCAAAATAGCGAGATCGACCAAGGCAGGGTTTAGCAACCACGAAGGCAAACAACAGAGACACTCGCTGTGTGTGGGCATATCTTGCTGAAATGAAAAGCCAGAATGACTTGCCATGACGAGGAACAAAACGGGATATAGAATATCGTCGACGTGCCGCTGCGCTGTAAGGGTGTCGCGAATGACAACGGAAGGAGTCCTGTTCTGAAAAGAAATGGCTCTCCATAACCTCACTTCTGGCTGTCGCGCCGTTGGCGGGCGACACTCAGGTTGCTATCCCACCACTGTCCGGGGCACCTACACGTACGTCTTCGGACTGGAATCTCATTTACTGGAGTATAATTGTCTTAGTGACGATCCTCGCTTCGAAGTGAGCGACGATGAGCAGCGAAGACTTTGGAGATGCCCCGGACAGCGGTTGGATACCAACATCACTGTGGCCCACCACATGACAGGACAACCAGGAGTAATGATTTGGGGTGTTATTCCATTTCATTTCAGGACCTCTTCGGTTGCCATCGGCGATAGCCTTACAGCAGAGCGGTACGCTGACGACATTCTACGCCCGATTTTGTTGCCCTTCGTGACAAGCAATCCAGGGCTTACATTTCAGCAAGGTAATGCCCGCCCTCACACGTCAAGTGTTTCAGCTACTTGTTTCCGTGCTTGCCGAACTCTACCATGGCGAGCAAGTCTGGCGTATCTCTCCTCAATTGAGAACGTTTGGAGCATTATGGACAGGACTCTCCAACCACCTCGTGATGCTGACAGTCTAACGCATCAATTGGACAGAATTTGGCACTATATCACTCGGGAGAACACTCAACAACTCTGTCAATTAGTGCCAAGACGAATAACTGCTTGTAAAGATAGATTAACGCGTTATTGACTTGCTCAGTATGTGAAGCGCTTTCTCATGAATAAATCATCCAATTTTTCGGTAACTGTAATCATTTGTCTGTACAGGTACATCACGTCTACCAATTACCGCTCCACTCGCATAGTTCCTTCGTGATTCATCTTCCTTTTTTAAGAAAAAAAGTAGATACGAGGATTGGAACTTTAATAGCGGCAGCTATTTATTTACAGCTCGTATACAGGTAAAATACACTCCTGGAAATTGAAATAAGAACACCGTGAATTCATTGTCCCAGGAAGGGGAAACTTTATTGACACATTCCTGGGGTCAGATACATCACATGATCACACTGACAGAACCACAGGCACATAGACACAGGCAACAGAGCATGCACAATGTCGGCACTAGTACAGTGTATATCCACCTTTCGCAGCAATGCAGGCTGCTATTCTCCCATGGAGACGATCGTAGAGATGCTGGATGTAGTCCTGTGGAACGGCTTGCCATGCCATTTCCACCTGGCGCCTCAGTTGGACCAGCGTTCGTGCTGGACGTGCAGACCGCGTGAGACGACGCTTCATCCAGTCCCAAACATGCTCAATGGGGGGCAGATCCGGAGATCTTGCTGGCCAGGGTAGTTGACTTACACCTTCTAGAGCACGTTGGGTGGCACGGGATACATGCGGACGTGCATTGTCCTGTTGGAACAGCAAGTTCCCTTGCCGGTCTAGGAATGGTAGAACGATGGGTTCGATGACGGTTTGGATGTACCGTGCACTATTCAGTGTCCCCTCGACGATCACCAGTGGTGTACGGTCAGTGTAGGAGATCGCTCCCCACACCATGATGCCGGGTGTTGGCCCTGTGTGCCTCGGTCGTATGCAGTCCTGATTGTGGCGCTCACCTGCACGGCGCCAAACACGCATACGACCATCATTGGCACCAAGGCAGAAGCGACTCGCATCGCTGAAGACGACACGTCTCCATTCGTCCCTCCATTCACGCCTGTCGCGACACCACTGGAGGCGGGCTGCACGATGTTGGGGCGTGAGCGGAAGACGGCCTAACGGTGTGCGGGACCGTAGCCCAGCTTCATGGAGACGGTTGCGAATGGTCCTCGCCGATACCCCAGGAGCAACAGTGTCCCTAATTTGCTGGGAAGTGGCGGTGCGGTCCCCTACGGCACTGCGTAGGATCCTACGGTCTTGGCGTGCATCCGTGCGTCGCTGCGGTCCGGTCCCAGGTCGACGGGCACGTGCACCTTCCGCCGACCACTGGCGACAACATCGATGTACTGTGGAGACCTCACGCCCCACGTGTTGAGCAATTCGGCGGTACGTCCACCCGGCCTCCCGCATGCCCACTATATGCCCTCGCTCAAAGTCCGTCAACTGCACATACGGTTCACGTCCACGCTGTCGCGGCATGCTACCAGTGTTAAAGACTGCGATGGAGCTCCGTATGCCACGGCAAACTGGCTGACACTGACGGCGGCGGTGCACAAATGCTGCGCAGCTAGCGCCATTCGACGGCCAACACCGCGGTTCCTGGTGTGTCCGCTGTGCCGTGCGTGTGATCATTGCTTGTACAGCCCTCTCGCAGTGTCCGGAGCAAGTATGGTGGGTCTGACACACCGGTGTCAATGTGTTCTTTTTTCCATTTCCAGGAGTGTAGATACGTGTTTCAAAGTTTTACTGACATTCAAAGTAGTCACCAGGATTGTGTATAACCCGTTGCCAGCGATGTGGAAGCCGTAGGATACTCTTAGCAGTGTCAGTTGTGTTGACAGTTCGAGCGGAGCGGTCTATTGCCCGATCAATTTGTAGCAGTTCTGAAGCGAATGCCGTGAAGTGTTTCCTTTAGTTTAGAAATCGAGTTGAACTCACGAGGGCTTAAGTCAGGGGAGTGCAGTAGGTGGTATAGCACTTAACAGCCCCAACGGCCAAACAAATGAGTAATAAAGAAACTTCCTGGTAGATTAAAACTGTGTGCCGGGCCGAGACTCGAACTCGGGACCTTTGCCGTTCACGGGCAAGTGCTCTACCAATTGAGCTACCCAAGGACGACTCACGTCCCGTACTCACAGCTTTACTTCTGCCAGTACCTCGTCTCCTACCTTGAAAACTTTGCAGAAGCTCTCCTGCGAACCTCACAGAACTAGTTTGGGAGGTAGGAGACGAGGTACTGGCAGAAATAAAGCTGTGAGGACAGGACGTGAGTTGTGCTTGAGTAGCTCAGTTGGTAGAACATTTGCCCGCGAAAGGCAAAGGTCCCGAGTCCGAGTCTCGGCCCGGCACACAGTTTTAATCTGCCAGGAAGTTTCATATCAGCGCACACTCCGCTGCAGAGTGAAAATCTCATTCATCTGATCACGATGGGACTTAACTTCTGAGGTCATCAGTCCCCTAGAACTTAGAACTACTTAAACCTAACTAATCTAAGGACATCACACACATTCATGCCCCAGGCAGGATTCAAACCTGCGACCGTAGCGGTCGCGCGGTTCCAGACTGTAGCGCGTAGAACCACTCGGCCACCACTGCCAGCCTCATTCTGAAATCAGTAATAGCTTGCACTGTACGTGCTTGAGCATTGCCTCCAAGTGATGGTCAGGTCCTTCAGAAAGTGTCATCACTTCTGCCTCTAAGCTGTAGTAGGTTGTGTTCCAAAAATGGACAGAACCCTCGTATATGTAAACAAATGGAGCCCTTCCTCTAGAAGAGACTGTCTTTTTGCCTTTTATTCCCAGTTGCATCTTACAATTCTACGCGGCCCTTCTTTGTAGGATCACTCTCTAACGGCGCTGTGTGTGTCTGGTTCCAGCAGTGGGCTCGACGCCAGTGGGGGCGGCGGCGCCCCCCGCGTCGCGGCGCCAGAGCATGCCCACGTTCACGCCGCGGCTGGGCCGCGACTCCGCGGGTGACGACCTGGCCGAAGAGGAGGCGGAGGGCGACGGCGACGCAGACGGCGGGCACGGCCAGGGCCAGCTGCAGCTGGCGCCGCCCTTCTGGCCGCGCCCCGGCCGCCACGCGCCGCCCCTGCCACTCACCCCCAGGCTGGGCAGGGCCGCCCACCACACCACCCCGGCCGTTTCCGGCGAGCCCACCAGTGCATAGCTCCTAGCAGCCCAGCCACTTATGTAGTCACACAATAAAACAGACCGTTGAGCACATTCTTTCGTCTTTAATTTCGACCCTCCCTCTGTCTCTAGGACACAGGCCAGCAAAATGTAATTTTGATTAAGAAAGGTTCCTTGGCTTACAGCCCATAGTAAGGGACCTCTCTTTAACCCTCAAATGGACAACCAGCGGATCCACTCCGCGATTGGTTTCAATCCAACCCGTAGAAGAACCTCTGGCAGCTATTTCTAACTGTCGAAACTTACTGGCAAATTAAAACCGTGTGCCGAGACTCGAAATCGGGACCTCTGCCTTTCGCGGGAGAGTTCTCTACCGACAGAACCACCTAAGCACGACTCACGACCCGTCCTCACAGCTTTATTGTCGTCTTCGCGGGAGAGCTTCTGTGAAGTTTGGTGGTAGGAGACGAGGTACTGCCGGAACTAAAATTGTGACGATGGGTCATCAGTCGTGCTTGTATAGCTCAGCTTGTAGATTATTTGCCTGCTTAAGGCAAAGGTCCCAAGTTCGAGTCTCGTTCTGGCACACACTTTTAATCTGCCAGGTATTGTATTGTATGTTAACGGGGGACGTAGAAACTACGGAGAGGCTCCGTCTCCGCCGCAGCCGCAGTGGTCCACAACCCCACGACGACTACCGCAGTCCACTCCACCCCTCCACCGCCCCACACCGAACCCAGGGTTATTGAGCGGTTCGGCACCCGGTGGACCACCCCCCCCCCTCCCCCCCAGGGAACGTCTCACACCAGACGAGTGTAACCCCTATGTTTGCGTGGTAGAGTAATGGTGGTGTACGCGTACGTGGAGAACTTCTTTGCGCAGCAATCTCCGACATAGTGCAACTGAGGTGGAATAAGGGGAACCAGCCCGCATTCGCCGAGGCAGATGGAAAACTGCCTAAAAACCATCCGCAGACAGGCCGGTTCACCGGACCTCGACACAAATCCGCCGGGCGCCTTCGTGCCGGGAACCAGGCGCTCCTTCCCGCCCGGAAAGCCGTGCGTTAGACCGCACGGCCAATCGGGCGGGCAATCTGCCAGGTAGTTTAATAACATCGCACTTTGAAGATGCCTAGCATCCCATCTTCAGATATTTACAGTTACTTACAATGATTAGGTTAATTTACATGTTGTGAAAATTGTTTCTTTACTTATGGCATTGAAAAATTTTACAACATATGTTTTTAGACCGCTATTGCAAAACGTCGTAAATAAAATTTAATTATTCATGATGTGCAAAAATCTGAAGATGGAGGGAACATAAAATGCTCATGCTCTCAAAAACGTGTGTTTTGAGACGCAATTTGTCGGGATGGCATGTCGGGAATGGTGTGTCATTTATATCGGCGCATTAACCCATACACATTAGCGTCACAGACTCTATAGTTTTGAGTCTACTGACTATGCGGTAGCAGCCGTGGTGTCACGTCACGTAACGAGGCGACCCGTGAGCCGGAGTACATACGTGAATCAGGCCTGTAAGTCACCAAACGCTGCCCAAACCTGCTTTAATCTAAGGTGAATATAATCCGTGACTTAAAGATGTTCGCTTAACCGAAACTGTTCGTCTGTAAATAAATGAACATTACAGCAGCTCCTGATGGCTTCGTGATTCTGTCCTTTAAATACATTGACGCTGTGCAGCACTGTTTACAGAAAAAAATTTGATTGTTATGTTAAAGTGGCTGTGATGGTATAGTATGTACAGCACTAAACATCAGCTCTGGAGGGGCTGGGTTTATTCCTGGATAGGGGTGGGGAACTTTCGTCTATCCAGTCCATCCAGGATGGTCCCAGACCCACCCAGCCCTCCATCAAATGAGCACTGGGGATCTTTCTCGTGGGTAAAAGGCAGCCGGAGTGATGGGACTGTCACTCTCCCACTCACAGTGCCGCAGCGAAGAAAGACTGTACTCTACCTACACTTCTTAAACTTAGGTCAGTAAG
Organism: Schistocerca nitens; assembly: GCF_023898315.1. Taxonomy (NCBI): domain Eukaryota; kingdom Metazoa; phylum Arthropoda; class Insecta; order Orthoptera; family Acrididae; genus Schistocerca; species Schistocerca nitens. Next base: position 482,733,652 of record NC_064621.1, read on the forward strand.
CCACTGCAATGTTAAACTTGTCCCAAATAGTCCAGTTAGGATGAGTGGCCTGGCAACCATGCATGCTGCACCAGCAGGGAAAATTCATGGTCATGTGCCTGCACCACCGAAGTTTCTTTTATAATAGCTCAATCCCATATGTATAATCAGGTTTATACGATCATTACTGGAGGGGTGGAAAGCCATTCTTTAGTTTATCAGGAGCGTGGCTGACCCAGCCTATGTATTTCTGGTTCAAACGACAGTCAAGGAGATCTAGGGCCAGTGAGCAAGACGCCAATTGCTGTGTTGAACACTTTTTATTAGCAAGAGAATTTCCATTACTAGACTACGCACAGAGGAACGATACGTGTGCATTGACGAGAACCGTTATGGCGTAAAGGGTGAGTAGCATGCAACTGCCAAATCTGGCCCTTGCTACATTGCTGGCAGATTTCCAATGACATCACCCAGACAAATGACGCAACTTCGCCAGATTTACGACCGCTCCTCCCTCTACACCTCTAACATCACAGTCTAAGATGACAGACCTAATACACTACTCGTAAGTTTAAAATGGCAGGAAATTCAAAGAATTCGAGATGTTGGAACCAGGTCACTTGTACTGAGATTAAAATGGCGGCAAGTTAAAAAAAATCCCAATTTAATAAAGTGAGCAAGTCAAAAATGCTGAATTTTCCCTGCTGTTGCAGACTACATGGTTGCCAGATCGCTCATATTAAGTTCAGAATCCAAGATGACAGTAATGGACTCCTAGAGCGAAGTTTAAAATGCTGTTAGCCCAGTTCCCCTAAGTTTAAAATAGTGTAAATTCAAATAGCCCACTGACCTACTATTTTTAAACAATTACCCCAAACTGTTGTGTTGTGTAGTAAGATAGGAATTCTTTTATTTATTTGTTTGTTTGTTTAAACAACTGCATTCCCCGCCATGCTGCTGCTGGCCGCTGAACCGCACTGTACCAAGAACGCTAATATTGCTCCAGGCCGCTGCAGGAGTGAGCGACATCAGATGGTGGCTGCTGTGCCACAGAGCAGACGAGTTGACCAAACCCAAACGGGCTGATCAATAAGACGACTCTGAACAGTTCTGTACTAAGCAGCGTTGCGAGTTTCAACATTCTCACTCCTCATACAATGTGGAAAGTGGGCTAATGCTTGTCACCTAACAGCTATCACATGTTGTAGCTATTAATCGATGCACCGTCAGAGCTTTCACTACTCCTTCTGTCTGCAGGATGTGCAAATGAGGAGCCTTAAGAAAGACTTCAAGACATATGAAAGTTCTGACGTTATATAGAGATGGAGTGTGCAGGTGCAGTAGTAAAATTAAGTACTTACTAACAGAAAAAGCCATAGTCATATTCTCGTTTGGCAATTGTGATTTTTCCATATTCTTCTCACATATTATTGTAAGATTTTAGAGTTCTGGCAGGTTGTGCACATCACAAAACCTTTTACTGTAACCAAGTATGATATCCGAACAAAATACTTTCACCTCATTGTCTATAATGCACTAATACTAAGTGTTCAATGTACTGTCTTAGAAACTTATCAGCACATAATGGGATCACAACTACATCTTCGTGATCAAAACTACACTCTTAGCACATCAGCACATAATGGGATTACAACTAAATCTTTGTGATCAAAACTACACTGAATAGCCAAAGAAGCTGTACACCTGCCTAATATCATGTAGGGCCCCCGCGAGCACGCAGAAGTGCCGCAACACGACGTGGCATGGACTCGACTAATGACTGAAGTAGTGCTGGAGGGAATTGACATCATGAATCCTGCACGGTTGTCCATAAGTCCGTAAGAGTACCATTAAACACATTATTATACGAATAAAATTCACTAATTTCAAAAACCATTGTTAACGTATCGGAATGATCACAAATTAAATATAGTATACTTTCTTGGTCTTCACAACCAACATGTGTCCACTCTTTACGTTTAGAGCATTGCATCCAGTCTTCTTCAAACTATGCACAGTATTTACCCTCATTGTCCTCTCGTCCGCTGTAGAGTGTTCTCACCAAATTCCAGCTTATTATGACGCTTCCTATGTGTCCCATCACTATTTTAACTATTTATGCATCTGTCGTTTCTCTATTGAGCGCTTGACCTGACTTCAAGCCTCTTTCTGAGTTCCTTTTCTCTGCTATTTGTCTTTTACCTTTGATTAATTTCTTTCTTTCCTCCAATTGTTGCTTGTAGGGCGACGAAGTAAGAACTTCACTTCTCTATACCAGCTACTTTCTTTTTTGGACTTTGACTTCTGAGTGTTTTGCTACAGGAGAGATTTCCTCAACTAAGTTCATGAAATTGGAGGATACTGAAATAGGACGAACAGGAGTGTTCAGAGTTGACAGAGTAGCGAGTGATATATGACTGGTAGATGGGGGTGGTGCCAGAATATTCTGACTGGAATTCTCAGGCCAGAAATTAGTTGCAATAGTTGCCGAAATTCCTGGTTTACATGTGTTACCTGATGGAAATCCTGGTTTGAAAGGGATAGCTGACGAAAGGTCCTGGTTCTGAGCTAATAGCGCTGAATTTCTGATCATTTATAGGTGCAGGTTCCTATAAATGCTCAGCAGTAATAAAATCCAAATCAATTAACACACTTGGGTTCAAGGACCAAAGAAGTGTGTAAGCAATTACAGACAGCGTTAGATCCATTCTGCACACAGAGTAATAGGCAGTATTCACCAGTCTAGCAACATCTTTTTGGGAGATTTTCAACAACTGACATTTTCTCATCCACATTCTGCAGGCATGATTATATCCCGCTTTAAATGGTCGCATTATTGTTCGATCTAATGGCTGCAATTTGTGCATTGTGTGAGGAGGCAAGCTAATCATGTGTACATGATGTTGTCTTGTGTACAAGATTACGTCGAGATATTTGTGGCTTGCTTGGCCATCCAGTATGAGAAGCACTGATGTTCATCTTTAGTAGAATTTGTTCTATCCACAATCAACATCGACCACTTCAGAAATGATTTGGCAGCCAGTCAGCCACTTTGTTCAGCTGTGAAAACACTTCCTGAGCGAGCATCCTTTTTCAATACTTCGCCTTTTCTCGATTTATTGGGGAAGACAGGCAAAGGAAGACCGAAATATATCCAGCAGCATTTATGAATAGGACGACGGTAACGTTCCTTCCTCTCTCTCCCGAAATGACTTTGCTCACTTGTTTTTTCGCGTTTTGTGGTACGGCTTTCATGTCATTCCCGTGAACTACTGACATTCCAGTTTCGTCGTAGTTATGAATCCTGTTAGCAGAGAAACTGTATTTCGAAATCAGCCCTTTTTCTTTCATAAAGTAAAGCACAACTTGATGTCCGTTGAAGCCCAAAGCCCTCTGAAGGCTAATACATTCAGGACATCTAAGTGACAGTTCAGGACACCGTGCCATTTAGTCATAATAAAACTGCTTGCCAGCAGTTTTCTGTTCTTTATTCAGTTGGTGAGGAACTTAATAAATGTTCAACCAATGCAAATCCTAACCTCAAGAATTCTTTCCAGTAAGTGGCATGAACCTGATGTGTACATCTTTCATGTACAGAACTAACTGTGTTTCCGCATCATCGTTGGATGTTTTCTTAAACGCGCCTATTTGAGGTGTTAGATCCATAGGTGCATCTGTTCTAATTACTTTTATTCGATCACCTACAGCGCTCCTCAGGATGAAAAGATTCAGCTGCCTGCCTTGCTGTCATTGTCCCCAATGTCATTTCATTTATTGCCATCCTCATATTCCTTTCAGTCCATTTTCCTTTACTTTCCCCTCATTCTCAGCCATTTCACACCGAACTGTGAACAGAAAGAGTTATTATTAATTTTCCCAAATGTTCTGTCTGGTGTGTAGTGGAAGACAATTATTCGACCGGTACTACACGACGATTACTCAATAAAATGACGTCGACAGTGTACTGTTTAATAGACGATGTCTCCAAAGTTTTACGGCTACAATATTGTTAAACAAAACAGTTAAAATAAATGTAGAAATAAATTCATTTACTCACCTCATAATCGTGTACCACAGTCTTAAAAAGTAACTTCTTGCGCGATCCTCTCACACAAAAAGTAAACTCTCACAACACAAAAAACAGAACACAGGGCGTAATGTCCACTGTATCATGAGTGGGATCATGACGTCTTTCAGCTCACCCCTTGTATATGATGCCACCTAGTACCAGAAACAAGAATTAGCAATGGCCGATACTGTAAGACGGTCAGTACTATAGGACCCTCCCCTACATATTATTTTTAAGATTAAATGTTTACTTCTTTAAGAAATACTTTTCTTACTTAATTTTATAGGCCAAATACTAAACTAAATAAATGTGTTTTCAGAATAAACGAAAACCATGAACCTTTTTAAGATCCTTTTCAACAAATCGACCCCTCCCCCCCCCCTTTTTTGACAAAATCCTGGCTACATGCTTGCGGCTATCGAATATCAAAGGACGCCGACTTCTGGTCCACCGCCGGTGGTATTTAGTATCATAATGCTTAATTAGGATATTGAGCGGTTTTCAACCTCCATGGCGTGCAGATGTGCATGCTCAGATACACACATTGGCTACCCAAAATGTTGGCTAATATACTGCACTTCATTCAATTCCTCAGTGCTTACTGTTATTACTTCATGCAAAGTAGGAACGCGCGGGGGGGGGGGGGGGGGGGGCGGCAGGGTAAAGGGATTCAGGCATGAACACTACCCAAGTGGGGAGCCCTGTTTCCTGCAAACTGATTAAATAAAGTCTGGCAGGCAGCGAAAGACTCTCCGTGGGGCCAATCGTAGGGCCTCCCCAGTTCGATTGAAGAACAGTTTTCGGACGTTATCTGTGGCTGACGAAGTCTCTGTACCGGATGCAGTCGTCCACCCTGTTCCAGAGGAAGCTTCTCGGCCCGCAAGGTCTGGGCATTCACAGAGAGTGGGTTTGCTGGTAGTTGGGAGCTCCAACGTTAGGCACGTAATGGGGCCCCTTAGGAACATGGCTGCCAAGGAGGGGAAGGAAGCCAGTGTGCACTCCGTATGCATACTGGGGGGAGTCATTCCGGATGTGGAAAGGCTGCTTCCGGATGCCATGAAGAGTACAGTCAATTGCAGATGGTGGCCCATGTCGGTACCAATGACGTGTGTGGCTTTGGATCGGAGGAGATTCTCTCTGGTTTCGGGCGGCTAGCGTAAATGCTAAAGACTGTCAGTCTTGCTTCCAAGATTAAGGCGGAGCTCACCATCTGCAGCATCGTCGACAGAACCGATTGTGGTCCTTTGGTGCAGAGCCGAGTGGAGGGTCTGAATCAGAGACTCAGGAGGTGCTGTGACCGTGTAGGCTGCAGATTCCTTGACTTGCGTCATGGGTTTCCGGGTTCCGCTTAATAGGTCAGGAGTCCATTACACACAGGAAGCTGCTACACTGGTAGATGTGGCTGTGTGGAAGGGACTGGGCGGTTTTTTAGGTTAGAGGGTCTCAGGAAACCACAGAAAGGGCGTCCGCCTAGAAGGGGGGCAGGTTAAACACAGAAAGGTAGTTGTAGAAACGATCGGTATTGTAGTTGTAAATTGTCGTAGCTGTGTTGGGAAAGAAACAGCTATCCAAGCCCTAATAGAAAGCACTGAAGCTCAAATAGTTATAGGGACATAAAACTGGCTAAAGCCGGAAATAAGTTCAGCCGAAATTTTTTCAAACGATCTAACAGTGTTCGGGAAGGATAGATTACATACAGTTGGTGGTGGAGTATTTATTGCTGTCAGAAGTAGTTCGCCTTGTAGTGAAATTGAAGTAAGTAGTTCCTGAGAAATAGTACGGGTAGAGGTTATACTTGACAATTGGATCGTTTTACCGATCCCCCGACTCAGAAAATATAGTTACTGAACAGTTCAAAGAAACAAGAACTCATTTCAAATATGTACCCCACTCATACAGTTATAGTCGGTCGTGACTTTAATCTACCCTCGATATGCTGGAAAAATTATACGTTTAAAGCCGGGGGCAGGCATAAAATGTCATCCGAAATTGTACTGAATGCTTTCTCGGAAAATTATTTTGAACAATTAGTTCATGAGACTACTCGAAGCGTAAAAGCATACTTGACCTGTTAGCAACAAATAATCCTGGACAAATAGGGAGTATCATGACGAATACAGGGATTAGCGACCACAAGGCAGTTGCTGCTAGGCTGAATGCCGTAACACCCACAACCACCAAAAAGAAACGCAAAGTACATCTATTTAAAACAAGCTGGTAAAAATGCTCTTAACGCCTTTTTAAGATACAGTATCCACTCCTTCCGATCTGATCACGTAAGCATAGAAAAGATGTGGAATGATTTCAAAGAGATAGTATCGAAGGCAATTAGCAAAAATTAATAAGTGATGGTACTGATCCCCATGGTACACAAAACTGGTCAGATCGCTGTTGCCGAAGCTACGAAAAAAGTATGCCAGATTTAAAAGAACGCAAAATCCCGAAGATTGGCAAAGTTTTGCAGAAGTTCGAAACAGGGCGCGTGCTTCAATACGAGATGCTTTTAATAATTTCCGCAACGAAACTCTGTCTCGGAATCTGGCAGAAAACCCAAAGAGATTCTGGTCATATATAAAGCACACCAGTGGCAAGACGCAAACAGTACCTTCACTGCGCGATAATAACGGTGAAGTCACTAATGACACTGCCACCAAAGCGGAGTTATTAAACACGATTTTCCGAAACTCCTTCACCAAAGAAGACGAAGTAAATATTTCCGAATTCCAATCAGGAACAACTACGAAGGTGAGAAACATAGAAGTAGATACCCTCGGCGTAGCAAAGCAGCATAAATCACTTAATAAAGGCAAGGCTTCCGGTCCAGGTGGTATACCAGTCAGGTTCCTTTCAGAGTATGCTGATTCAATAGCTCCATATTTAGTAATTAAATACTACCGCTCGCTCACAGAAAGGTCCGTACCTAAAGACTGGAAAGTTGCTCAAGTCACACCAATACCCAAAAAGGGAAATAGGAGTTATCCGCTGAATTACAGGCCCATATCACTAACGTCGATTTTCAGTAGGGTTTTGGAACATATACTGTATTCAGACATTATGAAGTACCTCGAAGAAAACGATTTACTGACACGTAGTCAACACGGATTCAGAAAATATCGCTCTTGCGGAACACAACTAGCTCTTTACACTCACGAAGTAATGAGTGCTATCGACAGTGGACGTCAAATTGACTCCATATTTTTAGATTTTCGGAAGGTTTTCGACACCGTTCCTTACAAGTGTCTTCTAACCAAATTGGGTCTCTATGGAATATCGCCTCAGATGTGCGACTGGATTCGTGATTTCTTGTCAGAAAGGTCACAGTTCGTAGTAATAGACGAAAAGTCATCGAGCAAAACATAAGTAATATCCGGCGTTCCCCAAGGAAGTGTTATAGGCCCTCTATTGTTCCTAGTATACCAGTCCCTGACCCTGAATAAAGAAAAGTATGAATTTATTCACATGAGTACTAAAAGAAAACAGCTAAATTTCGATTACGCGATAAGTCACACAAATCTGAAGGCTGTAAATTCATCTAAATACTTAGGGATTACAATTAGAAATAACCTAAATTGGAACGATCACATAGTTAATGTTGCGGGTAGATCAAACCAAAGACTGTGATTCATTGGCAGAACACTTACAAGGCGCAACGGATCTACTAAAGAAACTGCTTGCACTACACTTGTCCGCCCTATTCTGGAGTATTGCTGTGAGGTGGGGGATCCATGTCAGGTGGGACTGATGGATGATATTGAAAAAGTTCAAAGAAGGGCGGCTCGTTTTGTATTATTGCGAAACAGGGGAGATAATACTACAGACATGATATGTGAATTGGAGTGGCAAACATTAAAACAAAGGCGTTTTTCGTTCCGACGGGATCTTCTCATGAAATTTCAATCACCAGTTTTCTCATCCGATTGAGAAAACATTCTGTTGGCATCCACCTACATAGGGAGAAACGATTATCACGATAAAATAAGAGAAATCAGGGTTCTCACAGAAAAATTTAAGTCCTCGTTTCTCCCGCGCGCCGTTCGAGAGTGGAGCGGTAGAGGGACAGCATGAAGGTGGTTCATTGAACCCTCTACCAGGCACTTAATTGTGAATGGCAGAGTAATCACGTAGATGTAGATGTAGAATATTCAAACCGAACTGAACAATATATTGCTGACGTTGATTTGAATTTCGTGTCATGAGATCCTTCCCCTCCAGCAGCTCAGCACAGACTGCGTCTTTTTCCCACCGATTTCCGGATGGGCAATGGGTCATGGGAAATGGAGGAGAGGAGTGGAGAAGCGGTGGAGTAAAGGAGTGGGATGGGGGATTTCCCAGGAGAGGAAAAAGAAGCTGAGAACTGGGGCAGGTGACAAAAGAAAGTGCCCCTTCTCCCAGAGGATTGGAGAAGGAGAAGGGGGAGGGAGAGGGGTGGGGGTTACTCAGAAGGACTGACTATCCCCACGGTGTCATAAATCAACCCCAAGGGGTCATCTGTCAGTTAGCATAACAATAAGTTAAAAAGAGGTAGAGGGATGGTTTAATTGATCAATTTAATTAATTAGAATATTAATTTGATATCAAAAGCCTGCGATGATCAGCTTTATGATGTTACTATTAACGCAGACACATTCTTAATAATAACCAATCATCATTAGCTTAACAAAATAAACTTCAAAATGTGCTGGCCTACAAATCTTCAGGACGAGAGTAACTTTTCTATGATGTTTTAACTTGGGCCATACGTAGAAAGAACTGTTACGGTATAATACAGAAGGTAAGTGGAAGAACTGCGCAATGAGACAAACTGAAATGACATTTTTATTCAAATATGATTGACAGGAAGTGCAAAATGGCCAAGCAGGGATGGCTAGAGGACAAATGTACGAATGTACAGGCTTCTCTCCCTAGGGGTAAGATAGATACCGCCTACAGGAAAATTAAAGAGACCTTTGGAGAAAAGAGAATCACTTGCATGAATATCAAGAGCTCAGATGGAAACCCAGTTCTAAGCAAAGAAGGGAAAGCAGAAAGGTGGAAGGAGTATATAGAGGGTCTATACAAGGGCGATGTACTTGAGGACAATATTATGGAAATGGAAGAGGATGTAGATGAAGATGAAATGGGAGATACGATACTGCGTGAAGAGTTTGACAGAGCACTGAAAGACCTGAGTCGAAGCAAGGCCCTGGGAGTAGACAACATTCCATTAGAACTACTGACGGCCTTGGGAGAGCCAGTCCTGACTAAACTCTACCATCTGGTGAGCAAGATGTATGAGACAGGCGAAATACCCTCAGACTTCAAGAAGAATATAATAATTCCAATCCCAAAGAAAGCAGGTGTTGACAGATGTGAAAATTACCGGCTCCAAAATACTAACGCGAATTCTTTACAGACGAATGGAAAAACTGGTAGAAGCCGACCTCGGGGAAGATCAGTTTGGATTCCGTAGAAATATTGGACCACGTGAGGCAATACTGACCTTACGACTTATCTTAGAAGAAAGATTAAGTAAAGGCAAACCTACGTTTCTAGCATTTGTAGACTTAGAGAAAGCTTTTGACAATGTTGACTGGAATACTCTCTTGCAAATTCTGAAGGTGGCAGGGATAAAATACAGGGAGCGAAAGGCTATTTACAATTTGTACAGAAACCAGATGGCCGGCCGCGGTGGTCTAGCGGTTCTGGCGCTGCAGTCCGGAACCGCGGGACTGCTACGGTCGCAGGTTCGAATCCTGCCTCGGGCATGGGTGTGTGTGATGTCCTTAGGTTAGTTAGGTTTAAGTAGTTCTAAGTTCTAGGGGACTTATGACCTAAGATGTTGAGTCCCATAGTGCTCAGAGCCATTTGAACCATTTGAAGAAACCAGATGGCAGTTATAAGAGTCGATGGGCATGGAAGGGAAGCAGTGGTTGGGAAGGGGGTGAGACAGGGTTGTAGCCTTTTCCCGATGTTATTCAATCTGTATGTTGAGCAAGCAGTAAAGGAAACAAAAGAAAAATTCGGAGTAGGTATTAAAATCCACGGAGAAGAAATAAAAACTTTGAGGTTCGCCGATAACATTGTAATTCTGTCAGAGACAGCAAACGACTTGGAAGAGCAGTTGAACGGAATGGACGGTGTCTTGAAAGGAGGATATAAGATGAACGTCAACAAAAGCAAAACGAGGATAATGGAATTTAGTCGAATTAGTCGGGTGATGCTGAGGGAATTAGATTAGGAAATGAGACACTGAAAGTAGTAAAGGAGTTTTGCTATTTGGGGAGCAAAATAACTGATGATGGTCGAAGTAGAGAGGATATAAAATGTAGACTGGCAATGGCAAGGAAATCGTTTCTGAAGAAGAGAAATTTGTTAACATCGAGTATAGATTTAAGTGTCAGGAAGTCGTTTCTGAAAGTATTTGTATGGTGTGTAGCCACGAATGGAAGTGAAACATGGACGATAAATAGTTTGGACGAGAAGAGAATAGAAGCTTTCGAAATGTGGTGCCACAGAAGAATGCCGAAGATTAGATGGGTAGATCACATAACTAATGAGGAGGTATTGAATAGAATTGGGGAGGAGTTTGTGGCACAACTTGACAAGAAGATGGGATCGGTTGGTAGGACATGTTCTGAGGCATCAAGGGATCACAAATTTAGCATTGGAGGGCAGCGTGGAGGGTAAAAATCGTAGAGGGAGACCAAGAGATGAATACACTAAGCAGATTCAGAAGGATGTAGGTTGCAGTAGGTACTGGGAGATGAAGAAGCTTCCACAGGATAGATTAGCATGGAGATATGCATCAAACAAGCCTCAGGACTGAAGACCACAACAACAACACGATTATTACAGTGAAGGCATGGAGATTCATTGCAGTCACTTCGACACTGCAAAGCAGGCGGACACGCTTCTTAATAGGATGTGCGATCACCATGGACGGCAATGTATGCTGAGCAACGTGTTCCCATGCTGGCCACTAGGTTGGTTACGAGTTCTTGTGGTAGGCCATTCCAATCCTCTATCAGCGCAGTTAATAACTGCTGGGTAGTCGTTGGTGCATGTTGGCGTGCTTCAATACGTCTCCCCAACGCATCCCACACGCGGTCGATGGGATTTAAGTCAGTGCAACGGGCAGGCCAATCCATTCCCCGAGTATTCTCTCATTCCAAGAGCTCCTCGACGACCTCGCACATTGGCAGGCATAAAAATGAAGTCAGAGCTGATGTAGCTCTGGGAAGACGCACGTGGTGAAGGAATACAGTGTCACATTTACGTTGACCACTGAGCGAAGGATGTTCAAAGATTTGCAGATTAGCGTCCATGCAACATCGTGCCTCCCTGCATCACAACACCTGGACCACCACAACGGTCATGTTCGACAATGTTCCTTGGTACATTGTTTGTTCCCACTCCCCACTATTGCCTCTGGATCACAGGTTCCCGGGTTTGATTCCCGGCCGGGTTAGGGATTTTCTCTGCCAGGGGACTGGGTGTTTGTGTTGTCCTCATCATTTCATTCTCATCATCATTCGTGACAGTGGCTAGATTGGACTGTGTAAAGAAATTTGACTGTGCAAAAATTGGGACTTTGTACGGGTGCTGATGACAGCGCAGTTGAGCGCCCCACAAACTAAACATCATCATCACCCCAGAAATATGTGGAAACGTCCCGAATTGTCGAACACGACGGTTTTGGTGGTCCAGGCGCTATGGTACAATGTTGCATGGACCACTGAATTCAAAATTTTTGAACGTACACTCAACAGTCAATGTTATTGTGAAACTGTGCTCCTAGCCTAGGGGTTTCTTTTCAGGGGTACATTAGGCAAAGATTTTATTTTTATGGATGACAGTACGTGACCACATCGAATGGGGCAAGTGGTGGAACTCTTCGAACGAGAGGGTATTCAGAGAATGGGCAGGCCTGCTCGTTCCCTCTACTTCATGCCATCGAGCACTAGTAGGATGCGTTGGAAAGACACTGCAGTAAGTCCTCGCTCAGCAATGACCATCAAGCAGTTTCCCTCCGCGCTGGTGGAGGAATAGAAAGCCCTACCACAAGAACTCTTACCAAACCTTGTGGTCAACATGGGAGCACGTTGTATGACATGCATTGCCGTCCGTGGTGATTACACAGTCTATTAAGAACCACGTTCCGTCTTTTGTAATGTCCAGGGGACCATCATGAATTACAGTGACTTTAGTGCAATTATTGCATTTGAATGAAAGAGTCATTTCTGTTCGTCTCATTGTGTATTTCTTTCAGTTACCTTTTGCACTATACTGCAGCAGTCGTCCAAATTTCATCGAATTATGTTACCTGGCAGTGATACATCGCGTGAAAGTTACTTTCGTTCTTAAGTTTTGCGCACTGGTATGTATTCATACTGCATCACTAAATTTGCTTATAATATTGATAAAGTTTATGTTAACAATCGTTGTTGGTCAATAAGAGTGACTTAACAGTTGCAGAACTGACTGAAGATCTTAAGTGTTGAAATGAAAAGGTAAACATCCGCATTAAAGTAATAGAAAGTTAGTTTCTTTGTTACAAATATATCCTGCTAAAACTTAGTCATTCTTTTTTATGCATACGTGTGCTTTTACTGAACAAATCTCTTTGTTGCTTGGTGTGCACTATTCTGATGTGTAGTCATTATTCCGAGCGCAACACTATTGTTCAAAAAAAGGGATTTTACTTAGTTTTGGTCAGGTCAGGCAGAGAAAACTTATCAAGGCGGCGTGACGCGTTTAAACTATCGTGTACATGTTATCTGAGTATCAGTATCACGTACAAAATTAACAAGAAGTGTGTTTCCTTCAGTAACATAATTTTCATTCGAGCAGGGAAATTTTGGCTTTCGCCACGAGGCGCATTTACGTATTCATGGGTGCATGTGTATTTCTATATTATGGGGGCCACCATTCGGATGTCTAATAGGTCATACAGTGGAACTGTTCATAGATGGTTGGACACAGTATTGTTTTGAAGTAATTATACAGGGTCTCAATAAAGTTCCGCTATCTTTTTAAAAATCACAGCTTGGGAGCTATCGTGGTTTGTTGTTTAGCAGCTCTCAGAGCTCTTCTTCTCTTTTTTTTTCACCTTTGCTGCAGATGTGGTGTGCATCAGAATGATGACCAGGGGAAGCCACAATGTGTCACTTGGTATACAGAATCGAAATCAGTGAAAACGGTACTACGGTATTATCGACACCAGTACGGGAAGACACCACCTGCAAAAACAAGCATAATGGTGTGGTTCAAAATCTTTAAAAGGACAGGCAGTATCAAAGAGTTTCCTCGAAGTGGACATCTCCCTGTGTCTCAAGCACGCGTTGACAGAGTGCTAGCCGTATTTCAGCGCAGTCGACGGACGTCAATTCGTCCTGCATCACGCGAATTAATTGCAGGAAACAAGAGCAAACGTCCGTAAAGTGTTACGTAAGTCGTTACATCTTTTTGTAGTCCAAATGATATTCATTGGCGTGTTCCATGCTGGTCTCCATAGATTCTGACAATCATTAGCGGGAGGAGCGCCAGTTTTCATATGAAGCAACGTTCGAAATTTCTGGAGATGTTAATCGCCACAACAGCAGGATTTGGGGCTCCGAAAATTCACACAGCACATGTGAACACATCCGTGATAGCCCGAAGCTCAATGTCTGGTGTGGCCTAATACAAGATAGGGTGACAGACCCACTTTTTTTCTCAAAGAAATGCTTACTTGGACCTGCTGTAACAGTTCCCACTATTCCCACTACTACAGATCGAAAAGCTGCAGCAATCCAACATCTTCCAGCACGATGGTCACACCGGTCATTGACGTAGATACTCTTCGTGCATGAATCAATGAAGGATTGAGAACTGAGTACTGACCTGTACTTGGGCAGAACTCTACTATCGCCTTGACGTTCTACGAGTGACCAAGTGGGCATAAATTGAAACTCTAGCATAACAAAAGAAGTTAACAACAAACCACGATTATCGATCTCTCATAGCGGGACTCTATGAATACCCTGTACTCGTTCTCCCCTTGTCTTGATAATAGTAAGCACTTCTGTCCTTTCAGCCTCATAGTAATTTGCACTATATTTAAACCAATTCATTATATATTGTTTTAGTTGAAGCTGGGCAGTAGAGGAGACTGTCGTTTTTGACAGCACATGTACATTTCCTCGTCTTTGATAACAAATGTGAACCCACATACCACTGTTCAAATGGTTCAAATGGCTCTGAGCACTATGGGACTTAACTTCTGAGGTCATCAGTCCCCTAGAACTTAGAACTACTTAAACCTAACTAACCTAAGGACATCACACAACACCCAGTCATCACGAGGCAGAGAAAATCCCTGACCCCGCCGGGAATCGAACCCGGGAACCCGGGCGTGGGAAGCGAGAACGCTACCGCACGACCACGAGCTGCGGACATACCACTGTTATTCAAGCAATATTGAGGATATTTATCCCAGTTGTCAACCGCATGATTATTACCACAACATGTTTTGGGGACAATGCTATCCCATTTTCAAGTACTAAATACAAGGAAAACAGATTCAACAATACCCCTATACCGACAAACATAAAAGGATTATAGACGTCCTGAGCTACAACCTACCGTAAAATTTTTTTAATACCATTAGACCTCGTTACAACCTAAAAACAAGCTGCACAGATGCACTTTTCAACTCAAACCACAAAACATAAAACTTCACAAGCCGGTGCAGCCAACGTTCCCGAGGCACAGTTACAAACTGAAAGCCGCTGCCATCACCTACTCAGCACCAACGATACTATCGTCAGTCACAAAATCTTTCAGAAATGCCTGTCTGGTCCCACGCCATTCTAACTTAAACTACCTCTACGCCGGAATCTGAACGGAAATACACTGGAGCGCCGAAGAAACTGGTATAGACATACGTATCCAAATACAGAGATGTGCAAACAGGTAGAATACGGCTCTGCGGTCGGCAGCGCCTATATAAGACAACAAGTGTCTGGCGCAGTTGTTAGATCGGTTACAGCTGGTACAATAGTAGGTTATCAAGATTTAAGCGAGTTTGAAAGTGGTGTTATATAGTAGGCGCACGAGCGATGGGACACAGCATCTCCGAGGTAGCAATGAACTGGGGATTTTCCGTACGACCATTTCACGAGTGTACCGTGAATGTCAAGGATCCGGTAAAACATCAGATCTCCGACATCGCTGCGGCCGGGATAAAAATCCTGCAAGAACGGCACTAATGACGACTGAAGAGAATCTTTCAGCGTAACACAAGTGCAACCCTTCCGCAAATTGCTGCAGATTTCAATGCTGGACCTCCAACAAGTGTCAGCCTGCGAACCATTAAACGAAACATCATCAATATGGACTTCCGGAACCGAATGGCCACTCGTATACCCTTGATGACTGCACGACACAAAGCTTTACGCCTAGCCTAGGACCGTCAACACTGTTGATGACTGGAAACATGTTGCCTGGTGGGACGAGTATCATTTCAGATTGTATCGAGCGGACGGATGTGAACGGTTATGGAGACAACCTCATGAATTCATGGACCCTGCACGTCAACAGGGGACTGTTCAAGCTGGTGGAGGGTCTTTTGCTACGGTCGCAGGTTCGAATCCTGCCTCGGGCATGGATGTGTGTGATGTCCTTAGGTTAGTTAGGTTTAAGTAGTTCTAAGTTCTAGGGGACTGATGACCACAGATGTTAAGTCCCATAGTGCTCAGAACCATTTGAACCATTTTTTTTTTTGGAGGGTCTTTAATGGTGTGGGGCGTGTGGTTCAGATGGTTCAAATGGCTCTGAGCACTATGCGACTTAACTTCTGAGGTCATCAGTCGCCTAGAACTTAGAACTAATTAAACCTAATGACATCACACACATCCATGCCGGAGGCAGGATTCGAACCTGCGACCGTAGCGGTCGCTCGGCTCCAGACTGTAGCGCCTAGAGCCGCACGGCCACTCCGGCAGGCTGGGCCGTGTGGAATTGGTGCGATATGGGACCCCTGAAACGTCTTGATACGACTTTTAAAAGTGATACCTACGTAAGCATCCTGTCTGATCACCTGCATCCATTCACGTCCATTGCCCATTCCGACGGGCTTGGGCAATTCCAGCAGGACAATGCGACACCCCATACATCCATAATTGCTACAGGGTGGCTCCAGGAACACTCTTATGAGTTTAAACACTTCCGCTGGCCACCAGACTCCCCAGACATGAACATTATTGAGCATATCTGGGACGCCTTTCAACGTGCTGTTTAGAAGAGATCTCCACCCCGTTGTACTCCTACGGATTTATGGACAGCCCTACAGGATTCATGGTGCCATTTCCCTCCAGCATTATCTCATACATTAGTCGAGTCCATGCCACGTCGTGTTGCAGCACTTCTGCGTGCTCGCGGGGGCCCTACACGATATTGGCTCTGCAGTAAATCCTATGTCAGTAGGTAAAATCCGTTGTTGGCTGCGTCTTGAGGAGGGTATCGCTAAAGTGTGCCCAGAAATGCCCTTTAGACACTTCCGTCCTTTCATTTAAAACGCGGACGCAATCCTCTTTCAAGGCACAATAAATCTCTACCTCCTCTAAATTTAATAGCAGCCACCCTTTTTCTTCAACGTGCAACACCCTCGTGGTTTTCGTTGTGTCTGATAGCATAACCACATAAAAAATTTTTTAAGGTAGGTTATAACCCAGGGTCCGCCCCGACACTCCTACGGATTTAGGGACAGCCCTACAGGATTCATGGTGCCATTTCCCTCCAGCATTACCTCATACATTAGTCGAGTCCATGCCACGTCGTGTTGCAGCACTTCTGCGTGCTCGCGGGGGCCCTACACGATATTGGCTCTGCAGTAAATCCTATGTCAGTAGGTAAAATCCGTTGATGGCTGCGTCTTGAGGAGGGTATCGCTAAAGTGTGCCCAGAAATGCCCTTTAGACACTTCCGTCCTTTCATTTAAAACGCGGACGCAGTCCTCTTTCAAGGCACAATAAATCTCTACCTCCTCTAAATTTAATAGCAGCCACCCTTTTTCTTCAACGTGCAACACCCTCGTGGTTTTCGTTATGTCTAATAGCATAACCACATAAAAAATTTATTAAGGTAGGTTATAACTCAGGGTCCACCCCGATAGCTGAGTGCTCAATGCGGCGGCCTGTCACGCCAAGGGGCCCGTGTTCGATTCCCGGCTGGGTCGGGGATTTTCTCCGCTCAGGGACTGGGTGTTGTGTTGTCCTCATTACCATTTAATCATCACCAGTGGAAGGCAACGGGTAACCATCACTGGAATCACTTCCTAGACGCTCATGCGGTGGACCACTCAGACGAGGCTTCCCCCATGACAAGACCGGCCGTAAGGGAGAACACAAAGTTTTATAACCCAGGACGTCTGTAATCCTCATATGTCTGTCGTTATAGGAGGATTGTTTTATCTGTTTCCCTTGTTTTTAGCACTTGAAAGTGGGATAATGTTGTCCCGAAACACGTGGTAATAACCACACGATTGACAATAGGGCTGAATATCCTCCATATTTCCTCGCCTTGTTTCGGTTGTAAATCAGAACTAGTTGCCGAGCTGCTAGGATTTAGTTAACACAGTCATTATGATTTAAATAATCAGGGTTTGTGGGTGCCACAATTTCTCCAGTTAAATCGTAGGAGGTGTCTGGCGAAGCGGCTTGATCAGTTCCGCCGCTGGCTCGGCTGAGACCGACGCAGTGGCGGCTAGTTTACAGCGTAAACGTGGCTCTAATTTTAATTTAGGATCGTGTCGGCTAGCGCAGCCCTGTGCCCAACGCAAACAGGAATCCCTTGGAAGCGTTTTACGAGGCCGGCAGCACCGGTGTCTGGCGTGCGGCGTCTGGCGTGCGGCGGACCGCTTGCTGGCGACTCGGTGCTCCCCTCCCGCACCTCCACGCACGTACTCTGCGGTACAGCGGTATTAGAAATATGCAGCTGACCAGTAAAGCATGGAGAAATACGAAGGACAAACGCATTTAATTATGAAGGAGTATGTACGTAATCACATTCACAGTCTTCCTGTGCACTTCCAAGAAACGTACACAGGCAAGCAAAATGACGAGAACTGGAATGAGTGCAGCTTCCCAGAAATCTAGTAAAACCAATGCAAGCATGTACACAAGAGATAGTATGCACGATGAAAGTGAATGGAAACATGCCAGAGAAGCCTAAAGTGAGGTCAGGAGAGCAACAGAGAGATTGCCTCTCCCTCTGGTTCTGGAAAGAACACTGACAAAGGCAGAGTGAGGAATTCGGCTGAGTAGAAGAATCAACACCTGGCCTTTACGAAAACGTATCTTTAGTAGCACACAATGAGCAAGATGTGGTACAGACGGCAAGAGTGTTAATGGAATAGGCAATAAGAGCAGGCTTGAAGATGAATATGGATAAGACCAAATTCTCGTAGTGAGCAGGAGAAACGATGACAGACTTTTAGAAGTAGTGCATTGCTGCATAAGTTGGTGGCGTTTTTGTTTGGCATGTTGGTATTCTGGTTGCTATGGGTTTATTAACAGAGTGCCATTTTTTAGTTGTAGTTCACTGTTGCTATTTGACTCTGCATACTGTCATTATGTCATCTGGAGATAGTGAATGTAGCTGTGGACGCTAGAAAATGGAAATCCAAGTGGAGAAATTGGTATGATTTTGAAATATTCTTCTGTTCTGAGTTCAGTGTAGGGATGACTGCGACGAAGGCAACAAGAAACACTAATGCCATTGGACAGAGCACGCCAAGACAACCACGTCCTCAACAACCGTGTACTCGAGAACGGGCAAATGTGATGAAGTATGATCATTCCACAATCGTGAGACATTTTCCTGCAATAGGGAGAGTTCAAAAATTGGCTGTATAAGTGCTCCAAGCCAAGCCCATAAGAAATCAGCACGTGGTCATATGTGCATCGCTGCTTGTTCGTCATCAATTGGCTCATGAACCATTCCTATCCTGTATCGTTATTGGCGACGAGTCGTGGTGTCTTTATGTTAAAATAAGGAAAAGAAAGGAATAAAGCAATAGTTGAGCCCAAAAAAGCAGCAACTCCCCATATACAGATCTGCACGCATCCACAAAAGACAATTTTATACATCCGGTGGAACAACGACGACGTGGTGTTCTATGAATTGCTTCCTGTTGTGTAAACATCACTGCTGACATTTACTGTCACCTACTGTGCAATCCAAGAGCAAATACTATGAAGACGTCGTGAAGTGATGGTACTCCACGATAACGCCCGCCCCCATTTTGCTACACTGACGAAAACCGTAGTACAGCAGTTGTGTTGGGAAGTCATTCCGCATTCACCTTATTCATCTTGAGTCCTCAAATTTTCATCATCCTCTTTCTCTAACGAACAACCTTCAAGGAACTTCCTTACGGATGAAAATGCGCTCCGAACATGGCTTGACGAGTCCTTCACATGATTTTTACAATCGCGGAATCGAAAAGTTAACGCAGCGTTGGCGAGCTATTGCGAATATAGTGAAGGATAGGATATTATTGAAGATTAAAGTCTCTGTTATGCGTGTCTGTTGTGTTTATTAAACTTATGATAAAACGCTACGAACTTGTGCACCAATACAACAGATAGTAAAATCTTGGAAAGGGTAAAAGAGTTCAGATGTCTTGGGGCAGCAATCACTGAAAGGAATGAGATAAACTTGTAAATAATGACAAGAATTCAGGCAAGAAAGACGTGAAAGTTTGCTCTTGGAAACCTGCTCAAGTCCTGTCTTTTCTCTAAATCCACGGAGATTAGGATCTACAGATCTGTCATATAGTCTTGGTTCTGTACGGAGCAGAGACCAGCCCTGTCGCGTAAAAGATATAAGGAAAACTGACATTTGAGAATGTTGTTCTCAGATAGATTTCTGGACCAGTGAAAGATGAAGAAGACAGGAGAAAAAGGAAAAACCACGAACTGCAGGAGCTGCACAAATCGCTGGACATGTAACTGTGATTAAAGAGAGGAAACTGAAATGTTGTGGGCATGTAAGGCGTCGAGAAGGCCAGATCACTGGGCAGGTGGTGGAAGAAGACGACAGATGTAATAGACCAAAGGGAACACTACAGCTGAGATGGGTTGACGGGATCAGAGAGGACAACAGTACAATGGGACTAGCTGGAGAAGAATACATCGACCGAAGATGATGGAGGATGCTAGTTGGCGAGGCCAAAGAGGGACTGTGTTTGCATGGCCAGCCTAGTAAGTAGTAAGTAAGCATGTACATAATATGTCATTTCCTGGGCTATTCCAAATGGCACTTACTCCTCTGTCGATGTCCTGATGTTGACACTGAAAAGATATGTGTCTCTTCTGCGTACCTGTTCCAGTATTCTCGAGTAAACTCTGAAATCATGTTTGGGCAGGACCAGCGAATTATTCTTAGATCTTCTGCTTTAGTCTACAAATTCTTCTACACTGGACAGTCACATGACTCTGAGCATATGTCAAAAGCCTGAATAACGACCTCTTGCAGCGCGGACTGCTGCTACACTTGCAGAAGAAGACTCAGTGAGGTTCTGGAAGGAACGACAGGGGTGTGGAGCCATTGAGTTTAAATCCGGAGAGTCTGGTGGCCGGGGGAGTAGGCAAAATCTTCCTGCTGCTCTTCGAACCACACACGTACACTGCAAGCTGTGTGACACGTTTCGATGTCATGCTTGTAGATCCCATCATGCCGAGGAAACACTGCACGTAGGCCTGGACATGGTCTCCAGGGTTAAATGCGTGCTTGTGTTAATCCACTGTGTCGTCCGGAATGACGAGGTCACCCACGGAATACCGTCCAGTATGGACTATTCCGTCTACTGTTACAGGGCTTTTCCTTTCAGATATTTCACGCCTTACACGCCAACAGGCACCTGTCCGATGGAGCATAAAACGTGATTCATCTGAAAAGACCATCTGTCGCCATTCAGTACACGTCCAGCTGTGGTATGGTGGGCAAATTCCGAACGTGATTCATCTGAAAAGATCATATGTCGCCATTCAGTAGACTTGGGCAAATTCCGAACGTGATTCATCTGAAAAGATCATATGTAGCCATTCAGTAGACCTCCAGCTGTGGTATGGTGGGCAAATTCCGAACGTGATTCATCTGAAAAGACCATCTGCCGCCATTCAGTAGACGTCCAGCTGTGGTATGGCGGGCAAATTCCAGCCTTCATAAACGATTAATAGCAGTCAGCATGGGTGCATGAACCAGGAGCCTGCTGCGAAGGCCCACAGGCAGCAACGTTCACTGAACGATTGTTGAGGACATGCTGTTGGTAGCCCCTTGGTTCATCTGGGCGGTCAGTTGGTCAACAGTTGCACGTCTCTTCATCCAGACACATCTCCGTACTCGCCGTTCACCCCTGTAATCTATGACCCATGGTACACCACAGTTGCCTCGGCGTCGGTTTTGGATAGCGCCATGAACACGAACAGTTTACAAATTTTGTCGTTTCGGTAATGCTTCCAACATGACAACGACTGTATTGTCTCCTGCGTACCCCCGACACGCTTTACCATTACATACCCCTCCACTGCTAGTGCTGCCGCTTGCCGTCTGTGAATGGTTGCTGTGCATTGACGTCGAACATAGGTGGTTACATTAACGTTACTGCACCTTGTATAATATCTGTGATAGATTTTGGCATTTGTCTCGTAAATATCGAGAGCAGTAGATCTCTAAGAACGTGGAGTATTTCCGTATGACGTATGTGACCTAGGTTCCAGGTTGTAAGCCCATTTTCCAGTACACAACTGATTCCAAAGATGACAATCAAGCAAAGATAAACACTATCAGCTTCTTAATCTATCGCGTCTCGATTTAAATTATAATAGGATCTACAGTCTCTGTTGACTATTTTTACACAGCTTCATCTTCATTGTACAACCTCACGACATTCATTAGGATAATATGAATGTCATGCAACTGTATTCAAATGGTTAACAGAGATACTCTTTAGTCGTGAAACGATAGATAAAAAATTGGTGTGAGTTTAACTTCGCTTGGTTGTCATCTTTGCAATCAGTTGAGTACTGGAAAACCTATGTTGGACGAAACTAATAAACGTTTGTGAAACAAGGCAAAAAGGTCTCTTGTAGAATTCTCTGGTGTCCGGCTGAATCGCGTCGTACTTTCTCCTTGGCATTCAGGCAAACAGACTCGTCATCTTCAGGTGCTTCCTGATGACTGCTATTCTGCGCAGCTACCCCCACCACCGCTACCACCCATCTCGACCGTTGTACACACAGCGACAGGAGCGTACCTCGTCGAATATAAGGTTTCCGACTTAATAAATGAATATTACGTTTAATTTAAAGTCCCTTTCACGTTATTATGATGACCGTAACTGCTGAAATTATGTGATTCGAGAACAATTTGCTTTCTTCACAGCCTCGTCACTGTCTGTCAGCTTATTCTGCGAACACGGAAATCTGTGGGGATTAGTAGTGACTGTTAAATGATATATAGAAAGATTTCTTTACCTTTTGGTATCATTTTTAATTCCTTCGAGCAGTATACATTGTCGATTGCCAACATGCAGTCATACACTCCTGGAAATGGAAAAAAGAACACATTGACACCGGTGTGTCAGACCCACCACACTTGCTCCGGACACTGCGAGAGGGCTGTACAAGCAATGATCACACGCACGGCACAGCGGACACACCAGGAACCGCGGTGTTGGCCGTCGAATGGCGCTAGCTGCGCAGCATTTGTGCACCGCCGCCGTCAGTGTCAGCCAGTTTGCCGTGGCATACGGAGCTCCATCGCAGACTTTAACACTGGTAGCATGCCGCGACAGCGTGGACTGAACCGTATGTGCAGTTGACGGACTTTGAGCGAGGGCGTATAGTGGGCATGCGGGAGGCCGGGTGGACGTACCGCCGAATTGCTCAACACGTGGGGCGTGAGGTCTCCACAGTACATCGATGTTGTCGCCAGTGGTCGGCGGAAGGTGCACGTGCCCGTCGACCTGGGACCGGACCGCAGCGACGCACGGATGCACGCCAAGACCGTAGGATCCTACGCAGTGCCGTAGGGGACCGCACCGCCACTTCCCAGCAAATTAGGGACACTGTTGCTCCTGGGGTATCGGCGAGCACCATTCGCAACCGTCTCCATGAAGCTGGGCTACGGTCCCGCACACCGTTAGGTCGTCTTCCGCTCACGCCCCAACATCGTGCAGCCCGCCTCCAGTGGTGTCGCGACAGGCGTGAATGGAGGGACGAATGGAGACGTGTCGTCTTCAGCGATGAGAGTCGCTTCTGCCTTGGTGCCAATGATGGTCGTATGCGTGTTGGGCGCCGTGCAGGTGAGCGCCACAATCAGGACTGCATACGACCGAGGCACACAGGGCCAACACCCGGCATCATGGTGTGGGGAGCGATCTCCTACACTGGCCGTACACCACTGGTGATCGTCGAGGGGACACTGAATAGTGCACGGTACATCCAAACCGTCATCGAACCCATCGTTCTACCATTCCTAGACCGGCAAGGGAACTTGCTGTTCCAACAGGACAATGCACGTCCGCATGTATCCCGTGCCACCCAACGTGCTCTAGAAGGTGTAAGTCAACTACCCTGGCCAGCAAGATCTCCGGATCTGTCCCCCATTGAGCATGTTTGGGACTGGATGAAGCGTCGTCTCACGCGGTCTGCACGTCCAGCACGAACGCTGGTCCAACTGAGGCGCCAGGTGGGAATGGCATGGCAAGCCGTTCCACAGGACTACATCCAGCATCTCTACGATCGTCTCCATGGGAGAATAGCAGCCTGCATTGCTGCGAAAGGTGGATATACACTGTACTAGTGCCGACATTGTGCATGCTCTGTTGCCTGTGTCTATGTGCCTGTGGTTCTGTCAGTGTGATCATGTGATGTATCTGACCCCAGGAATGTGTCAATAAAGTTTCCCCTTCCTGGGACAATGAATTCACGGTGTTCTTATTTCAATTTCCAGGAGTGTATAAGCTACTTTTATGGGCTAAATACGTTAGAAGCCGCAATAATGATTAATCGTAGTATGTTTCCACGAAATGGCGGCTGAAGTTATTACAAGAAGCGTCAATCTGCTACGAATAATTGTCAGGAACTAATCTCTGATAATGACCGCTCCTTCGCCGAGAGGAAGATAAGTGCTCAACCAGAGAGTAAAAAGAACACACATCGCTACCTTGCTAAGAATCGCAGAGGGCGGCATATTAAAGTATATCGCAATAAATTTACTTTTACGACATTGGAGTCTTTAAAATAAACATAAGATGTTATACAACGTATATAAGACGGTTATACGGGCAGAGCAGCAGTCATCAAGAACCACCTGAAGATGGCAATGAGTCTGTTTGCCGAAATACCGTGACTCAGCCGGACACCCGGGAATTCTAAAAGTTAGCAGTACGCCAAAAATTTACTGATCACAAATGGTTCAAATGGCTCTGAGCACTATGGGACTTAACATCTGAGGTCATCAGTCCCCTAGAACTTAGAACTACTTAAACCTAACTAACCTAAGGACATCACACACATCCATGTCCGAGGCAGGATTCAAACCTGCGACCGTAGTGGTCGCGCGGTTCCAGACTGTAGCACCTATAACCGCTCGGCCACTCCGGCCGGCCTACTGATCACAAGGCAATAAATGTTTAATATAATCCAAATATAAATCTTCATGAAGAACCAACAGTTGAATCAATTAAATAAAATTGGAGTATCTTCGGAATGAACAGGCTAATGAGAACAGAATATGAATTGAGAGTAAATCGAAGAATGACGAAAGTAATGAGAAGTAGCAGAAATGAGAACAGCGAGAACCAGAACGTCAAAATTGGTGATCACAAAGTAGATGACGTTAAGGAATTCTGCTACCTAGGCAACACAATAACCCATTACGGGCGGAGCACGGAAGGTATAAAAAGCAGATGAGCACACGCAAAAAGGGCATTCTTAGCCGAATTAAGTCTACTAATAACAAACACAGTCCTTAATTTGAGGAAGAAATTTCTCAGAATATATGAGCAGCATTGTGTGGTAGTGAAATGTGGACTGTGGGAAAACAGGAACGGAAAAGAATCGAAGCATTTGAGAGGCGGTGCTACAGAAGAATGTTAAACATTAGGTCGGCTGATAAGGTTAGGAAGAGGAGGTTACCCGCGGAATCGGTGAGGAAAAGAATATATGAAAAACATTCTGGAAAAAGGGAGAGGATGATAGGACATGTGTTAAGACTTCAGGGAATAACTTTAATAACTTTCATTTTACTAGAGGGAGCCGTAGTGGGCAAAAAATGAAGGGGAAGACGGAGACTGGAATACACCCAACAAATAATTGAGGACGTAAGTTGCAAGTGCTGCTCTGAGATGAAGAGGTTGACACAGGAGAGAAACTGTTAGTGGGCCGCATCAAACCAGTCAGCAGATCAGTGCATACATACAGGCTAGAGGAGCGCAACGTCCTGCCAATCAGTGGGCACATGCTGCCAAGGTCTGCGTAAAGTTAGATCGATTTTGTAATCACTGGAATAGCATCGTATACGCTCTCAAACTGTGAAGTTGCATTTTGCTACCTCCTTCCCTTCTGGATACTTCACTTTTTTTTGTCAGGCAATGCGCTTTAGATCGTCGAACCCATATTCTGGTGCTCCTTTATTTTGTGTTGCACACTTATTCCAGCCATAGTCATATTCTGGATTAAAACACAGACACTGTAAGGAAGAGTACCGTAAGCAATGGGAAGCAAAGGCAGACAACTACAGTATGTTTTGTTTATCTTTCTGGTGACGGTATTCTAGAGAGTGTTCGGAAAGTTCCTCTGCAATTACAACATAGTCGGAAATGACGCCCACGCAGTGAATTTTTTTTAACACACTGGAACAAGTCAGCACTCGACATTTAAAATAAAACGCGTACATTAAATCGCAGCGTAACTACAAATTGCCACTGCACCGTCGCCAGTGAACGTGACAATGGGTGACAAACGTGATAACGTGATATCAAAGGCAAGGGGCATGGGGCGAGGTATTGTGTGTGTGTGTGTGTGTCTGTCCAATGTACCCGACATAAGTTGAGGTTCGGTCTGAAGTTGTAACCGTAAGATCAGTGACATAACTCAAAAATGCAATCTACATCTACGTGTTTACTATGAAGTTCACAATGAAGTGCCTGGCAGAGGCCGGCGGGGTCAGGGATTTTCTCTGCCTCGTGATGACTGGGTGTTGTGTGCTGTCCTTAGGTTAGTTAGGTTTAAGTAGTTCTAAGTTCTAGGGGACTGATGACCATTTCTCCCTATCTAGGTCGGCGCTAACAAAGTATTTCCACACTCTGCACAGAAAGTTGGTGATTGAAAGCGCACGGGAAAAACTCTTTCCCTGTGAGCTCTGATTCCTCCTATTTTGCTATGATGATCATTTCTCCCTATCTAGGTCGGCGCTAACAAAATATTTCCACACTCTGCACAGAAAGTTGGTGATTGAAATTTCATGAGAAGGTCCTGCAGCAGCGAAAAACGCCTTTGTTTTAGTGACTGCCACCCCAGTTCGTGTGTCACTCTCTCTCTCATTTCGTGACGATACAAAACGAACTGTCCTTTGAATTTTCTCGACGTCCTACGTCATTCCTATCTGATGTGGATCCCACACCGCACAAAAGTACTCCAGAAGGCAGATACGTGCAGTGTAAGCAGTCTCTTTAGTCCACTTGTTACATTTGCTAAGTACTCTGCCAATAAATCACAGTCTTTGCTCTCCTCACAACATTATCTATGTGATCGATCCAACTTAAATTATTCATAATCGTGTGTGTGTGTGTGTGTGTGTGTGTGTGTGTGTGCGTGTGTGTGTGAATTCCTAAGGGACCAAATTGCTCAGGTCATCGATCCCTAGACTTAAATACTACTTGAACTAACTTATGCTAAGAGCAACACACACACCCATGCCCGAGGCAGGACTCGAACCTCCGGCAGGAGGGGCCGCGCAGTCCGTGACATACGCCCTCAAACCGCGCGGCCACTCCGCGCGGCATTCGTAATTGTAATCCCGATGTATTTAGTTGAGTTTACAGCCTTTAGATTTGTGTGATTCATCGTGTAACTGAAATTTAACGGATTTCTTGTCGTATTCATGACGATAACTTAACACTTTTCATTATTTAGAGCAAATTTCCGCTTTTTACACCATAAATACAAGTCGTCTAAATAACTTAGAAATTGTTTTTGATCTTATGATGACTCTATAAGTCAACAAATGACAGCATCGTCCGCAAACAATGTAATAGGGTTGCTCAGATTGTCTCTTAAACAGTGTATGTACATTAGCAACAACACAGGGCCTATAACACTTCGTTGCGGAACGCCAGATATTACTTCAACATCTACATCTACATTTATACTCCGCAAACCACCCAACGGTGTGTGGCGGAGGGCACTTTACGTGCCACTGTCATTACCTCCCTTTTCTGTTCCAGTCGCGTATGGTTCGCGGGAAGAACGACTGTCGGAAAGCCTCCGTGCGCACTCGAATCTCTAATTTTACATTCGTGATCTCCTCTGGAGGTATAAGTAGGGGGAAGCAATATATTCGATACCTCATCCAGAAACGCACCCTCTCGAAACCTGGCGAGCAAGCTACGCCGCGATGCAGAGCGCCTCTCTTGCAGAGTCTGCCACTTGAGTTTGCTAAAGGTCTTCGTAACGCTATCACGGTTACCAAATAACCCTGTGACGAAACGCGCCGCTCATCTTTGGATCTTTTCTATCTCCTCCGTCAACCCGATCTGGTACGGATCCCACACTGACGACGACCGAGCGAGGTGGCGCAGTGGTTAGCACACTGGACTCGCATTCGGAAGGACGACGGTTCAATCCCGTCTCCGGCCATCCTGATTTAGGTTTTCCGTGATTTCCCTAAATCGCTACAGGCAAATGCGGGGATGGTTCCTTTAAAAGGGCACGGCCGATTTCCTTCCCCATCCTTTCCTCACCCGAGCTTGCGCTCCGTCTCTAATGACCTCGTTGTCGACGGGACGTTAAACACTAATCTCCTCCTCCTCCACCACACTGACGAGCAATACCCAAGTATAGGTCGAACGAGTGTTTTGTAAGCCACCTCCTTTGTTGGTGGACTACATTTTCTAAGGACTCTCCCAATGAATCTCAACCTGGTACCCGCCTTACCAACAATTAATTTTATATGATCATTCCACTTCAAATCGTTCAGCACACATACTCCCAAATATTTTACAGAAGTAACTGCTACCAGTGTTTGTTCCGCTATCATATAATCATACAATAAAGGATCCTTCTTTCTATGTATTCGCAATACATTACATTTGTCTATGTTAAGGGTCAGTTGCCACTCCCTGCACCTAGTGCCTATCCGCTGCAGATCTTCCTGCATTTCACTACAATTTTCTAATGCTGCAACTTCTCTGTATACTACAGCATCATCCGCGAAAAGCCGCATGGAACTTCCGACATTATCTACTAGGTCATTTATATATATTCTGAAAATCAATGGTCCCATAACACTCCCCTGTGTCACGCCAGAGGTTACTTTAACGTCTGTAGACGTCTCTCCATTGATAACAACATGCTGTGTTCTGTTTGCTAAAAACTCTTCAATCCAGCCACACAGCTGGTCTGATATTCCGTAGGCTCTTACTTTGTTTATCAGGCGACAGTGCGGAACTGTATCGAACGCCTTCCGGAAGTCAAGGAAAATAGCATCTACCTGGGAGCCTGTATCTAATATTTTCTGGCTCTCATGAACAAATAAAGCGAGTTGGGTCTCACACGATCGCTGTTTCCGGAATCCGTGTTGATTCCTACAGAGCAGATTCTGGGTTTCCAGAAACGACGTGATACGCGAGCAAAAATGATGTTCTAAAATTCTACAACAGATCGACGTCAGAGGTATAGGTCTATAGTTTTGCACATCTGCTCGACGACCCTTCTTGAAGACTGGGACTACCTGTTGAAAGGTGGCTACACTGAGCCACAGCGCCAGAGATCGCTAGAGAGCATTGTTCCGCCGCCTCCACTGGCAGTGATTATTGAGATGTCGTAGTGGCAGTGCTTGTCCAGGACTCGTAGTAGTCAGTTCGTGTTCAGATGTGCTAGTAGGGAGTGCTTGCTGAGATGTGATACTGAAAAGTTCTTGTTGAGATGTGGTAATAGCGAGTCGGTGTGGAGATATATTGTAATGATTAGAGTGATTTTGGTCAATATATGAAGGTAACGAAACTTGATTTATTTTTCATTATTTCCATGTTTTAAATAATGCGTCATTACAGGTTCAGTCAACAAAGCATCTGGCTTGTGTTCTTGGATTAGAGTGTAATTCTGGTTCTCTTGAGTAATTATGGTATTTTTATTTTCTTTAATTAATTCAGTATAAATGATATTTAAAATTTCTTGTGTTGTTGAAGAAGAACCGTGCCAGATGCGTACGTTGAGTCATACTTCCACACACAGAACAGTTATACTTGTGCTTTGATTTCGTAGGTTTTATAGTTGCTGGGGACTTAATTAATTAATTGTGTTAATGAAAATTTCCATTTCATTCTTTGTTGTTGTTCTAGCAGTCAGATTGCGTAATAATACTAGTCAGGGCCAACCGTTACGAGACTTCGTAACCGAACAGACAGTTACTGAAACAAAAAATTAAAATTATTTGCATTCTATTTTAATTAAGCCCCCATGCACGTGGCGACTGCTGCTTCGGATCGTCCCTTGGAATTCTTCTGATTGTAAAAATAGTAGACAGTAGTATTGTTGTAGTAATTTGTAGTTTAGTAATTGTAGTCTATTTTGCATGTGTAGATTTGGTAATTGTCATTCTTCTAATGGTATTTTTTTTCTCTGAATTTGATTTGTTGTCTTGTATACGCGTTTGACGATTTAGTGCAATTATTTCAATTGTTCGTTAATCGTGTTTGAGGGAAACATTTCGAGTGAATGGTATTGTTGGAGATAAAGAGTCATTGTGTATAATTTCCGTACAGTGACGAGTTTTGTATGTTTTGTAAATGATTACGCGATCAATGAAAAAGGCGAAAATGATGGATAGTGAGAATGACGAAATTGTTAACATGGCGAACTCGCCAACAGAGGAAAACAGTATGATGGATAATGAAGTGGAAAACAATGTAATAAGTCGGGAAAATAGTCCGGAACCATTTCAAAATTTTTCTCAATCAGAAAATTCACAGAATCCGAGATTAACGACAGAAGATTCTGAAATAGTATCGAACACAGATAGCTTTACAGCCATGACGAAAGAAGTTGGTTTCGCGGGAAATGTTGGGGGCGAAAAGAATTTCGAACCGGCTATTACGGAGCAGTTGATGAGTGCTATATTAAATTTGGGAGCACGAATGGAAACAATTAAAACAGAGATAGGAACTTTAGCAACACGGTTAGACTCACAGGGATCACAAATAGGAATAATTACAACTGGTATGGGAACAATGGAGCAGTTTCGATCTGAATTTAAAACAGAAATAGGAACAATTAAAACTGAGATGGGAACAATGGAAACACGGTTAGATTCACGAATAGGGACATGTTTCAAAAATATGAAAGATGAATTAAAGAAAGAAATCAGAGAAGAAGTACAACCGATTTTGAATGCTCACAATAATAGATTAATTGTAGTAGAGATTAGACAAAGGGAACAGGATAGAGAACAGGAGGAAAGAGATCGCGTGATAGTACAAAAATTTTCAGAGTTAAATTTACAACGTGCACACGATAAGGAAGAAATATTTGAGAGAATCGAGGAATCCGTACCAAATGACAGATTAAATAACCTAACACAACAATATGGACAGTTAACTACCAAATGTGTCAATACTGAAACCCGAGTCGCGACACTTACGGAAGACGTAAGTAAACAGAAAGAAAAAATAGGTGACTTATCGGAAAGAGTTGAGGAGGTTTCAGATAAATTGACAAATCTAAGTTTACATGGGGACAGAGATTCGGATGATACAGCTCCATTACCATTTGCAGAAACCGAAGAGTACCAGAACATAAATAAACATGTTGACAATCAGGGAAAATTTAATGAACGCGTTAAAAGGGAATTTGAGGCATTAAAAAACAAGTCAAACAAATTGAAGGCAAAATCGTAGGAAAAGACGGCAAAAGAAATTTAGAATCACAGATACCAGAGGGGTTTGAAGAAGATAATTTGTTTCATTTACGGGACGCAACAAGAGAGCGCCAGGCGCGCGAACTTGACAATAATCGACATTCAAACTGGGACAGACGCGGTAGGTCTTTGTCGCCACGAGGCGAAAACTTTGACTATAAACACTTTTTGACTGTTCGGAAATTTAAGATCTTCCGCAATTCTAAGAATGACATACATCCATGTGCATGGTTAGATCAATTTATGTATGCACTCCCACCAAATTTGCCACTAATTCACAAACTGAAATTTATGTGCAGCTATTAAAGTCCTCAGGGGATTCACTACACTAAGTGAATATGTGCCGTAGCGCTCACAGGTCCCCGAGCTGTAGTGGTGCTATTTTCCTTTTAGTTTTCTGCACCGCTGCCTACTCTTTCACTATTCTTTGCATCTATAAAAACAACTCTTCTACTATCCATCTATCTAGACAGTAGGTAAAGATTAACCGGATATGACGATTTTACCCCAAAGTGACTTTGGAAATTACCGTTTGGACTTACCATATTTTCTGCAGCATTCATTCGTAATTTAAATGAAATTTTACCTGTTTATCTTCGTGACAATATTACTTCATATGTTGACGATATTCTTATTGCTAAACGTTCTTGGAGTGAGCACAACAAAATTTTGGATTACTTATTACGTATTTTTGCAAGAGTTGGCATTACAGTGAACTTGGAAAAATCTGAATTTGGTCGTTCTCAGGTGAAATTTCTCGGTCACATTATTTCTACAGAAGGTATTCTCCCTGATCCAGAGAAACTAGACGCTATTCGTAATTATGCTGTTCCTACCACAAAACGTGATGTTCGTAGTTTCCTTGGTGTCTGTAATTTTCTTAGACGCTTTGTTAGATTGGATGATTTGGCCACACCTCGTTTACACATTTCAGTTATGCGCACTTTGGTCCCAGAAAATGCTTTCATAAATTACGGGAAAATTGCTACTTCAATAATATGGAAAAACGTATTCGATCTGTTCTGGCCAAATGCAAATTATGTCAAAAGGCTAAGCCGCCAACAATTTCTCACAGAGCACCGTTGTTTCCTATCATTCCAGCGAAATTAAAGGACATGGCTGCAGTCGATTTGTTCGGTCCAGTGGTTCGTTCTACTAATGGTTTTGCGTACATTTTCGTAGCAGTGGAATTAACATCAAAATATGTGTGTTTTACACCTTTACGCAAAGCAACAGCTCGTTCAGTATCTAATGCTTTCATCAAACATTTTCTTAAAGAAATTGGTCATGTTGATAAGGTCATATCAGATAATGGATCACAGTTTCGCTCTAAAATTTGGCTTCGTACTCTATGGCGTCGTAAGATTAAACCAATCTTTATTTCACTTTTTCACCCTCAATCTAATGCTTCAGAGAGATGGATGAAGGAAATCAATAAATTGTGCCGTCTTTATTGTCATCAGAATCACAGAACTTGGGATCAGTATCTTCATATTTTTCAAAACATTCTGAATGAACTTCCTAATGACTCAACTTCTTTACCGCCTCTATTGATATTAAAAAATAAAGTACCAACAAATCGCATTTCTGAAATCGTTCCATTTCCGCCTTCACGGAAACTGCGGCATTCTGAAGTTGTCAACCTGGCTCTACAAAATATTGCATCTGCGGCTGCTAGAAGAGAGAAATCAGCTAAACGTCCTGGTCGTTTAAAAATTTTGTCAGTTGGTCAAAAGGTGTTAATTAAGTATCATCGTTTGTCTCATAAACGAAAAGGCTTGTGTCGCAAATTTTTTCTGCTTTATAACGGTCCATATAGAATTCGCAGAATTATTCATGATAACACTGTTGAAGTCGAAACTCTTAAATCTCGGCGTTCTAAGGGAATACATCATATATCGAACGTAAAAATTTTTGTGGAATGACATACTTTTGAGAAACCAACAGTTATACGTAAACAGGTGGAGAATGCAAGGATACCGCGCCGTGTTCCGGCGGCGGCAGATACTCAAAGCAACAGTGAAGTCTGCGCGCCGCAAAAGGCAGTCGTTGACCGCAAACAATCACTTCCCACGTCACGCGCCTACAGCTGATCGAGCGCTCAGTGCGAATGCACTGACAGCCATAACAAATACAGAGTCTAAATTCTCCGACTAAATTCAGTATAAAGCGATAGTGACTTTATAAATTATGTTATTAACGTTCAGTATTTTTCAGGATACGGTTGTGTAAAATATTTAAGACCTTTAGGTAAATTCTGTGCGTGTCCGACGTTAAGACGACTTGCTATTGAGAAAATTTCAGGAAGAATGTCATTTCGAAGAAGAAAGTAATAAACAAAAAAGGTAACGATTAATTGAGTTTATTTTTCAGGTAACATATTTCCACTTAGGTACGTACTTTAGACGTAATTTGCTGCTTGCGATTACGTGACTCATACTTTGTGCTAAATTTCGTGTTCTATGAATTTACTTGTGAAGCGACGTGCTTACGCACATTAACTGGTTTTGACGATGATTGATTAATGAACAGGCTTGTTATTTGTATATATTATGCATCGCTTGGCTGCACTGCTTTTTCACTGATGTCACATTTTTCTATTATGTGCCTGCTGTGCTTATTTATTTAAATTATAATTGTCACCTGATTAATTGTGCTGACTGTAGTTAGGTATGTAGGTTACACTTTGTGATTTATCTGCTTGCGCCTTCATGTTTACTTATTAAGATTACATATGAACATTTATTTGCTTATGCTGAATGATGCTAATGACTTGTTTATTACGTAAGATATATGTTTGCTGCTGTGCGTATGGATTGCATATTTACACACTTCTGTTTTGTTGTCATAACTATAAGTTGGTATATAGAAATGCTGATATACTGTGTACAAACATAGAGTTTAGGTCACACTATGGTATTAATTATAGATTGTTCGCTTGGCAGAGCCTCGTTGTAGGGATTGTGTTGCATCCACTTGTTGACATTCTGTTCTCTACTGGTATATTTACTCGCTATTGCATGTTTTGCTTACGCTCAGTGCCTTATATTTTTAAGATAAGAAAATGAACTGCTATAATTCTACGAACGACATTGGTACAAAAAACTGCATAGAAGTCACATGAGCTAGAGGTTTTATGGAAGCTGTATAAATTTATGCTAATAGGAAGGAAGCTAACGACATGACATACCAACACTAGGTTAGACCATTGGCAGTTATTACACTGCATTTTTCGTGAGTAATTGAAATAGGAAGTGACACTTGACACAAGAAATACTCCACATGTTTGCTTCTGTTTGCCATAATTCTTGAAGTGGTGTACACACTGTGAAATATTATGATCATTAACACTTCGTAATCGTACTTACTTACTGAAAGTTATTCAAACTAAAGGCTGTTAGAGGTCATGTATGCATTTCTTTTATTTAATGATGGACAAGGTAAACAAAATGTATCTTATAATTTATAATGAGTAGCAGATTTGGATCAGATGGATTACACGAGAGGTTGTGTGTTGACATTGTGTCTTCGGATTGTATGAGATGATGAATTGAGGTTTGCACTAGGATTTTGTCTGTACTTGTTCGAGGAGACGGACTAGAGGAAAGAGTTGTTATGGAAGTGAAATGATATTGGTGCTGAGGTTTATATGTATCGACGTATTATTGAGGTATTGAGATTATGTGAAGTTGATGATTATTGGAGTTTCGTGGACAAGAGGTAAGGTAAATGATATTGATGATCGACGTATTGAAGAGGTATTATTGAAGTATTGAGATTATGTGATGGTGATGATTATTGGAGTTTTGGTGGATAAGAGGTGAAGTAAGTGAGGAGCATATTTTTTTTGTTGGTCTATATGGAACAAGGAGGATGAAGATGGCAGACTAGAACACTAAAGTAGAAGGAAGATAGTCTATACACACACTTTGTTAAATCACTAAGCAGTATATACTTTTTTTTGAAGAGAGGAAGTATTTGCATATCTTGGCTCACTGACAGTTGTTCAGCAACAGTACATTTGATCTGGCTTGGCAAACATTGGTCTTGACATGATGACTATGACGTTGACTTAACTATTATTGACTGTTATACATTGCTGCCACTACTACTTGATACACATGATGAACATAAAATTTTGACAGAATTGCATTTACACAGTTAACACTATTCAATTACACAGTAGCACTAATGTGGATGAAAGATGAGTGAGTGTGTTTTGTGTGTTTCCTTTTATAATCCCAGAGAAGTGATCCCAACCTATCTCCTAAATATTATTTTACTTGTTTGTTGTGGCTTGCACTGACACCCATAAATATTATAGGTTTACTGCTATTTGTGTATTGTAATAGTTAATATGACAATTATCTGATATCATTTGTGTGTTTATTATTATTTGTATGATGAACTGTCTAATTAGTGATAGGGAATATTTTGGACTGTTATTTGCACTTTTTCTACATGATTGGTGCCACTAGGACATGTTTAATTTCTGCTGATGAACTGTGTGATTAGTGATAGGGAATAGTATGGACTGTTATTTGCACTTTTTCTACATGATTGGTGCCACTAGGACATGTTTAATTTCTGCTGATGAACAGTGTGAGTAGTGAAAGTGAATTTTATGGACTGCAGTCAGCACCTGGTCAACATTACTGGGTGCCACAAATGGACTGCTTCTACCGAAATGGTGTTACTTGTTGATGTCTGCACCTGCTCAACATTGCTGGGTGCCACTGATGGACTGCTTCTACTGAAAAGATGTCACCTGTTGCTGTGTGCACCTGCTCAACATTGCTGGTGCCACTAATGGAACTGCTTATACTGAAATGGTGTTACTTGTTGATGTCTGCACCTGCTCAACATTGCTGGGTGCCACTGATGGACTGCTTCTACCGAAATGATGTCACTTGTTGGTGTCGGCACCTGCTCAACATTGCTGGGTGCCACTGATGGACTGCTTCTACTGAAAAGATGTCACCTGTTGCTGTGTGCACCTGCTCAACATTGCTGGTGCCACTAATGGAACTGCTTATACTGAAATGGTGTTACTTGTTGGTGTCTGCACCTATTCAACATTACTGGGTGCCACTGATGGACTGTTTCTACTAAAAAAAATGTCATTTGTTGGTTTTGCACCTGTTAACCATTGCTGGGTGCTACTGCTGGAACTGTCAACTGCTTATTCTTGAGCTATGGAAAGCGTTTATGTGAATATTTGTATAAACTGATTTTTTGTGTATTACTGGTTGTGAAAAGTTATGAGACTCTTACCTGCACATATTCGTCATTGCTGACGCTATTGATTGAATAGTTTAACCACATAATACTTCTTCAATAAGCCTACGCTTACACATAATACTTGTGTAAACTATTATGTAAAGTCACATGTATGAAAGAATTTGTATTGCTTACTGTATTCTATATAATAGGTTATTGAAAGGTCAGTGCAAAGCCAAAATTTTATCTAGTTATATGATATTTACGTATTAATATTATCTTTTATTTTTGTCTGTATTTTTTTGACGAATTTGGTGGTATTTTCACCACCAATGCTGGCAAAAATACCATCAAATTCTAGCCGTGGAGGAAGGGCATATGAAAGGTGGCTACACTGAGTCACAGCGCCAGAGATCGCTAGAGAGCATTGTTCCGCCGCCTCCACTGGCAGTGATTATTGAGATGTCGTAGTGGCAGTGCTTGTCCAGGACTCGTAGTAGTCAGTTCGTGTTCAGATGTGCTAGTAGGGAGTGCTTGCTGGGATGTGATACTGAAAAGTTCTTGTTGAGATGTGGTAATAGCGAGTCGGTGTGGAGATATATTGTAATGATTAGAGTGATTTTGGTCAATATATGAAGTTAACGAAACTTGATTTATTTTTCATTATTTCCATGTTTTAAATAATGCGTCATTACAGGTTCAGTCAACAAAGCATCTGGCTTGTGTTCTTGGATTAGAGTGTAATTCTGGTTCTCTTGAGTAATTATGGTATTTTTATTTTCTTTAATTAATTCAGTATAAATGATATTTAAAATTTCTTGTGTTGTTGAAGAAGAACCGTGCCAGATGCGTACGTTGAGTCATACTTCCACACACAGAACAGTTATACTTGTGCTTTGATTTCGTAGGTTTTATAGTTGCTGGGGACTTAATTAATTAATTGTGTTAATGAAAATTTCCATTTCATTCTTTGTTGTTGTTCTAGCAGTCAGATTGCGTAATAATACTAGTCAGGGCCAACCGTTACGAGACTTCGTAACCGAACAGACAGTTACTGAAACAAAAAATTAAAATTATTTGCATTCTATTTTAATTAAGCCCCCATGCACTGTGCTCTTTTCCAATCATTTGGAACCTTCCGTTCCTCTAGAGACTTGCGGTACACGGCTGTTAGAAGGGGGGCAAATTCTTCGCGTACTCTGTGTAGAATCGAATTGGTATCCCGTCAGGTCCAGTGGACTTTCCTCTGCTGAGTGATTCCAGTTGCTTTTCTATTCCTTGGACACTTATTTCGATGTCAACCATTTTTTAGTTTGTGCGAGGATTTAGAGGAGGAACTGCAGTGCGGTCTTCCTCTGTGAAACAGCTTTGGAAAAAGGTGTTTAGTGTGGTGTCACCGCTAGACACCACACTTGCTAGGTGGTAACTTAAATCGGCCGCGGTCCTGTAGTACATGTCGGACCCGCGTGTCGCCACTGTG
The DNA here is from genome assembly GCF_023898315.1 of Schistocerca nitens. NCBI lineage: Eukaryota > Metazoa > Arthropoda > Insecta > Orthoptera > Acrididae > Schistocerca > Schistocerca nitens. Next base: position 482,771,562 of record NC_064621.1, read on the forward strand.
TAATCGCAATCCTAGCGCCACCACATGGCAGGTCACAAGACACGGACTAGACCTCGCCCCAGTTGTACGGAAGACATAGCTTGCGACCAGACGTACGAAGCTTTCCTCTCATTTGCCGAGAGACAGATAGAATAGCCTTCAGCTTAGTCCATAGCTACTACCTAGCAAGGCGCCATTTGTATCAGTGCTTATAGCTTACTAATATTCAAGAGAGATGTATTCCAACAAGAGAATAAAAGTTAAGTAACCAACATCTACGTACTTTTCTTCTTATTCATTAATAAGTCTCATGTTCCAGAACTTCAAGCCCGTCTGCGTTAGTTTAGCGTGCACCTAGCTACCTCATTGTGTCTAGACTGTATGAACTAGACACAACATTTTTTTGGCGACGAGTAAAAGAGTTTGTATTAATTCGTTTGTGTCATGACTTCGCCACAATCTCCAGATGTACTGTCCGAATTTTTTCGCTTGCAGAATCGGCAGACGCAGGCGTTATTGGAAGCCCTTGGACAGCTCGTCCAGGGTCAACGTGCGCTGCAAAACGATGCGGCAGCCGCCGCTTCTTCGCTACCGCTGCCACAAAACGCTGTTGCACCTCCCTTTCGGCCATACGTGGCGGCCGACGAGTCGTGGACTGAGTGGTCCCGACAATTTGCCTTCCACCTAGCAGCATACAGAATTCAAGGTAAAGAGCGGCAGCCGTTTTTGCTTTCTTGTGTCGGTGTGTCTACCTACCGTGTGATAGTGAAATTGTTTCCCCGACGCGACGTAGCAACTCTGCCCTACGAAGAAATTTTGTCTGCTTTAGATGCCTATTTCAAAGAAACAGTAAATGTAGTTGCAAAACGGTATACGTTCTTTCGTACAAAACGTACGGCCGGTCAGACTAATAGGGAGTGGGTAGCAACTTTGCAAGGACTTACTAGGGAGTGTGCATTTGAATGTGACTGTGGACTTCCTTATTCAGACACTATGGTGCGTGATGCAATAGCACAGAACGTTTCTGATGTTCGCATAAGGGAACAGATTTTGAAACTAGTTAATCCCTCCCTTCAACAAGTGATAGACATATTGGATAGGCAAGACACACTTGACTTTGCTCAGGAATCATTTGCAACTTCGCCAGCCGTGTGTCACATTAACCGGCCCGCCGGCCGCGCTGCCCGGGACGCTACACGGCCCTCGCGCCCGTCCGCACAGCAGCGGCAGCCTAGCTCGCAAACACGTGCGCCGCGTAAGCAAGCAACTGCAGTGAAATCATGCCCGAGGTGTGCAACTAGACATTCGCGTGAAAATTGCCTGTCACGCCAAGCTATTTGCTTTTACTGTCAAAAGAAAGGACATGTTCAAAGTGTTTGCCAGAAAAAGCTTCGATCAGACAATCACACAAATTCCAGGCCTTTTGCTTCGCGCCGGAATCGACCCCAGGACAATCAGGCTCGTGGACCTTCGCCCATGGACATTCATGTGGTTCATTCCCACCCGTCCAGTGACACTTTAGCTAACAGTGACTGTGTTCGTCCCACCACAAGTGTGCGTCGACGTCGCCGGAAATCCCGTAAAGTAGCAAGTGCTTCTGTACCTGTATCAGTTCAATTTGCACGTGACAGTCGCTCTTGTCGTCAGCAGGACAATAAACTTTTTGTGGACTTAGACTTTGAAGGCAAAGTGATCCCCTTCCAGCTCGATACCGGAGCTGCAGTTTCATTGCTCAATCACGACACGTACATACAACTGGGCCAACCGCCATTGCGTGCCGCAAAGGTTAAGTCAACTAGTTACTCAGGACAGCATATACCTGTGTTAGGACAGTGCAGCCTTCTTGCCACATACAAGGGACAAACGAAACTTGTGTCATTTTACGTTCTTCGTTCTTCTGGTGCAGTGAACTTGTTTGGTTTAGATTTGTTTCAATTATTTAATTTGTCTATAGTAAATCAGGTCCTATCAGTGAATCAGACTGTGCCTTCCGCCAGTGTTTCTAGTCTTTGTGACGAATTTGCAGACATTTTTGCACCGGGCCTTGGTTGCGCTAAGAACTATGCTGCACATTTGGAATTGAAAGACAACGCGCAACCGAAATTTTTCAGAGCGCGCAATGTTCCCCACGCATTGCGTGATGAGGTCGCCAGAACATTACACGATTTAGAATCTCAAGGTGTAATTGAACGGGTGCAGGCTTCTCTCTGGGCCTCGCCCTTAGTAATTTTGCCAAAACCTTCCGGAAAACTGAGACTTTGTGTGGACTTCAAGGCAACTGTGAATCCACAACTTGTGACGGCTACTTTTCCTTTGCCCCGCCCGGAAGATCTTTTTGCCAAACTGTGCCCGGGAAAATATTTTTCAAAATTGGACCTCGCCGATGCGTACTTGCAGATACCTGTGGACGCCGACTCCCAGCGCGTCTTAGTGGTAAACACGCATCTTGGCTTGTATCGCGTCAACAGACTGCCATTCGGGTGTGCATCCACACCTGCTTTATTTTAGCATTAATTCCAAACAGGTTTGTGCGCAATGCTTCTTCCATTTCAGCTCCGCTTCATCGCTTACGCCGTAAAGGTGTTCCGTTCGTCTGGACGACGGAATGCGAACGCGCCTTGCGCCAGTTGAAATCGGCGTTACTTTCAAATACTTGCCTTACGCCATTCGATCCCCAGAAACCCCTTTTGTTGATGGTAGATGCATCGGATTTCGGGATCGGTGCTGTGCTTGCGCACAAGGATGGCTCGCATGATCGCCCTATTGCCTTTGCGTCAAAATTGCTCTCATCTGCGCAAAGAAATTATTCACAAATAGAGAAAGAAGCTTTAGCTCTCGTGTTTGGTGTTACAAAGTTTCATGATTTCTTGTATGGTCGTCACTTTACAATCATCACGGACCACAAACCTTTGACATCGCTTTTTCCTCCGAACAAGCCTGTACCTCCGCGTACAGCGCAGAACTTCATTCGCTGGTCACTTTTTCTCTCGCAGTACCGCTACGATATCTTGTATCGGTCCACTGCTCAGCACGGCAACGCTGATGCGTTGTCCCGTTTGCCTGTTGCTGAGGATAAAGCATTCGATTCTTCCGAACTTGCTTGCATGTTCATTGATTCGGAAACCGATGACGTGGTCGAATCGTTTCCGATTGATTTTCGTCGTGTAGCTGCAGCCACAGCTGCTGACCCTGTCCTTGCTACTGTTTTGCGTTTTGTTGCTACGCAATGGCCCTTGTCAAAGTCACGGATCGAGGATCCTTTGGTTCGCCGTTTTTTTGCTCACAAGGAGAGACTTTTTGTACGACGTGGTGTTTTGTTGTTGCGTTCCGATAATGATCAATCCCGAGTCGTAGTCCCACGTTCGTTACAGTCCTCTGTCTTAAAGCTTCTTCGCCAAGGACATTGGGGTATAGTGCGTACGAAACAGCTTGCTCGTCAGCACTGTACTTGGTTCGGCATCGATGCTGCGATAACGAATATGTGCTCCTCTTGCGTGGCGTGTGCCGAACAACAATCCGCACCGCCGCGTAAATTCTTTGAATGGCCGAAAGCCACTTCCCCTTGGCAACGCTTGCACATCGATTTTGCTGGTCCATTCTGGAATGCTCGATGGTTGGTTGTGGTCGATGCTTTCAGTAATTTTCCTTTTGTTGTCCGGATGTCTTCCACGACGTCTTCTGCCACAATCCAAGCCTTGTCTGCTATCTTTTGCATTGAGGGTCTTCCGCAGCCTGTTGTTTCCGACAATGGCCCTCAATTCATGTCTGCAGAATTCCAGTCATTCTGCAAGGCCAATGGTATTCAACATCTGACATCCGCGCCGTTTTCGCCTCAGTCAAACGGTGCCGCTGAACGATTGGTCCGGACTTTCAAGTCCCAGATGTTGAAATTGAAAGAGTCGCATTCTCGGGAGGACGCTTTGTTGCTCTTTTTGTCTTCGTATCGCTCTCAGCCCCGCGATGGTCGCTCGCCGGCTGAATTGCTCCATGGTCGTTCTCATCGCACCTTGATATCTTTGCTGCATCCGCCACTTCTGGTTCCTGTGCAGCGGCAGACTCCTGCTTTTGCTCCTGGCGATGTTGTCTATTATCGCACCTATCGCGGTTCACGGCGTTGGCTCGCAGGGCGCATTCTTCGCTGCCTCGGCCGCGCGATGTATTTGGTTTTGGGGGCCTCTGGTGAGGTGCGTCGGCATCTCAATCAGCTGCGCCTCTGTCGTCGCCTGGGTTCTGCCGCTCCCCGTCTGCTTTCAGCGACGGAGCCGACAGGTCAGCGCCTTGGGGACCCATCTACTGGCTCGCCTCATCCCCAGGTGTTACCGACGCTGCCTTCCATTTTGCCTCATGGCGTCGCGCCGCCGCCGCAGCCGCCGCCGGCGCCGCCCGCGGCGGACGCTTCGCTGCAGCCGCCTGGCGCCTCCCTGGGTCACGCGCCGTCGCTCGCTTCCCGTGACCAGCCGTCCTCCGCCATGGACCTCTTGCCCGCTCCGGACCAGATGTCGTCTTCGCCCGTCGGGTGCTCCGACCACATGGAGGTCGACCCTTCGGCCCCTCTTGTCTCTTTACGTGCGCATACACCTCATGTTGACGTGCACCCTGGACTAGGTTTGCGGGCGTTTCCTAGCTCCCCTCGGACCGAATGGCCGGGTGCGGGTGGCACAGCCTCGCCTGTTGTTAGGCTCCCCACCTCATTGCATACGTCAACATGGGGTCCTCCCCACGGCGGGCGGAAGCCTTATCTCACGACCGTTCGCCGATTTGCGGGGGAGGAATGTGGTGTCACCGCTAGACACCACACTTGCTAGGTGGTAACTTAAATCGGCCGCGGTCCTGTAGTACATGTCGGACCCGCGTGTCGCCACTGTGTAATCGCAATCCTAGCTCCACCACATGGCAGGTCACAAGACACGGACTAGACCTCGCCCCAGTTGTACGGAAGACATAGCTTGCGACCAGACGTACGAAGCTTTCCTCTCATTTGCCGAGAGACAGATAGAATAGCCTTCAGCTTAGTCCATAGCTACTACCTAGCAAGGCGCCATTTGTATCAGTGCTTATAGCTTACTAATATTCAAGAGAGATGTATTCCAACAAGAGAATAAAAGTTAAGTAACCAACATCTACGTACTTTTCTTCTTATTCATTAATAAGTCTCATGTTCCAGAACTTCAAGCCCGTCTGCGTTAGTTTAGCGTGCACCTAGCTACCTCATTGTGTCTAGACTGTATGAACTAGACACAACATTTAGTATTTCAGCTTTACGCGTGTCATCCTCTGTTTCAATGTCATCATCATCCCGGAGTGTCTGGATAAGCTGTTTCGAGCCAGTTATTGATTTAACGTAAGACCAGAACTTCCTAGGTTTTTCTGTCAAGTCGGTACATAGAATTTTACTTCCGAATTCAATGAACGCTTCACGCATAGCCCTCCTTACGCTAACTTTGACATCGTTTAGCTTCTGTTTGTCTGAGAGGTTTTGGCTGCGTTTAAACGTAGAGTGAAGCTCTCTTTGCTTTCGCAGTAGTGACCCACGGTGGGTTTTTCCCGCCCCTCACAGTTTTACTCGGAACGTACCTGTCTAAAACGCATTTTACGATTGCCTTGAACTTTTTCCATAAACACTCAACATTGTCAGTGTCGCAACAGAAATTTTCGTTTTGATCTGTTAGGTAGTCTGAAATCTGCCTTCTATTACTCTTGCTAAACAGATAAACCTTCCTCCCTTTTTTTATATTCCTATTAACTTCCATTTTCAGGGATGCTGCAACCGCCTTATGATCACTGATTCCCTGTTCTGCGCTTACAGAGCCGAAAAGTTCGGATCTGTTTGTTATCAGTAGGTCCAAGATGTTATCTCCACGAGTCGGTTCTCTGTTTAATTGCTCTAGGTAATTTTCGGATACTGGACTCAGTATAATGTCACTTGATGCTCTGTCCCTACCACCCGTCCTAAACATCTGAGTGTCGCAGTCTATATCTGGTAAATTGAAATCTCCACCTAAGACTACAACATGCTGAGAAAATTTATGTGAAATGTATTCCAAATTTTCTCTCAGTTGTTCTGCCACTAATGCTTCTGTTTTACTCGATAAATTTCCCTTGATTATTACGACCTGCGACCTTTCTGATAGTAAATCACGAAACCAATCACACAACTGAGACGATAATTCATAGGCAAGCAGTTTAATTACAAGGAACGATGTCAAAAGCCTTTGGAAGCCTAAAAACAGGGAATCAATTTGACGCCCTCTGTCGATAGCTCTCATTACTTCGTGGGAATAGTTGTGTTTCGCAAAAAGATTTTTTCTGAATCCGTGTTCGCTATTTACCAATATATCGTTTTCATCGAGATGATTCATGATGTTCGAGCACAATTAATCTATTGCAAATCAACGTTAGTGATGTGTATCTGTAATTCATGGGATTATTCCCTTTTCCTCCATAGGTATTGGTATGACTTGTGCAACTTTCCAGTCTTTGTGTAAGGATCTTTCTAAGAGAAAGCGATTGTATACTATTGCTAATTATGGAGCTATTGTATCAGCATACTCTGAAAGGAACCTAACTTGAAAAAACTCGAATTAAAGAATTACTTCTATAAAATTTGTATTGAAATAGTATAAACTTCCTTTAAATTGAATTTTCTCATTTAGAGAAGACAGAAGGAGCGATTTGTTTCGCTTGCTAAAAACTTACTAAATTCAAGACCGTGTGAATGTTTCTTTATTCAAAACAACCGGTTTGGGCAAACTTTGCTGTGATCTTCAGGTCTTAAAAAAATCTTTTTGTTATGAAACGTGTTCATCTCTAGTTGGACGTCACGTGACAATCTGGCGCTAGGTCCGACTTCAGATGATCCCGTTTCATAACAAAGAGATTTTTTTAAGATCTGAATATGACAGCAAAGTCTCTCGGCACAGGTTGTTTTAAATAAAGAAATATTTATGCGGTCTTGGCTTTAAAGGATTTTACCTCCCTTTAAATTTCTAGCAAATATTGTTGGCCGTAAAATACATTATATTTTTCGTGCACGTTGGGGCATTTCACACGCCTTTTATGTGATAAATTAAAAATTGCTTTTTGCTTGGCCGGGTGCAATATCACCTTTTATTTCCGTCTGCCAGCAACCTCAGCGGTCTATCAGCATGGTGACGTCTCGTGTCACGTGTGACAATAAGAAATAAATAGCATGAAGGCTGTTAGAATATGAGCGTCTGTTTAATGCGCTTTCACATAATATAGTTTCTCACAAGTCGTAACTTATGTGACAGCTGCTTATCAATTGCGCGCACTTCCCGGCCGGGTCGTAAATTCTCTCCGCTCGGGGACTGAGTGTTGTTTTGTCCTTATCTTCGTACCGTCTTGATTGACACAGAAATCACCTGCTTGGGACCACATGACAAGTCTAAGCCTATGTAGCTTCGTACCATGCTGTGACTTGACACTATTGAATATTCCGAATTGCCGTAACACACTGTCGTGTCGTCTTTCCACTGCTGAGATGGATGTAAGGACACATACCCAAAGCCAATATAATAAAAAAGTCTGCAGCACAGCGCACGCATGACTAAAAGCTGGCAGCCTTTCAAGCCTTCCACGAAAGAAGTGGCTTATAGGCGCTTGTTCGCCCGATTCTTGAGTATTGTTCATCTTCTGGAATCCCTATCAGGTAGGACTGATAGAGGAGATCGAGAAAATCGAACGAAGAGCGGCGCGTTTGGTCACAAGATCGTTTAGCTCGGCGAGAGAACGTTACGGAGATGCTAAATAAACTCCACTGACAGACGTTACACTAGAGTCGTTGTGCATCACGGAGAGATTTACTACTGAAATTTCGGGACAGCACTTTTCTGGAGAAGTCAGAGAACATAGAAGGGGCGTTCAAAAAGAAACTATCCGGAGGCATCATTACAGAAACCAGTACCTGCTTGTTAGAAGTATTGAGCCTGCCTGCTCAGACACTTGTCCCACTGTGACACAAGGCGATGAATGGTTGTCTCATAAAATTCCCGAGGCTGCGATGTTAACCAGTTCCGCACGTACAGCAGGACGTCGTCGTCCGAGGTGAATCGTTTGTCCCTCAGAGCCTTTGTAAGGGGACCAAAAATGGCGCCCTTCTGATTCACTTCCTGCAGCACGGGACAATAGTGAATGGCCAGCGTTACTCGGAAACCTTGACCACCCTTCGCCAAACGATCAAATCAAAACGACCAGGTAATCTCACCCGTAGGGTCATTCCGCTCCACGACATAGCCGCGGCACTCATGCAGAAATTCAAATGTGAGGTTCTCGGCCACCCTCCATACAGTCCGGACCTCTCTCCCTGTGATTACGCCATTTTTGATCCCCTTAAAAAAGGCTCTGAGGGGCAGCCGATTCACCTCGGACGACGACGTCCAGCTGTACGTGCAGAACTGGTTAACATCACAGCCCCGGGAATTTTATGAGACAGTCATTCACCGCCTTGTGACACAGTGGGACAAGTGTTGAAAGGTGGCTACACTGAGCCACAGCGCCAGAGATCGCGCTAGAGAGCATTGTTCCGCCGCCTCCACTGGCAGTGATTATTGAGAACTCGTAGTGGGCAGTGCTTTGGGAGAACTCGTGGTAGTCAGTGCTGAGATGTCGTAGTGAGGAGTGTTTGTTGAGATGAGCTAGTAGGCACTGCTTGCTGAGATGTGATACTGAAAAGTTCTTGTTGAGATGTGACAGTAACGAGTCGGTGTGGAGAGATTGTAATGTCTAGAGTGCTTTTCATCAATATAAATTAAGGTAACAAACTACTTTTCTTTTCTTTCTCATTATTTCAATGTCCTGAATAATGCGTCATTACAGGTTCAGTCAACAAAGAATCTGGCTTGTGTTCTTGTATTAGAGTGTAATTCTGGTTTTCTTGAGTAATTATGGTATTTCTATTTTCTTTAATTAATTCAGTATAAATGATATTTAAAATTTCTTGTGTTGTTGAAGAAGAACCGTGCCAGATGCGTACGTTGAGTCATACTTCCACACACAGAACAGTTACACTTTTGCTTTGGTTTCGTAGGTTTTATAGTTGCTGGGGACTTAATTAATTAATTGTGTTAATGAAAATTTCCATTTCATTCCTTGTTGTTGTTCTATGCAGTCAGATTGCGTAATAATACTAGTCAGGGCCAACCGTTACGAGACTTCGTAACCGAACAGACAGCTACAAAAGCAAGAAATTAAAATTATTTGCATTAAATAATAATTAAGCCCCCATGCACGTGGCGACCGCTGCTTCGGATCGTCCCTTGGAATTTTTCTGATTGTAAAAATAGTAGACAGTAGTATTGTTGCAGTATTTTGTAGTTTAGTAATTGTAGTCTATATTGCATGAGTAGATTTGGTAATTGTCATTCTTCTAATGGTATTTATTTTGCAAAATTTCATTTCTGTTGTCTTGTCTACGGGTTTGACAATTAGTGCAATTATTTCAATTGTTCGATTAATCGTGTTTGAGGGAAACATTTCGTGTGAATGGTATTGTTGGAGATAAAGTGTCATTGTGTGTAATTTTCATATAGTGACGAGTTTTGTATGTTTTGTAAATGATTACACGATCGATGAAAAAGGCAAAAATGATGGATAGTGAGAATGACGAAATTGTTAACATGGCGAACTCGCCAACAGAGGAAAACAGTATCATGAATAATGAAGTGGAAAACAATTTAATAAGTCAGGTAGATAGTCCGGATCCATTTCAAAATTTTTCTCAATCAGAAAATTCACAGAATACGAGATTAATGACAGAAGATTCTGGAATAGTATTGAACACAGATAGCCTTACAGCTATGACGAATGAAACTGGTCTTGCGGGAAATGTTAGGGGCGAAAGGAATTTCGAACAAGTTAATACGGAGCAGTTGATGGGTGTAATATTAAATTTGGCATCTGAATTAAAAACACAAATAGGAACAATTCAAACTGAGATGGGAACTTTGAGATCTGAATTAAAAACAGATAGGGGAACAATGGAGCAGTTTCGATCTGAATTTAAAACAGAGATGGGAACTTTGGAAACACGGTTAGATTCACGAATAGGGACATGTTTCAAAAATATGAAAGATGAGTTAAAGAAAGAAATCAGAGAAGAAGTACAACCGATTTTGAATTCTCACAATAATAGATTAATTGCAGTAGAGATTAGACAAAGGGACCAAGATAGAGAACAGGAAGAAAGAGATCGCGTGATAGTACAAAAATTTTCAGAGTTAAATTTACAACGTGCACACGATAAGGAAGAAATATTTGAGAGAATCGAGGAATCCGTACCAAATGACAGAATAAATAATCTAACACAACAATATGAACAGTTAACTACCAAATGTGTCAACACTGAAACCCGAGTCGCGACACTTACGGAAGACGTAAATAAACAGAAAGAAAAAATAGGTGACTTATCGGAAAGAGTTGAGGAGATTTCAGATAAATTGACACATCTTAGTTTACATGGGGACAGAGATTCAGATGATACAGCACCATTGCCATTTGCAGAAACCGAAGAGTACCAGAACATAAATAAGCATGTTGAAAATCAGGGAAAATTTAATGAACGCGTTAAAAGGGAAGTTGAGGCATTACGAAAGCAAGTCAAACAAATTGAAGGCGAAATCGTAGGAAAAGACAGCAGAAGAATTTTAGTATCACAGATAGCAGAGGGCTTTGAAGAAAGTAATTTGTTTCATTTACGGGACGCAACAAGAGAGCGCCAGGCGCGCGAACTTGACAATAATCGACATTCAAACTGGGACAGACGCGGTAGGTCTTTGTCGCCACGAGGCGAAAACTTTGACTATAAACACTTTTTGACTGTCCGGAAATTTAAGATCTTTCGTAATTCTAAGAATGAGATACATCCATGTTTATGGTTAGATCAATTTACGTACGCACTTCCGCCAGATGTGCCACAAAGTCACAAACTGAAATTTATGTGCAGCTATTAAAGTCCTCAGGGGATTCACTATACTAAGTGAATATGTGCCGTAGCGTTCACAGGGCCCCGAGCTGTAGCGGTGCTATTTCCCTTTTAGTTTTCTGCACCGCTGCCTACTCTTTCACTATTCTTTGCATCTATAAAAACAGCTCTTCTACTATCCATCTATCTAGACAGTAGGTAAACAATAACCGAATATGACGATTTTACCCAAAAGTGACTTTGGAAATTACCGTTTCGACTTACGATATTGTCTGCAGCATTCATTCGTAGTTTAAACGAAATTTTACCTGTTTATCTTCGTGATAATATTACTTCATATGTTGACGATATTCTTATTGCTAAACATTCTTGGAGTGAGCACAACAAAATTTTGGATTCATTATTACGTATTTTTGCAAGAGTTGCCATTACAGTGAACTTGGAAAAATCTGAATTTGGTCGTTCTCAGGCAAAATTTCTCGGTCACATTATTTCTACAGAAGGTATTCTTCCCGATCCAGAGAAGCTAGACGCAATTCGTAATTATGCTGTTCCTACCACAAAACGTGATGTTCGTAGTTTCCTTGGTGTCTGTAATTTTCTTAGACGCTTTGTTAGATTGGATGACTTGGCCACACCTCGTTTATGCAAATTATGTTAATAGGCTAAGCCACCAACGATTTCTCACAGAGCACCGTTGTTTCCTATCATTCCAGCGAAATTAAAGGACATGGCTGCAGTCGATTTGTTCGGTCCAGTGGTTCGTTCTACTAATGGTTTTGCGTACATTTACGTAGCAGTGGAATTGACATCAAAATATGTGTGTTTTACACCGTTACGCAAAGCAACAGCTCGTTCAGTATCTAACGCTTTCATCAAACATTTTCTTAAAGAAGTTGGTCATGTTGATAAGGTTATATCAGATAATGGATCACAGTTTCGCTCTAAAGTTTGGCTTCGTACTCTACGGCGTCGTAAGATTAAACCAATTTTTATTTCACTTTTTCACCCTCAATCTAATGCTTCAGAGAGATGGATGAAGGAAATCAATAAATTGTGCCGTCTTTATTGTCATCAGAATCACAGAACTTGGGATCAGTATCTTCATATTTTTCAAAACATTCTGAATGAACTCCCTAATGATTCAACTTCTTTACCGCCTATACTGATATTAAAAAATAAAGTACCGACAAATCGCATTTCTGAAATCGTTCCTTTTCCGCCTTCACGGAAACTGCGGCATTCTGAAGTTGTCAACCTGGCTCTACGAAATATTGTGTCTGCGGCTGCAAGAAGAGAGAAATCAGGTAAACGTCCTGGTCGTTTAAAAATTTTGTCAGTTGGTCAAAAGGTGTTAATTAAGTCTCATCGTTTGTCTCATAAAGGAAAAGGCTTATGTCGCAAATTTTTTCTGCTTTATAACGGTCCATATAGAATTCGCAAAATTATTCATGATAACACTGTTGAAGTAGAAATTCTTAAATCTCGGCGCTCTAAGGGAATACATCATATATCGAACGTAAAAATTTTTGTGGAATGACATACTACAGAGAAACCAACAGTTATACGTAAACATGCGGAGAGTACAAGCATACCGCGCCGTGTTCGGCGGCGGCAGATACTCAAAGCAACAGTGAAGTCTGCGCGCCGCACAAAGGCAGTCGTTGACCGCAAACAATCACTTTCTACGTCACGCGTCTACAGCTGATCGAGCGCTCAGTGCGAATGCACTGACAGCCGTAAACAAATACACAGTCTAATTTCTCGGATTAAATTCAGTATAAAGCTATGGTGACTTTATAAATTATGTTATTAACGTTCAGTATTTTTCAGGATACGGTTGTGTAAAATATTTAAGACCTTCAGGTAAATTCTGTGTGTGTCCGACGTTAAGACGACTTGCTATGGAGAAAATTTCAGGAAGAATGTAATTTCGAAGAAAAAAAGTAATAAACTAAAAAAAGGTAACTGTTAATTGAGTTTATTTTTCAGGTAACATAATTCCACTTAGGTACGTATTTTAGATGTAATTTGCTGCTCGCAATTACGTGATTCATACTTTGTGCTAATTTCATGTTCTATGAATTTACTTGTGAAGCGACGTGCTTGTGTACATTTGCTGATTTTGACAATTATTGATTAATGAATAGGGTTGTTACTTGTGTATATTATGCATCGCTTGGCTGCACTGCTTTTTCACTGATGTTATATTTTTTTTATTATGTGCCTGCTGTGCTTATTTATTTAAATTGTAATTGTCAACTGATTAATTGTGCTGACTGTGGTTATGTATGTAGGTTACACTTTGTGATTTATCTGCTTGCGTCTTCATGTTTAGTTATTAAGATTACGTATGAACATTTATTTGCTTATGATGATATGATGCTAATGACTTGTTTATTACGTAAGATATATGTTTGCTGCTGTGCGTATGGATTGCATATTTACACATTTCTGTTTTGTTGTCATAACTACTCTTCAATTTAGAATATAGAAATGCTGATATACTGTGTACGAACATAGAGTTTAGGTCACACCATGGTGTTAATTATAGATTGTTCACTTGACGGAGACTCGTTATAGGGATTGTGCTGCATCCACTTGTTAACATTCTGTTCTCTACTGGTATATTGTCGCGCTATTGCATGTTTTGCTTACGCTCAGTGCCTTATATTTTTAAGATAAGAAAATGAACTGCTATAATTCTACGAACGACATTAGTACAAGAAACTTCATAGAAGTCACATGAGCTGAAGGTTTTATGGAAGCTGTATAAATTTATGCTAATAGGAAGGAAGCTAACGACATGACATACCAACACTAGGTTTAGACCATTGACAGTTATTACACTGCATTCTTCGTGAGCAATTGAAATAGGAAGTGACACTTGACACAAGAAATACTCCACATGTTTGCTTCTGTTTGCCATAATTCTTGAAGTGGTGTACACACTGTGAAATATTATGATCATTAACACTTCGTAATCGTACTTACTTACTGAAAGTTATTCAAAGTAAAGGCTGTTAGAGGTCATGTATACATTTCTTTTATTTAATGATGGACAAGGAACCAAAATGTATCTTATAATTTATAATGAGCAGAAAATTTGGGTCAGATGGATTACACAGAGGTTGTGTGTGGACACTGTGTCTTCGGATTGTATGGGATGCTGAATTGAAGTTTGCACTAGGATTTTGTCTGTACTTGTTCGAGGAGACTGACTAGAGGAAAGAGTTGTTATGGAAGTGAAATGATATTGGTGCTGAGGTTTATATGTATCGACGTATTATTGAGGTATTGAGATTATGTGAAGTTGATGATTATTGGAGTTTCGTGGACAAGAGGTAAGGTAAATGAGGTATTATTGAAGTATTGAGATTATGTAATGCTGATGATTATTGGAGTTTGGTGGATAAGAGGTGAAGTAAGTGAGGAGCATATTTTTTTTGTTGGTCTATATGGAACAAGGAGGATGAAGATGGCAGACTAGAACACTCATGTACAAAGAAGATTGTCTACACACACACTTTGTTAAATCAATAAGCAGTATATACTTTTTTTTTTGGAGAGAGGAAGCATTTGCATATCTTGGCTCACTGACAGTTGTTCAGCAACCGTACATTTTGATCTGGCTTGGCAAACATTGGTCTTGACATGATGACTATGACGTTGACTAACTATTATTGACTGTTATACATTGCTGCCACTACTACTTGATACACATGATGAACATAAAATTTTGACAGAATTGCATTTACACAGTTAACACTATTCAACTACACAGTAGCACTAAATGTGGATGAAAGATGAGTGAGTGTGTTTTGTGTGTTTTCCTTTTAAAATCCCAGAGAAGTGATCCCAACCTATCTCCTAAATATTATTTTACTTGTTGTTGTGGCTTGCACTGACACCCATAAATATTATAGGTTTACTGGTATTTGTGTATTGTAATAGTTAATAGGACAATTATCTGATATCATTTGTGTGTTTCTTATGATTTGTATGTTTAGTGTAAAAGCACTGTATGTGTATTCAAACTATTGTTCATGCCTGAACTGTCTGATTAGTGATGGTGCTGCACTTTTCAACATGATGTGTGACATTTAGTCATGTTTAATTTCTGCTGATGAACAGTGTGATTAGTGAAAGTGAATATTATGGACTGCGGTCAGCACCTGGTCAACATTACTGGGTGCCACTGATGGACTGCTTCTACCGAAATGGTGTTACTTGTTGATGTCTGCACCTGCTCAACATTGCTGGGTGCCACTGAAGGTCTGCTTCTACTGAAAAGATGTCACCTGTTGCTGTGTGCACCTGCTCAACATTGCTGGTGCCACTAATGGAACTGCTTATACTGAAATGGTGTTACTTGTTGATGTCTGCACCTGCTCAACATTGCTGGGTGCCACTGATGGACTGCTTCTACCGAAATGGTGTTACTTGTTGATGTCTGCACCTGCTCAACATTGCTGGGTGCCACTGATGGACTGCTTCTACTGAAATGGTGTTACTTGTTGGTGTCTGCACCTATTTAACATTGCTGGGTGCCACTGATGGACTGCTTCTACTGAAATGATGTCACTTGTTGGTGTCTGCACCTGCTCAACATTGCTGGTGCCACTAATGGAACTGTTTATACTGAAATGGTGTTACTTGTTGATGTCTGCACCTGCTCAACATTGCTGGGTGCCACTGATGGACTGCTTCTACTGAAAAGATGTCACCTGTTGATGTCTGCACCTGCTCAACATTGCTGGGTGCCACTGATGGACTGCTTCTACTGAAATGGTGTTACTTGTTGGTGTCTGCACCTGCTCAACATTGCTGGTGCCACTGATGGACTGCTTCTACTGAAAAGATGTCATCTGTTGGTGTCTGCACCTGCTCAACATTGCTGGGTGCCACTGATGGACTGCTTCTACCGAAATGATGTCACTTGTTGGTGTCGGCACCTGCTCAACATTGCTGGGTGCCACTGATGGACTGCTTCTACTGAAAAGATGTCACCTGTTGCTGTGTGCACCTGCTCAACATTGCTGGTGCCACTAATGGAACTGCTTATACTGAAATGGTGTTACTTGTAGGTGTCTGCACCTACTCAACATTATTGGGTGCCACTGATGGACTGTTTCTACTGAAAAAATGTCACTTGTTGGTTTTTGCACCTGTTGACCATTGCTGGGTGCTACTGCTGGAACTGTCAACTGCTTATTCTTGAGCTATGGAAAGCGTTTACGTGAATATTTGTATAAACTGATTTTTTGTGTATTACTGTTTGTGAAAAGTTATGAGACTCTTACCTGCACATATTCGTCATTGCTGACGCTATTGATTGAACTGTTTAACCACATAATACTTGTGTAAACTGTTATGTAAAGTCACATGTATGAAATAATTTGTATTGCTTACTGTATTTTATATATTAGGTTATTGAAAGGTCAGTGCAAAGCCAAAATTTTATCTAGTTATATGATATTTACGTATTAATATTATCTTTTATTTTTGTCTGTATTTTTTTGACGAATTTGGTGGTATTTTCACCACCAATGCTGGCAAAAATACCATCAAATTCTAGCCGTGGAGGAAGGGCATGTGAAAGGTGGCTACACTGAGCCACAGCGCCAGAGATCGCGCTAGAGAGCATTGTTGCGCCGCCTCCACTGGCAGTGATTATTGAGAACTCGTAGTGGGCAGTGCTTTGGGAGAACTCGTGGTAGTCAGTGCTGAGATGTCGTAGTGAGGAGTGTTTGTTGAGATGAGCTAGTAGGCACTGCTTGCTGAGATGTGATACTGAAAAGTTCTTGTTGAGATGTGATAGTAGCGAGTGGGTGTGGAGAGATTGTAATGTCTAGAGTGCTTTTCATCAATATAAATTAAGATAACAAACTATTTTTCTTTCTCATTATTTCAATGTCCTGAATAATGCATCATTACAGGTTCAGTCAACAAAGCATCTGGCTTGTGTTCTTTTATTAGAGTGTAATTCTGGTTTTCTTGAGTAATTATGGTATTTCTATTTTCTTTAATTAATTCAGTATAAATGATATTTAAAATTTCTTGTGTTGTTGAAGAAGAACCGTGCCAGATGCGTACGTTGAGTCATACTTCCACACACAGAACAGTTACACTTTTGCTTTGGTTTGGTAGGTTTTATAGTTGCTGGGGACTTAATTAATTAATTGTGTTAATGAAAATTTCCATTTCATTCCTTGTTGTTGTTCTATGCAGTCAGATTGCGTAATAATACTAGTCAGGGCCAACCGTTACGAGACTTCGTAACCGAACAGACAGCTACTAAAGCAAGAAATTAAAATTATTTGCATTAAATAATAATTAAGCCCCCATGCAGTGTCTCAACAGCCAGAGTCAATACTTCTAACATACAGTTACTGGTTTCTGTAATTATGCCTCAGCTCGTTGCTTTTTGAACGCCCCTTATATTACTTCCCCCCACATACATCTCGTGTGCCGGCCGGAGTGGCCGTGCGGTTCTAGGCGCTACGGTCGCAGGTTCGAATCCTGCCTCGGGCATGGATGTGTGTGATGTCCTTAGGTTAGTTAGGTTTAAGTAGTTCTAAGTTCTAGGGGACTGATAACCACAGCAGTTGAGTCCCATAGTGCTCAGAGCCATTTGAACCATTTTTGAACAGCCAATACAAAGGCTTACCGACAATCATTCTTCCCATGCACTATTCGAGTGTGGAACAGAGTTGGAGGGATCAGATAGTGGTTCCGAAAGTACCCTCCGCCACACACCATTAGGTGGCTTACGGAGTATGATGTAGATGTATGGAGGGAACTAGGGAGTCATGTGGCACCAATCGAGCTTTGAGGACAGCACATAGCTTCTGTTATTTAAATTAGATATTATGGTCTTATTGTTTTGATTGTAAGAAATTCTAGAATAGCATTTTGTAAAAATATGATTTCTCGTTGTAAGTTTTATCAGAAGTTTTCAAAAATCGAAACTTGTGATTTTTATGGCTCGTGGGGATGTGGTGGGCGTTTGTAAGGTTGAAGAGGAGCGTTCCGGCAGTTAAAATTCTAAATGTGAACATTGCGAGCACGGCTGGGTATACAACAGCCTGTACCTGCCTAATTTTATTGGAAAATAGTTTCCGTAGATCTGATTGTGACATGCTTCCCATGTGCACGGCTGTTACAGTCTTCAGTTCACAAAGCATACCTGGGTGACTGCTACACACTACAGATTTTGCTGCTTCCTACAGAAAAATGTCTGGTGTAGTGAGACCCGGAAAGTGAATGGGCCATGAATGGGCCACAGGTTTTTGGAAATGACACATTCTCCAAAAAACTCTTGCAGAAGATACACAGTGTTGTTAACTGTGCAAGCAGTAGCGCCGTTTCGTTCCAAACTCGAGAAGTTGATTTCATCTTCCTTTAGCTGGCCAATGAAATCATAGATCATTAAAGAATAACTTCCACTGTTCACAGTTTGTTTAAAAAATAAAGCTCCAATAATGTTTCGTCTGGATACTGCTACCCACATTCCAATAATCTGAGCATGCCGTTGCGTTTCAAGTGCAGTAAGGGATTTCTCCACTGACCATAGTGGTGTGTTTTGTGTGTTAACGTGATCAGAGAGGTGGATCCAGGCCTCATCTGCAGGGTTGCCATATTTCAGTGAGCGAAAGTAGGAATACCTGTATCGATACAGATTTTTTTAGTTATATTTACTGCACATTTTCTTCATAATACACTCAACACAATTAAGAGGAGTTCTTTTAAGCTGAGAGTGTTGTTCTCGACTTTTTTTCATTAGGCAGCACTGTCTTATAAAAAATCATTGTAACTTTCATCATAATCGAAGTAACTGTGCAATCTTAATCCGAGATGTGGAGGAGGTCTTGCCTGCAGCTATCGAGCGTGCAGGGTGCGCGCCTTATATCGGCACCAAAGACGCCAGTCGCTTGGGTTCTAAGGCTGTCCTCAGTTCATACAGGTGGCTGGCAGGAGCAGTGAACGCTGCTGGCCTTTTGCGCAGGGTACATCTACATCTGTAGTCTGCAAACCAGCGTGAGGTGCACGGCAGAGCGTACGTCCCATTGTACCAGTTATTAGGCTTTCTTCCTGTTCCATTCACGTGTAGAGCGACGGAAGAGTGATTGTTTGAATGCTGCTGTGCTTGCAGTAATTGTTCTAATCTTAACCCCGTCATCCCTATGTGAGCCATATGTAGGGAGTTCTAGTATATTGCTAGAGTCATCGTTTAAACCCGGTTCTTAAAACTTTGTTAATAGACTTTCTCGGCATAGTTTATGTCTACCTTCAAAATTCTTCCAGTTCAGTTCCTTCAGTATCTCTGTGACACTATCCCACGGATCAAACAAGCCTGTGACCAATCGTGCTGTCCTTCTCTGTATACGTTCCCACACAACTGATCAATATTCTAGAACAGGACACATGAGTGATTTTTAAGCAGTCTCCTTTGTACACTGATTGCACTTTCCCAGTATTCTACCAATAAACCGAAGTATGCCGCCTGCCTTACCCACAACTGAACCTTTTTGACCATTCCATTTCAAATCTCTGCAAAGTGATACACCTAGGTATTTGTATGAGTTGGCCGTTTCCAACAGTGACTCACTGATATTACAGTCATAGGATACTACGTTTTTTGCGTTTCGTGAAGTGCACAATTTTACATTTCTGAACATTTAAAGCAAGTTGCCAATCTTTGCACCGCTTTTAAATCTTATCAAGATCTGACTGAATATTTATGCAGCTTCTTTCAGGTAGTACTTGATCATAAATAACTACATCATCTGGAAAAAGTCTGAGGTTACAATTAATATTGTCTGCAAGGTCATTGATATACAGTAGGGACAGCTAGGGTTCCAGTACCTTTCCCTTGAAGTTACACTTGACTTGAAGTTACTGCTACATCTGACGTTGATTCTCCATCCAAGACAACACGCAACTAAACATCTGTTTCGCTCATCCCTCCATTTAATGTTTATAATGGAGAAAACTCTCTTTGAGGAAATACACTCAAAACAAATTTAACTGAAACTAAAATACTGCACATTTTTATGCGCCAATCAGTTCTACAATATAAAATCATCTCTGTCATACCGTCGTAGTAGCTAATTTTGTTTTCAAATTTTCACTCCCTTCCCCACAAACAATTCATAAACCACGGCGATCTCTGAATACATATTACCGACACTAATGCAATCATCAATACAAAGTATATCGGGTATTTTTCAAATGACATGCAATCCGTTAAGGATATGGTGAATCAACTAAAATTTACACCGCTAATATTGTGGAAACGGAAAGTGCTGTTGATGTACGGTTTTCACATAATGGATTGATAGTCAGGGTCTCATATTGTTAGCCAATCAACAGACTGTACTAATTCTTAGAAAGTGTATTTTTTCTGTAAGGATACACTTTTTAAATGAAACAATGCCTATTAACATTAACAAACTGAAAGTAGGGCAAATCAGAATGTCAGTGGTGTTTGTTGCAGGATTCTAGTGTGAATTATTTATGAGCTAAAAGTTTCCACATCGACACTTGTACGACACCTGTAGCACACACTAAAGAACAACAGAAGCGCATGTACTAGTTACGTGGATTCTGACCACTAACGAGATAATTAGCCACCATGTACAATATGGCAGTACACGCTTCCAGTCCGATAAGGAAGACTGATGCCCACGTGCTAGCATTTCAGCGGAGATGTCCGAGCAGGCTGCAGTAATGCGCCGTTGCACGTCACTGGGTGTAGTTGTCCTTGTAGACAGTGTCTTTCAGTTTTCCCCTCAGAAAAAGTCTGCAGGCGTCAAATCCAGAGAACGGGACGGCCAAGGCACAGGTCCTCTGCGTCCAATCCAACGGTTTGGAAACAATTCGTGAAGACGTATTGCTGTACTTCGTGCGCTATGAATTGGACAGCCATCATTTCGACACCACAGGTTTCTCCTTGTCTGCAGAGGAACGTCTTCTAGCATCCGTGGAAGATGATCTGTTGGAGGCTACGATTCTTGCGCAAGTTCAGTGTCCCGTCTTTGAAAAACGGGCCTATGAGCTGATGGTTCACTATTCCACACCATACGTTTGCACTTTGTGGACGCTGACGTTCCACCCGATGAAACCAACAGACCAATAGTGCATGTTTCTCCGGTTGACTTGGCCATTGTTGGTAAACATCGCTTCATCAATAAACAACATACATGATACATCTGGAGTATCCTGTCTTAATGCTCATGTACAGAAGTTAACATAATCGTTTCCATGCAGCTCTTGAAGGAGAGAGGTGTGATGGGGATGGACCCTATGTCGACGGGGAATGCGTAGGACAGCTCCCTGAATCATACCGCTTCCTTGTGCTATTGCGAGGGAGCTAACGTGCGGATCAACTGCGACAACAGCAAGAACATTAATTTCCCACTCTTCTGTCGTCACTTGCTTTTCTTCTGTTACGTCGTCTACCACATTCACATAAGTAGTTGAAGATGTTGATAAACAATTGGCGAGAGGGTTGATGTCTATTGCGATATCTTGGTATACACACCGTATAAGAACGACTTGCATTCTTGCTACACTCTCCATACACTACGTGCATGTCAGCTTTTTCTGCATTGGTAAATCCCATCGCCCACACACAACTTACTGCTTGGACTGTCACACGCTGACTAGCAAATCGCAGTGCTCTCAAGTAGCACACAAGCACACGGTAAGTAAACATAGCAACATCGTACCTAGTAACTACGCAGACTGAGTGGCAGACAAATGTAGGTGTGGAAGCTTTTCAAAATAGATATCTCGTAAACGACTCGCACTAGAACCCTGCAAAAAACACCACTGACATTCTAATTTGCCCTTCTTTTAGTTTTTTAATCTCAATAGACATTGTTTCATTTAAAAGACACTTTCTAAGTATTATTACAACTTGCCGGTTGCCTAACAATACGAGCCTCCGACTACCAATCCATTCTGTGAAAACCACACATCAATAGCACTTGTTTTTTCCGCATTATTTGCGGTGCAAGTTTTAGGTGCTGTGTAGGTACATGATGAAGGACCCCCAGGATACCGTAAAGTTAATTTTTTTTTTAATTGAAACACCGATCGATCATAAGCATTGGCAAAGACGTTAATTGTGAATGCGCGGTGGGGCGCAGACATATGAAGGGACTTTCATTCAATTATTTGTATATGGTTTTGTTTTTCAGACAGTCTCAGTCGGATTCTCTCCGGTATGTAGAAGTTATGTTACGCTGTACTGCTCGGAGTATGACGGGCTACGAGTCTTTTGTATCATATGTCTTTCTGAATAAGAGAAGACTTAAGAACAGTGTTAAGCATTTTTTATTAAAGTGAAATAGAACCAAGTCAAGAAAAATTTCTTCATATTTTGCATCATCTTGGGAGTCGCTAATGTCTCCTGGAGTCGGCTGCCTAACTTAACCTAACCTAACCTAACCTAACCTGTGTGTGTGTGTGTGTGTGTGTGTGTGTGTGTGTGTAGGGATGGACACAGAAAAAGAAACCCCGCAAGGTAAAGTCAATTTTGTACACGCAGAACATTTCATAACAATGCAATTGTACTAATATTGTCTCTTCATTGCAAGCGGTAGAACAATTACCAATCAATTTCTTTCATCCCTTTCCTTTAAAATTATTTTTAATTATATATATTACAGTGCTTCACCCTGTATGTTTGCATTCTTCCAGTTGTGTTTGATTTCCACCTGGGATAAGGCCCTCCAATTTATCTAGCTACTGTTGCACCTTATAACCAAGAAACACATCATTTATCCTATGTACTAACTCAATTTCTCTTTTCCACATCACACGATACGCTTCACAAATCGTCAGTTTATTTTTTTCTGTGTTGAGTAAATCCTTGAAAAATATGTCAGTTAAATGCAGGGAGGAGTGGAGATATAGTTCCGCTAAAGTAAGTGGTTTTTTTAACCATACGCAACTATTCTGTTCTTTTTAATGAAGCTGGGGCAATCATCTAACCTAGAAAAGTATGATATAATTGCAAGAAGATTTTTCCACAATATTTCTATGGCAGGCTAAGGCTTAACTGTTGGAGATACACGGACAAAGTATTTTTCCATTTTACAGTGTGTGTAGTTGTGCATAGGATACATTGCGCCGAGTGCATTACACCTCTGTGAAATGGTATTCTATGATTGTTGATTGGCAACGAGATCTTGTACGTAGCCTCTATGTAAAATGAGTTACGTGTTTATAAAATATAAGTTTTTATCTTGTCCCTAAACAATTTATATGTGTCATTTCATTGCATTAAATTAAAGTACCCAACAGGTTATTGGCCCAGGATGAATTAAAATGACACAATAAATGTCACGGTGTCGTATTTTTCCCCCAAAATGAGCAGATGTTCGTATACAGCTCCGTTGCGTATATGCTTAATAAAAGTGACTGTTAATATGAGTACAAAGAGATACCGCAAATAAAGCACCTTGTAGTTCGTGAGATTCATGCAACTTGGAAATTAGCCGTTGAGGCGTATTTGCTCTTGGAAGATCTGTGTGACCTCATAAACTGAAACCTACGGAATTAAGTTTTTCTTCTAAGGATCGGAAGGCCAAATCAGAACTAATCCTTTTGATTGATCCAGTAAATTATGTTCACATAGAAAACGCTACGCCAGCAAAGAGAGTATGGGACAAACTGAAAAACATTTGAAGATGGAGGTTTAACAAGAAAAGTAGAGTTAATTCGTGAGCTGATAACTACAAGATTGAACAAGTGCAAAAGTGTGAACGAATACGTACATAAAATAATTTCAATCCCAAATAGTCTGAGGAATGCTGGTTTTGAAACTGCAGAAGAATGGATTGGCACTTTACTGTTAGCTGGACTACTAGAGAAATATTCACCTTTTAATTCTGGGTTTGGAAAGTTCGGAAATACTCATTACAGCGGATAGAGTGGAGTTGAAGATCCTATAGGACGCGAAAAATGGGCCAGATTCTTATGATCCAAAGATAGAAACAGCGTCGGCTTTATACTTTACGTACAAGAATGAGAAACCAATAAAATGTTTCAGATGCCGGAAGACTGGATATCTTTCATCACAGTGTTACGAAAGGTTGAGTATTAATCTAAAGAAGCATGTTAATTCTAGTAGTCCTGAGAGGAAAAATACCCATAAAGGAAAGGCACTTTTTTTTATTATTTTACTGAAAACAGTGACGAACATGCAGAATGGTTTCTAGGTTCAGGAGCATGTGTGCACGTTATTAAAGCTCCATCAGTTTTGCGTGTCGTTCATTCAAGGACTGGTACTGGAATTTCCTCAATTGATGGGTCTAATTTGAAGTGTGAACTCGCAGGAAAAGTTGATCTTAATTTTCTAGTGAATGGGGAAAAACAAGTTGGTACTGCTCATGATGTGCATTATGTGAAGAATATTGCAACTAACTCGCTGTCGGTAAGCGAAACTGTAAAAGAGGGTAACATGGTTATCTTTGATATAGAGGGAGCCTAAAGAATCGACTCTTATGGCGATACTGTAGCTACTGCAACTAATTTACAAATTAAATACATTTTAAGATATTGCTGGAACTGGAAATCAACCTGTTTACGCTGCAAAGATTTCTTGTGGCGTAGGAGACTTGGACATTTGAATAGAAAAAGTATGGCTTTATGGGTAGACGACTTGTTTTATTTTGACCGCTAGTGAAAATAAAATGGTCCTTTTTAAATAACTGTTATAATCAGATTTTAGTATGCATTACTTAGTGGAGGTTAATCAATACTTGGGCATGAAGATTCTATTAAGTACCAACAGACAAGAATTATGAACTGGTCAATCCCTGTACTCAAGAAAAATCTTAGAAAAGTTCACTTTGGAAAATTGTAAGCCTATTTCTACCTCAATGGAAATAATACATAACTGTTAATAACTGATGAGGACAAGAAATGTAAGGAAAGTGTACCCTATTTGGAAGACATCAGAAGTCTACTGCACTCAGAACAGACTTCCAGACCTGACACTGCATCTGCCACAAATGCTGTAAGCAAGTTTTGCAATGATCGAAGAGAAAAACATTGGATGGCAATCAAGAGAACATTCTAATATTTAAATGCAACTACTGATTATAAGTTTAAGTATTCTAATAAGGCAAATGTAAATTTAGATGGGTACACTGATGTAGACTGGGGAAGTGAGCTGGAAAGCAGACATTCCATCACTGGAAGTTGCATTTAAACTAATGAGAGGATTGATGTCCTGGTCATGTAAGGAACAGAGGACAGTTGCTTTGAGCACCATGGAATTTAATATATGGCCTTATACTCCACTATCTAGGAATCTCTGAGGTTTGATGGGTAAAATAGAATCTCTTACAAAAATAAAACCATCTATGATATTTTGTGATAAAGTGGGAGCTATGAAACTTGCCAACAATAATGTCACCATTGTGAGATCCAAACATACTGACATAAAGCGTCACTTTATAAGAGATCACCTGGAGCAGGGAAATATAACCATCAATTATCCAAGCACAGAAGAAATTTTATCAGACCTCCTAACCAAGTCTCTCAATAAGGACAAGTTTCAGAAGTTTGAGAAGCATTGTGGTATAACCTGTGATGTGCAGTTTTCAGTATCTGTAAAATATTTGTTCAAGGGGGAGTGTTGCAGATATGTGAACAAAGTACTTTTTCCATTGTGTATAGCTGTGCATACGATACATTGTGCTGAGTGCATTATACGTCTGTTAAATGGTATCCTATGGTTGTTGATTGGGTATTAGATCTTGTGCAGAGCCTATGTGTAAAATGTGTTATGTGTTAATAACATATAAGTTTTTATTTTGTCCCTAAACAATTTTTCCACGCCTTTTCGCTGCGATAAACTGAAGAATCTAACAGTAGCCACCTTGCAGGTACATGTCTCAACAAAGCATTGTATTCTATATTAATAAATTAAAAGAAATCTTTCAACAGAGATAACCTTTTAATTGAATTTGAGAAATAGCTGAAAGTCTTAATTACTAACATTTCAGTATGTGTGGACGTAGCTCTCATACCAGATTTACACCACTTATGTACAGGGTGAATATTAATAAAACCGAAAACTGTAGGGAGGGATTCCAGACTGGAAATGGAGGAAAAAAGGTCCTATGAACATGTGTCTGGAAATGTATCGTTGCCATCGTAGATGGTACTGATGAATGAGCTTTCCTGTGACCACGTGCTATACGCTCCTCGTGTGTTGCAGGCTGTGATTGGCACGGCACACTGTAAGCAACAGAATGGTCCGGTATTCCTGTCAGGAACAAGCCGAGATGATTTATGTGTACGGGTAAGCAGATAGAAAAAGTCGATAAGCAGCAAATGCTGCAAAACTGGTCCTCCAAATCTGGTGTACGTACAGTAAACCGCCTCCCTGTACGTTCGTCTGTCCAAAAGGACACATGACATCACAAAAGGGTTTTAAATGAAATTTTCACTCTGCAGTGGAATGTGCGCTGATATGAAACTTCCTGGCCGATTGAAACTGTGTGCCGGACCGTGACTCGAACTAAGGAGTTTTTCTTTCTGCAGGAAAGTGCTGCACCGACTGAGCTACCCAAACACGACTCACGGTCCTTTCTCACACATTTAATTCCGCCAGTACCTCGCCTCCTACCTTCCAAACTTCACAGAAGTTCTCCTGTGAAACTTGCAGAACTAGCACTCCTAGACGAAAGGAGGAGAGCATCTGTGAAGTTTGGAAGGTAGAAAGATGAGGTACAGGTGGAACTAAAGCGGTGAGGACGCGTTGTGAATCGTGCTTGGGTAGCTGCGCCGGCGCGGTGTCTGCACGGTAGCTCAGCGTGTTCGGTCAGAGAGCTGGCTGGTCTCTGTAATAAAAAATTGAGTGAAGTGATCAACAACGAATTTCAACGGATGTCATGTGACGTCCACTACGACCAAATACAATGAACAATAACGAACAAAATGCAAAAAAAAAGAAAAAGTCGGCAGAACACTTGCCACCGAAAGGCGAAGGTCCCGAGTCCGAGTCTCGGTCCGACAAACAGTTTTAATCTGCCAGGAAGTTTCAAGGGTTTGAAATGATGGGTGAAGCGGTTGCCTTTCGACCGTTCTCATTTCTTGGCCCTAGACAGACACCATCTCGGTCTCTTCCCGATATGAATATTACACCACCCTGATGCTTAAAGTACGCTGCCTTAATCACGCTGCCTGCAGCACACAAGGAACACACGACACGTTTCTTGGACAAATTCAATTCGTGTTTAGGAATCCTTTTTAAGATCTGCTGATATTCCAGATGCTGATTCACAACAGTCTTCATAAGAATCTAGCATTCTGTGGGACACACCTGCTTGCACATCAAACTGCCTTACACAAATAGGATAACACTTTTGATTACCTGTTTGAAAGTTTCAAACGCCACACCAAAAAATTTGTTCTCCATTAACTTGTGAATTACATTATTGACGCTGTTTGGTCTCAAAACACCAGTGGTTAATGCCTCGCATTTTTTTTTTTTTTACCACACGCGATTTTATTTGCAGTTGTCGAATCCGGGAATAACCGAGACGATATTTCCGCATTTCAGTCAGTACTGGCACAGCTAGGATGATGTTTAACTATGCAAAAATCGAATGTAAACTCAGACGCAGTTATTTGAAACGAAACAAAGGCACTATTAATAGCGCCTTTTTTATAATTTCTGAAATAGGCCTATTATTACCTTGAAAATTAGGAATGTTGAAACTGGCATGCACCTACTACATACCTTGTCCACTTCAACAGAGATCACCTTGTAGAGGTTTTTCATCTCCTTGGTTTGCACCGGTGTTTAGGATCTGAGTTTGAGTGTAACATTTAAAATGATGCCTAACATCGGTTACGTCGCCGTCTGAAATGGTTAATTCCTCCTCAACTTTTTACAACACATGAAGTACACCTTACTTTGTAAGCATTTCCTGGAACTGAACGAAATTCTGGAATTCCTTTTTCCCATACTGAACGATACACTTGCAGTCTTCTATTCCGGTGTGTGTTTTGTCACACTGTCATCAACTTACTTCCACAAAGAAATCAGTTCTAAAACGTAAAATACATGACAGCTTGTGATAAAGGGTTGACCCCGGAATGAATGAAATCATATGCCTTCTTGCATGGAATGGAAATACTCAACGCAGTTCTGCT
The DNA here is from genome assembly GCF_023898315.1 of Schistocerca nitens. NCBI lineage: Eukaryota > Metazoa > Arthropoda > Insecta > Orthoptera > Acrididae > Schistocerca > Schistocerca nitens. The sequence continues at coordinate 482,799,664 of NC_064621.1, forward strand.
TCTGACGTCACATGCATCTTAGCTACCATCACATGTGCGCCCTATGGTGAAAAACGTAATCATGCTTCACGTCCAAAATCGGAACATTTGGCATACGGGTAAACTGCAAAATTCCTTTTGTCTCGGTTAAAACTGTACTTTTGGCAATCCTACCGATCCGTGTAGAAGGTTACATCCAGAATATCAATGGTATTCCTCTCAATTAAAGACGTAAACCATTGCCGTAACGGACTCGCTTTTCATGAACCGTATCTTCCAATTCTTACACTGATGTCACTTTATAACGAAACAATTTCAGTCTTTCCCTAATCACTTTATGCACAGTTGCAAGCTCGGTAGCTTTTTCTAGTTGGTCTCTGCTACATAGAGAAACATCCAACAATTTCTGTTCATTTAGTTTAGGTGGTCTGCCAATTCGGCACTCAGCACTGAGCCTATATCTCAAAATGCCTCAAAAAGTCGACAAACCATATTATTATGAGGTACAGCTGTTTCCGGGAATTTTTCAGCAAATGCCGCCTGCATTAAATCTGTGTACTTATCGCTTTGTCGAAACTTACGTTTAGCAATAAAAAATAGATTCCTCAGCTAAAAACACCATAATATGAAAACAAATTGAACATCTACACATTACAATCACATTCAACGGCTTTCATAAGCTGCGCCAAACAGTCAAATTTTATGAAACATTAGAACTAAAAACATTCGTGTATCCATGGAAGAACAACACCGCCAACTTGTGTTCTGCCAACTTTGTTTCGAACCTCCTACGTAATCTACATCCGTAGTCTGTAGTCCAGTTCACGATGACATTCCGACCGCACTGTAATATCTTTCTGGGTCCAAAAAATCTGCCCGGTACAATCGCTCCACCTTCCGAAATTAGCATGATAGTGTTCGATGCTTGACGCAAGCTGCTCTCCCACCCTGCTCAACAACAATCTAAACAGTATCTTGCGCCAGCTGTTCAGTACTGAAATCGCTTCGTAGTTATCCAGTAATGTTTTGTCAGTCTTGTTATGCATAAAATAATGACTTCTGTTTAGTCATTTGGTATCTTTGTATTCATCAAGAAATCCATGCTCATCTTGTACATACTGTATTCCGTCGCCAGATCACCCCATTGTAATTTATAGGTGAAAATGAAACATTACCAGCAGCTTTATTTTTGTTGAGAAACTTAACTGCGTTTACCAATTCCATTCTGATTGGTGTATGACCTCTGTTGTTTTCCCTGATGTACTGCAGCGGTAGCCTTGCTGTAGGTGCTCTAGATTTCAGCATATCGTTGAAGTATCTTGCCATTTCCTCACATACATCTCTACCTCCTATTTTCAGCACTTTCACAAAGCGTTCTCTGGCTTCATAGTTCTTTGCCCTGTTCCCCGTCTTCACTGCTGGTTTCACCATACTTGACAGATAGCATGCAAAACGTTGTGCTGAATAATTCAGACAATGTCAGAAGGGAAGAAACTTTTAGTGACTGTGGAGGAGGGGGGAAGGCGTGGGAAATCACAAAGGCAGTCCCACAGGGTTCAATTTTGGGTCCACTCCTTTTCCTTACATATAGTGGAAAAACCTCCAACTTAACAATCGGCAAGCAACATAGGTGCTTTTTGCAGACGATTCTGGTGTTGTAATAAATCCTATTAGAGAGCAAGTGACAGAAGAGGTGGTAAATTATTAAGCGGTCCTCTGAAAATGGTCTCTCCCTCAATTAAAAAAAAAAAGTTCTACATTCCATTCTGATCAACAAATATACCAACAATTGAGTTAGAACTTGAGCTGGAATCAGTAAATAGGATAGAAAGCTCCAAATATTTTTGTGTACATATTGATGTAAACTTGAACTGGAAGAAGCATATTACTGAGTTTCTCAGACAAGTATGTTCAGCCACGTTTGCTCTTCGTATAATTGCTAATCTTGGAAACAAACACATCGACCTTCGGACGTATTTTGTGTATTTGCATTCGGTAACTGTCTTCTGTAATAATTTAATGAGAGAGATAAGTCATCACTTACGAGGAACCCCCTGAGTGCGAGGTCTCAAATTCAGTCTTTAGTAATGCTAATTTGAAAGTACTGTGTTAACAATTATGATAGGAAAAATGACTCACCATGTGCATCAGAAGGGTGGCAGAACATGAGTGTCCGGGTGCTGCAGAAATAAACCGTCTCTGGGACGTGTCTATTACACTTCACAAAATGAACAGCGTCAACATTCAATAAATGTTCAAAACAAACCATTAACTTGCACCATGAACACCGAACAAAAAATGGCGTGCCACAGTGATCACAAAGGTTCGCACCATCAAGATCAAAGGCGAACTCTTTGGAAGTTACGAACCATGCAGGACATTCAGCTAGGTATGTACTCTTAAAGAATGCATATGAAATGATGCAATGTGCTGGCATGTAACCGAATGCGAAACAGCTTGTTGTGAAACTTACCCTGAAACTGGCTGCCCTATAAGGCGTAGCTACAGATGCTGCAATACTATGTTTTATAGGCCCGGAAAAAAAACATCCAGAGGCTGAATTTGTCCAATGGATCCAGGTGGTATGAACTGCAATGCCATACACTTCTGAGGAGGGGTAGTTTGCTCTAAAGGAGTATAGTTCTTATACGCAGACCAGGACTCAAGCGAAAGGAAATTATTTGGAAGAGCTGTTGGCCTAAACCTGTGCTCATACCGTAGTTATAGTTCTCTTGCGCCTATTTTCCCACTCGTGCTTGCTGCGATGTAAATATTCCCTCCTACCATTGCAACATCATGCCCATGAGAAAGAATCGTTGGGGCCAGAGTACCTCCATCTTCTCGCAGCACAATAAATAATTTTTCAGCCAATTTACTATCCAGATTAACAGTGGTCATAATTGTATACGAATGCATTAAGGCATTGATGTCAGTTGATTTGATGCAACTCTCTTGGTACCTCTAATTTCTAGGGTTTCTTTCATTTGCATTTACTTTTCAAATCCCAGTTGGTCGGATTTGAAAATAAAAATTCCTTACTGAACTATGCGATAATTTTCGAGCCGTGTCAGCAGTTTGGTGTGCATCGTCAAGTTGACGCTTTGTTTGAAATTTCGTTGTCTAACGTCTTCCAATTCTGTAGCACTTTTTGAAGTTATGCAACCATTCACTGCTTCCCTTCAGATCACTGTAATCTACGTCGCGAGCAGTTTGTTGTGCATAACGTAGTACGTAACCTTCACGAACATCCTCTAAACTGAATCCAACACCCTTGAAATGCGCAAACACCAGTTTTTGTAACAAGCTCGCCTTGTCTTCCCTTGAATATCTGAAGTTTTTCTTATGCACGGGAGGATCACATCGTTGCGGACTTACTCGAAATCTCTTCATAATCGTTTTCTTACAATGCTGCGGATGATCCTTCATGTTCGTCTTTATGTTTAGCACTCACTCCTTGGACAACGATTGTGCCTTACTACGTTTTACTGGAGACGGAATTTGTGGCTCCCTGTACGATAGCCGGCCGAGGTGGCCGAGCGGTTCTAGGCGCTACAGTCTGGAACCACACGACCGCTACGGTCGCAGGTTCTAATCCTGCCTCGGGCATGGGTGTGTGTGATGTCCTTAGGTTAGTTAGGTTTAAGTAGTTCTAAGTTCTAGGGGACTGATGACCTCAGAAGTTAAGTCCCATAGTGCTCAGAGCCATTTGAACCATTTTGAACCCTGTACGATAAGGATAATGAAGTACATGGCTCATCACCTGTTTCAGTACCATTTTCAACTGGTAAGCTCGTGTAGTCACCATTGTACTATTCATGTCCATTGTCCGCACAGTCGAACGTTTACACTACACATTCCACTGACTCTTCTTGTAGAAACGCTAATATTTCATCTTCCATTTATTTCACCTTCTGCGAAAATCCTTGGGTTCCTTTCTGGCGACATATCAATTTCGGCTACTGTTGTTGTAGATATAGTGCCATGTTTGTTTTGTTTATCGTTGCCATTGCTCTACTTTATATCAGCAACACCAGCACTTTTCTGGGTTACTAGTCGACTAAGCAGTTCAACTACGTACCGTAGCCTTACGCTGTTCTCTCTGTTGGATACCTCCAGTCCCGCCCCCTGTTGCCTTTAGCAGCCAATATTGTGGTTGATGGGTAGACATGTGGGACGTAAATTGTCGTAAACACTATTTGCCTTATGCGACCTCGCACTCAAGGGATTCCTTGTTATAAAGAAGGTACTGACTGCACAAAAGCGAGCAGTAAGAATAATATGTGGTGTTTACCCACGGACGTCACGTAGATACCTCTTCAAGGAGCCATGCATTTTAACTGCGCCATCCCAATACATACATTCGCTGATGAAATACGTCATTAGTAATCCATCAAAACTTAGGAACGGTGATGTCCATACCTACAACACTAGACGAAAAAAGTACATTACTCAACCGTTTTTAGAGCTTTCAACAGCTCAAATAGGAGTTCAATATGCAACAACAAAAATTTTTGATTATTTACCCAATAACATAAAATGTCTGATAGGTAGCAAAGCAAGTTTTAAATATAATTTAAAATCATTTCTCCTGGATAACTCCTTCTATTCCACTGACGAATTTGTACTTAAAAGCTGGTAGCCAGTAAAGAAAAAAGTTTAGTTGCATGTGTAGGACTAAAAATAATAATGTGTTCATTAATGTTAACACTAATAATGTATAGATATTCTGTAAAATGACTCGTTCAACATCATTTCGATAAAAGAATCGTTCATAAAATCTTTGGAACATGTAGCTAACTAACTAATCTGCTCTTTCTCGTACAAATGTTCTCCTAGCCTTCTCGAATGACTTATTAAATTTAGTAACCATAGTTGCTGTGATGACATCATGATCACTAATTCCTGTCTCCATACTGACTCCGTCAAAAATCTCTGCTCAAGACAGTTTTCGGAAAACCGCAGATCGAGGGGTCCCGTGCAGGGTGGACGGGGACCAGGGAACACTGAGGGTGTTGTACCGATCCCCTTAACCAACAAGTGTGAGGTGCTGCCTTTCACTGAAACTTAAACTGAGCCACTGGGACTCTTTTGACCTGTTTTGGAGAAACCTGTTTTGTCTGGTGTTAGGAGAAGGTAAACGCAAAAGGATAGGGGTCTATTAACCATGGCAGTTCAAATGTACGGTGAATGACGGTACCCCTTAGGGAAATGGAAGCAAGGGACAGGAAAAGACACCAGGTATATTCTGTGTGTGCGCCTGGAGACCCCTACAGTATGTTGAAGAGACTATTCCAGCAGCCATTGAGAGAACAAGGTGCAACCAAATGCACATTGTGGCGCACATTGGAACAAATGATACCTGTCGTCTGTCCCGAAATTGATGGCAGTGAAATTTTTGGGGAACGTGTAAGTGTATATCGAAAGGATACGCTAATGGAAAATGGAGGTGGTGTATTGTCGCAATAGACAAGAAATTCAAATTCACCGAGGTAGAAATTGAAGTTGCATGTGATATTATTTGGGCTAAACTCATTATCAGGGGTGAGCATAAAATGATAATTGGATCCTTCTATTGCCCACCAGACTGATCTCCTGGTGTAACCGAAAAGTTAGACAAAACCTCAGTTCACGTGTACATAAGTTCCCCAATCATGTTGTAATAATCGGTGGAGAATTTAATCATCCAACAATTAATTGGGAAAATTACAGTTTTGTCAGTGGTGGGCGTGATAAGAAATCCTGTGAAACATTACTAAATTCCTTCTCTGAGAACTACCTAGAACAGATAGATAGGTACCTCACTCATGAGGGAAATACATTGGATCTAATCGCAACAGATAGACCTGACCTCTTTCAGGATATCCACATCGAAACCAGTATCAGTGTCTATGACGCGGTTGTGGCAACAATGATTACCAAAGTACAGAGGACAACTAAAATAAACAGAAAGATATACATGTTCAGAAAACAAGATAAAAAAGAAGTATGTCGTATTTCAGTGAGGAACTTGAAGCTTTCAGGACAGTGTAGGAGCTTGTAGGGGAACTCTGGCTCAAGTTTAAAAGACTAGTTGACCATGCACTGGATGGATATGTACCCAGTAGAACAGTTCATAATCGGAGGGAACTCCCATGGTATACAGTCACTGTAAAGAAACTTTTAAAGAAACAGAGATTACGGCATACATGTGCAAAACAAAACACAGGGCTATAGATAGTGAGATGCTGAATGAAACGCATTTGGCTATCAAGAGAGCAATGTGTGATGCCTTCAATGACTACCATAGCAGAATATTTTCAAATGACGTTTCACAAAATCCAAAGAAATTCTACTCGTATGTAAAGGCTGTTAGTGGCATCAAAGTTAATGTCCAGTCCTTAGCGAATGCGGTAGGAACTGAAATTGAGAGTAACAGAGCAAAAGCTGAAATGCTTAACTCTATTTTCAAAGGTTCCTTTACAAAGGAAAACCGAGGAGAACTGCCCCAATTTAATCCTCAAACCACCGAAAAGATGAATGAAATGAGTATTAGTGTCAGTGGTTTTGAGAAACAGCTGAAATCGTCAAAACTAAACAAATCTCCAGACCCCGATTGAATCTATACTGAACTTCCGGCTGAGTTAGCCCCTCTCTTAACTATAATCTATCGTTGATCCCTCGAACAAAAAACCGTGCCCAGTTCTTGGGTACTTGCCGCGCGGGATTAGCTGAGCGGTCTTAGGCGCTGCACTCATGGACTGTGCGGCTGGTCCCGGCGGAGGTTCGAGTCCTCCCTCGGGCATGGGTGTGTGTGTTTGTCCTTAGGGTAATTAAGGTTAAGTAGTGTTTAAGCTTAGGGATTGATGACCTTAGCAGTTAAATCCCATAAGATTTCACACACATTTGAACATTTTTTTCTTGGGTACTCACCTACAAGAAGGGTAGTAGAAGTAATCCACAAAATTACCATCCAATATACTTGACATTTACATCTACATCGATTCGTTGTAGAATCTTAGAACACATAATGAGGTATAATGAACAGAATGACCTCCTCAATGCCAAGCAGCATGCATTTTGAAAACATTGGTCTTGTGAAACGCATCTCACACTTTTCTCATACGACATACTGAAAGCTTTGGAGCAAGGCAGTCAGGTACATGCTGTATTTCTTGATTTCTAAAAAGTATTTGACTCATCACCACACCTATGCTTACTGTTAAAAGTACATTAATACGGGGTATCAAGTGAAATTTGTGACTGGATTGAGGACTTTTTGGTAGGGAGTACGCAGCATGTTATCTTGGATGGAGAGTCATCATCACATGTAGAAGCAACTACAGTGTGCTCCAGGACAGTGTGTGTTGGGACCCTTGCTGTTCATGTTGCTTATAAATGACCTTTCAGATGATGTAGATGTCTATAATGAAGTACTATCTGAAAGAAGCTGCTAAGTATTCAGTCAGATCTTGGTTGGTTGGTTGATTTGGGGGAGGGGGGGGGGGACCAAACAGCGAGGTCATCGGTCCCATCGGATTACAGAAGGTTGGGAAAGGTAGTCGGCCGTGCCCTCTCAAAGGAACCATCCTGGCATTTTGAAATGATTTAGGGGTCAGATCTTGATAAGATTTCAAAGTGGTGAAGATATTGGCAACTTGCTTTAAATGTTCATAAATGCAAAATTTATCACTTCACAAAACAAAAAACGTATTATCCTATGGCTGTAACATCAATGAGCTACTGTTGGAATCGGCCAACTCATACAAATAGCTGGGTGCAACATTTTGTAGGGATATGAAATGAATGATCACGTAGGGTCAGTCATGTGTAAAGCAGGTGGTAGGCTTCAGTTTATTGGTAGAGTACTGGGAAAGTGCAGTCAACCTATAAAGGAGATCACTTACAAATCACTCATGTGACCGATTCTGGAATATTGCTCAAATGTTTGGGGTCCATACCAAATAGGATTAAAAGGGGATATTGAACGTAAGAGAAGGACAGCATGAAGTGTCACAGGCTAGTTCGATCCATGGGAGGGGGTCACAGAGATACTGAAGGAACTGAACTGGAAGGCTCTTGAAGATAGATGTAAACTATGCCGAGAAAGTCTATTAACATAGTTTCAAGAACCAGCTTTAAATTATTACTCTAGGAAAATACTACAACACCCTATGTATCGCTCACATAGGGATCATGAGGATAAGTTTAGAATAATTACTGCCCGCACAGAGGCGTTCTGACAATCATTCTTCCCGTGCACCATACGTGAATGGAACAGTAAGACAGCCTGATAATTGGTACAATGGGACGTACCCTCTGCCACGCACCTCGAGGTGGTTTGCAAAGTCACAGGTTTATTCCTTGCTTATAAGGCCAGCAGTCCTCACCGCTTCTACCACCCACCTGTACGAACTGAGGACAGCCTTAGAATCCAAGCGACAGGGTTCTTCGGTGCTGATGTAGGACCCTGCATGCCTGATAGCTGCAGGCAGGGCCTCTTCCACATCTCGGATTATGTCCCACAGCAGACATACAAAGCACACATTGGCTTCTCTTCTGGCCTGGAGTGCTATTTTCCTAAGGGGCTCCGAAACACCTAAAGTTGGAGCTCCTGATAACTAGTAAACCTATGCCTCATTGTGTCTGCTCAGATCCTGCTGAAGGAACTGCCAACTGTCCACTCACAGAAAGAGACAGGTGCGACCAGATGGCCAGTCTCCACATTGGCTCTCTACCTTGAGCGATAGGAACGTGTAACCATCTGCCATCCTTAGAACTTTTTAAAGGTTACTTACACACACTGTTCAGCTACTGAAATAATTATGTACAGAAATTGCATGTAATATGAAATGTAAATAGTTCTGAGCAATAATGGGTTAAATTCCTACGACTTTATCAGCCAATCCAGATTTATGATTCTTCTTGAATCTTCTTCAGACTGAGCAGCCAAGTTGCAGTTTGATTAACACTAGGACTATCATCTTGCAACAACGGATTAATGTTACATCCCTGTAAAGTTGACAGATAAATATCGGTGGATATCTTCACATTGCTTCCCATAGCCTTGATTCAAAGTACAGTAAAACTCAACCAAAGACCTCTTTCCACATTATTAATACATCTTCAGTTGAAATAGTCTTCTCTGGCTTCTACTATCGTATCTATGCAGTTCACTCAATAGGCTTCCTGGAGTGTAAAGTAAACACAGTGGTGCATATGAGCCACATATACAGAACAACAGAATTTGTCTGATCTGATGACACGAATCTTGTCCTCCATACAGAACACACGAGGTGGCAACAACATCTGTGCGTAGTGGGATGAAATCTGCAACTTCATCAATTAACGATCATGAGTTTTATTCACTCTGTCATGATCACTAAGTGTACCTTATGCACAGGGAGGTGGTAATGGTAGGGACGAATGTGCAGCACGTATTGCTCACATAACTTGACTGAGCAACCAATATTCACATGGGAATGGCAACAGACCCAACTAGCGAAGTAGGCATCATAGTGGTTTCAAGCAACACAGTCACAGTCAGGAAGAGTACGTTCAGAGATTTAGCGTACTTTTCTAAAACTTTAAACGTCAATGCCCAGATAAAGGGCCAATTTTCCTCCCAATTCTTGATTGTGCCAAGTCTCTAATGACCCCATCGTTGGCTTGAGTTGATTAATCCTGCACCGTTTCCCTAACAGGTGTACACTAATCAATTGGCCGTTTTTCTGGTCTGAAAGCTCTCTCCCACCCCATAGCTGTACATTGTAGGTGTGTTTCATACAATATAATACTCGACTCCACCCTCATTATTTTGAAATCTTTAAGTACCATGCACCTTTGTACTCTCACTTATTCAGAATTATTTGAAAAATCCAATCATTTCCTGATCCACTAATATTAGGAGAGAGTGAGTAGAAAAACAATTCAATACATGACAAATTTTCAGTGAAACTTTGCTAATCCCAATCCTCTAGATCTCTGACTCCAAGAGATAACTTTCTCCCAACCTGTTTCTTGAAGACACTGTTCAACACAGTTTGCTTGCTGTAAAAAGTGCTCAAAATAAAATGTGTAAGAGTAATAGTTGTTTTAACTTTCGATCAAATCAAGTCACAACCACGAATTTGGGTGATGGTCTTCGCCCTTCTCTACATATTAATTTTCAGTATGACACTTTTTTCCCAATGATGGAAGACTTTTTGTACACCCTGGTAGTAGAGGTCAGGATTTTGTCTGGTCAGGAAATATTCCACCTCAAAAACTGCCTACCTCAAAACAGTTTCTTCATTCGAGGAAAGAGGAAGAAGCCACTGGGTGCCACGTCAGAAGAATATAGAGGTGAGGCAACGTTTGATTGCCCAAAAAAGCAGTATGTGTGATGTGTGTGACCTTGGCCTATGTAGAAAGAGCTGTGGCAGTGTTGGGGAGTAAAAACACCCCCTTTACATCCTCATGCAACACTTCGTCTTGTCAGCCTTCATAATCTTGTTAACAAATTTTGTTAGTATGCTCCAATGACAATTTCCCAATCATGAGCATAATCTGTTAGCACCACACCACGGCACTCCCATAAAACACTCAGCTTCACTTCGCTTGACGATGTTTTGGTGTTCACCTTGTCCAGTGCCTGCAGAGCCAATGAAGTAACTGCTGTTCAAAGCATTTGCTCTTGACCAATAGGACTGTTATTGTTTAACATGATCTGCATCATCCATATTAACCGTTCAAAATCATTGTCAAATTTGAGTGTTATGCCATTTATGAGGGTACTGCATTTGCTGACACTTGACTGCCACATCCAACCATCCTGTATGAAATTTTACTCTGAGGCAAACTCATCTACTTCTGTACTTATACGTCCATCACCTTACGTTTTACACCATCCTCACTTCCAGCTAAGCAGTAGCTTATCATGTGCTGGACTTTTTTATCTTCTCCGTTGGGCATGGACATCCGCAAGGGGAAATGAAAGGGGGCGCTTGCAACCTCTTGGAATTCTGAACAGACGACTTTCCATTCGTATTGAAATACTCATGCATTTCTAGAGAATACTAACTGCAATTCCGCTAAAATTTTAGTCAGTTCTGGCATTATGTTGCCGAGCTTGACAGGAGAAACTGTGATCTTCCCAGTCACTGCATAACTTACGTGTATTTCGTTGTACGTGTTGATCACAATAAATTACTTCATTTCCTTTGGTTCGGTTGTTTCCTAGAATGAAAACTGCTGTGAACTTTTGCAGGACATTACAAAAACAGAGTTCCTCAACTTTTCTCTATTGTTTTCCTATCAAATTTCAGAAGAATACAGGTCCAGCATCCTAATGTAAGGAGCTGGTCTCTAAATTCCAGGACACCTACTATTTCACACACGATAACAGAATACGAACTGTTGTTGTGTACCTGGGCTGTCTGACATCTGTCACCATCCCTCCCTCAAGTACTCCTCTCCACTAACACCCCCTACCTTTCCCATGCACAGTTGATTCGCTACATTAGTAGCTTATCTTCCATTCATTCACAGCGTAATAGGTGTCTGTAATAGGAGGAATGGGGGGGGAGGGGGGGAGGGGGGGAGGTGAGGATGGAGGTATGTTTATTCACTTCTGAAATCCCGGGTGGAGATTTTTTATTTATTGCATAATTCTCATAATTGTCTGTCATTGCACAGAACCATTGACTTAGCATTGCCAAGGACCATGGAAAATTATGTGACTTTAGGGACCATTATAAAAGCTGGGTTTGTTTGGTTGTTGAGTTGTTCACAGACAATTATGCCTTTTCCTTGATACAGCTGTAGTTTCAGTGCTGCCCTGCAGTCAAGCTGGATGTAATGATTTACAGAACACTGCCAAAATGAAGTCCCTTCCTCACACCGTCCTTATGGAGATGCAGAAAGGGACCATTCCAACTTGCTGGCATGTAAATTCCAGAACCTATACCCAGCACAAAACAAAGATGGCAGCAGTATAGCTGTCCAGCACCTGCCTCCAATAATCACGAGGACATGCCCTCCTGCCGCTGCACAACTTTATCGTAGCAATAATTTACGGTTTATCTGTGGTTGAAGAAGAACTGTCAAGGTTTGCTGAGACCACATTCTGTTTTATAGAAGAGTCTGAAGAACACGGTCTAGCAATAGTGAGGTGTGTTCATCTGTTCATCTATGGACCCAAATACTTTATTCTGTTGTTGTTGTTGTGGTCTTCAGTCCTGAGACTGGTTTGATGCAGCTCTCCATGCTAATCTATCCTGTGCAAGCTTCTTCATCTCCCAGTACCTACTGCAACCTACATCCTTCTGAATCTGCTTAGTGTATTCATCTCTTGGTCTCCCTCTACGATTTTTACCCTCCACGCTGCCCTCCAATGCTAAATTTGTGATCCCTTGATGCCTCAAAATGTCCTATCAACCGATCCCTTCTTCTAGTCAAGTTGTGCCACAAACTTCTCTTCTCCCCAATCCTATTCAATACCTCCTCATTAGTTACGTGATCTACCCACCTCATCTTCAGCATTCTTCTGTAGCACCACATTTCGAAAGCTTCTATTCTCTTCTTGTCCAAACTGGTTATCGTCCATGTTTCACTTCCATACATGGCTACGCTCCATACAAATACTTTCAGAAACGACTTCCTGACACCTAAATCTATACTCGATGTTAACAAATTTCTCTTCTTGAGAAACGCTTTCCTTGCCATTGCCAGTCTACATTTTATATCCTCTCTACTTCGACCATCATCAGTTATTTTGCTCCCCAAATAGCAAAACTCCTTTACTACTTTAAGTGTCTCATTTCCTAATCTAATTCCCTCAGCATCACCCGACCTAATTTGACTACATTCCATTATTCTCGTTTTGCTTTTGTTGATGTTCATCTTATATCCTCCTTTCAAGACACTGTCCATTCCGTTCAACTGCTCTTCCAAGTCCTTTGCTGTCTCTGACAGAATTACAATGTCATCGGCGAACCTCAAAGTTTTTACTTCTTCTCCATGAATTTTAATACCTACTCTGAATTTTTCTTTTGTTTCCTTTACTGCTTGCTCAATATACAGATTGAATAACATCGGGGAGAGGCTACAACCCTGTCTCACTCCCTTCCCAACCACTGCTTCCCTTTCATGCCCCTCGACTCTTATAACTGCCATCTGGTTTCTGTACAAATTGTAAATAGCCTTTCGCTCCCTGTATTTTACCCCTGCCACCTTTAGAATTTGAAAGAGAGTATTCCAGTCAACATTGTCAAAAGCTTTCTCTAAGGCTACAAATGCTAGAAACGTAGGTTTGCCTTTTCTTAATCTTTCTTCCAAGATAAGTCGTAAGGTCAGTATTGCCTCACGTGTTCCAACATTTCTACGGAATCCAAACTGATCTTCCCCGAGGTCAGCTTCTAACAGTTTTTCCATTCGTCTGTAAAGAATTTGCGTTAGTATTTTGCAGCTGTGACTTATTAAACTGATAGTTCGGTAATTTTCACATCTGTCAACACCTGCTTTCTTTGGGATTGGAATTATTATATTCTTCTTGAAGTCTGTGGGTATTTCGCCTGTCTCATACATCGTGCTCACCAGATGGTAGAGTTTTGTCATGACTGGCTCTCCCGAGACCATCAGTAGTTCTAATGGAATGTTGTCTACTCCCGGGGCCTTGTTTCGACTCAGGTCTTTCAGTGCTCTGGCAAACTCTTCACGCAGTATCTTATCTCCCATTTCGTCTTCATCTAAATCCTCTTCCATTTCCATAATATTGTCCTCAAGTACATTATTCTAAAGGAGTGAAAATACCATTCTTCGCACTAGTGCGAAAGAAATAGAAGTGTGAAATTTCAGTCTTGATTGAATCTTAGGCTCTTATGAGTCTATTGTACCAGCCTTTACGAGGTTGTTTCGGGAGGTTCCCATATCCGTTTCATCGAATGTTGGCCCTGGTTACACTTTACCCAAACCACCTGTAAAATGTAGCTCAAAAAACACATTTCATTAAACTTTAAAATATGCAAGAAATCTATTAACATTATTAGATATGAAGTTTTGGCAAACAAAGTGTTATGGATGGCACCAAAGTCGAATACTTGTTTATAAAGTTTATTGCCATTTCTCACATTTGTAAAATACACTGATCAGCCAGAACAGTATGACTACTATTGAATGCATTATGGGAACAGCAGTGATCAATGTCTTATAAATAATTACTATTAAAAACAGTCTTGATCACGATTTATTTAACAAGGTGACCTGTTTCGACCACTACTGTGGTCATCTTCAGACCATTGAGTAGGAACCTCTTTCTCCAACAGAGAACCTACTATAAACCCATCCAGGTGACAGCAGCATCAACTGGTGAGGAATGACTGCTAATCAGACGCATGCACGGTGCATGTAGTATCAGCGAGCGCGCTGTCCATGTATAGAATGGAGAAGGCACACGTGAACAGACTGTGATGACTCGGAGATTCAGCACGAGCACTTCGGAAACTAAACGATTTGTCTGGCGTTCAAGGAGTGCTGTGGTGAGTGTCTTCAACATATGACAAAATTAAGTTGAAATCACGTCCAGACATCGTGGGGCCAGGTGGCCATCCACATTACAGATGGCGAACATCATAGGCTGGGTAGACTCGTAAAACAGGACAGTTGGTGAACTGTGGCAGAACTAACATCAGACTTTAATGCTGAGCAGAGTACAAGTGTGTCTGAACACACAGAGCACTGAACACTCTTAACGATGGGCCTCTGCATCCAACAATCCTGCAAGTGCCAATGTTAACACCACGACATCGGCGGTATGACTGAATTGAGTGTGTGACCATTGGTACTGGACGTTGGCGTAGTAGCAGAGCATTGCACGGTCTGGTGAATCCCATTACCTTCTTCATCATGGGAGGGCACAAATCCATCGTCATCCAGGGCAACAACTCCTTGCGCCTGTACTGGGAGATGGAGACAAGCTGTCGGCAGCTCCATTATGCTCTGGAGAACATTCACGTGAGCATCCATGGCTCCAGTGGAGCTTGTGAAAGGTGCCGTGATGGTCAGGGAGTGTCGTACAATGGTTGCAAATCACATACACCCCTTCATGATGATCACATTTCACAACAGCAGTGGTATTTTTTGACAATATAATGCGCCATGTCATAAGGCCAGAGTTGTGATGGAGTGGTTCGAGGAACACAGTGCCGAGTTCCAACTGGTGTACCGGTCTCCCAACTCACCAGATCTGAACCCGATCAGACTCATCTGGGGTGTGATTGGATATGGTGTCAGAGCTCATCAACCCCTCCCCCTAATTTATGGTAATTAGGTGACTAAAGCCCATGCCACGCAAGACGGCTCTTCTGCGCATTAAGTCGGAGCCGTAAAGAAGTGTGGAGGGATGAGAACTGCGCATGCGGGCAGAGAGCGGGCAAACAGAGTCCACGTTGCCGAATTGCGTTGCTGCGAACAACAGTCAGGCTCATTTGCCTACGGAACGTCATATAATATGTTCAAATCTATGAAAGGGATAGTACATATTGAAACCAATATCGATCAATCGTCATGAGAGAAATATTAATACACGCCTTGACGACGCTATGTCCACTGCTCCCCAGATTTACTCTGCATGACATCGGGAGGCGAGAACAGCTGACACAGCTTTGAGAAGACGAGAAGTACAATTTTTCTCAAAATGACAATTGTCTAACTGCTTGCAATAATTACCATTTATTGCAATCTGAACTGTATTATAAGCAAAAATTTAATACACAACAAAATTAACTTCAAGCACAAACCGAAATCATTATGTTTGCTTGGATAACTGCTTTTACTCAATACAATTTTTAAAAATGTGTAAGGTGTGTGTGTGGATGTATTTGACTATAGTTAAGTGTAATCACTGTGCGTGAAAAAGAGTTAATGGTATAAAAGACTAATGTAAAAGTATATCACAAAAATGGTCAGTAAGTTGTCATATTTTTCGTTGTTTACGTGCATTATGAGTGTAAACTAACTTGTTCGACGTTACAGTGAAAGACCGCATTTATAATCCATTGAACAAGCAAACAATGACCCTTCATCTGCAAATAACTCCAGGGAATGCTGACCGATAACGTCGAAAACCACCGACATCTCAATAAGTAAGAGTTACCGTCATTTTAGGGCGTTATCCTGTTCGTGAGTTGAAAATGACCAATACAATGTGCCCTTACATACCACTCTCTTGGTGAGGGGTTATCTAGTCAAAAACAACTTGACAACTCTATCCTGGGCTCCCTACAGTCCTGTTCTCACTCCCACAGACTTTTGATTCTCTAGTTCAAGATATCCTTGAAAGGTCACTGTTTCGAGACAACTGATAATGTCAAAGCTGTTGTTACATGTGCCATGAATGACATTCCAAACTACGCTATTCTGAACAAGAATTTTTTTATGGACTTAGTTACATTACTTTCAGGACAAACTTTGTAATTATTTCCTATGCTGGTCATGGACTTTGCAAATGCGCACAAACTACATACTTCATTTCTCGCACATAACTAATTTAGCTTATATTTTGTATAACAATTAGAAAGGTGCTTTTTTTGAAATTCACAGGTGCTTATGAGTAAAACGTAAATGTTCGTATGTCCAGTCAGCCAACGGAATTCTTCTTCTCCCTTCCGTGTTTACTCATAAGAGATGATGCAACTCTTCTCGAGGTTACGTTAGCAAGAGAAGGTCCAATGTGTGATAGAGCATTTTCTACTGTATCACGGAAAATATCTTACTTCCAAGTCAAAAATGTTGCACACAGTTGGTAACTCATCACACATTGCAACTCTATCACTAACATTTGTTTGGTAACAAATCAGTAAGTGCCAGCATTAATGTCCTTCAACTATCTCTTCAAAATAAGTGAGTGATTTACAGCTAAAATCAGGAGTATTTTCCGTCAGACCTAGTTGAACACGACAATCTTCCTGCCACTATTCTGAACAGAGTTCATAGTAGACCATTAGATATGGCACTGACAGCTTACGCCAGCCAAATAATTCACTCCTTTGGCATAGTCTAGCGCATTTACTCCCTTATGTCAACCCATCACATCTTCGTTGTGCCCATATTAGGCCCTTCATAAATGGGACAGGCACATAGCCTTGTATCATCTCCATGTACCATCTATACTACGATCAGAAGTTTTTCTCAGTAGCAATAGATTCCAGATCACCTGCAAGTGGCTGAAGTTATTATTAGCAATGCCACACCAGGAAACTAAACTTTTGGTGATGTAAGGCTGAGGACACCGATTCATTTAATTTTGTCCGTCACGATGGGGTCTAAATTGCACTGTTGAGGGCAATAGGCTCCATAGAAAACATGAACTGCAACCAATTGTAGCTCTGCAGCTCTCGAGAACATTCCTGGTCAGCTGAGAGAGCATGAGAACTGACAAGGGGAGGCCGCCAATTGTGAAATTCAGATTCGATTCATACTGCGCATAATAAAAGCTCATGGCCAGAGGTGTAATGTGGCAAAGCACCAAGATGCACTTCTCAATATTAATATTATTAAGGAATACACCCGACTGACTACACAAAATAAGAGGGCACGTACATTCGCGAGTGGTGGTTCAAAATAAGACTTAATACTGTAAGGGAAGTGAGTCATAAGCGTAGTTACGTCGGCACACACTCAGATGTTTGTAGGTGTTTCCTTTGTCACTTCTACAATATTCACTACTGATGTGTTGTTCCTCTGTTGCTCATTCCGATCATGATTCTGCCCTGAGTTTATAGGCGTAATGTTATTTTGCGCTTGGGACTGATAGGGTTGATTGCTAATCGGGTACTGTCACTGCACATTTCGAGGGTGAGTCGTGTTGTTGTTACTACATTGAGGCTGAAAATTACAGTAAGCGTTACCCCACTGATTCCCGTTATCGATTCTATTCCAGTTTCGTTTCCGGTTACCAGAGTAGCCAGAGTAGTTTCTGTCACCATTTTTATTTTTCCTTTTATACCCTGGGTTAAAAGTTTGGTTATAGTTATTACCAAAATTGCCGCCCAAACTCGGGTCTGGCATATGCGCTGCTGAGGTGGGATCAACAAAAGCCAGTCGTGACTCAGCCGTGCACACTCCATTGTTGATGCCGTCCTGTGGCTGGCGCTGCGAAACATGGTTGCCACCACTGCTACGCAAATTATTTGGTTACTGTTGCTCTGTCTTGCATCTTCATTGATTAAGTCAACAGAATCCAAGACAGATAGAAAATACTCCAAATTGCTTTCGGGTACTTGTACTAACTTTTCCCGAATATTAAGCGGTAGTTTGGCTTTCAGAATGCTTAGGACGTCAGTGTGTGCACTGGCTCGTCCCAGAACCTCGTCTTATTTAAATATTTCTCAAAATACTTTCAAAATGATCCAAATTTTGGATTATATTGTTCAGGGTTGAATAGGGCTTTTATTAATCTCCCTTGAACGCCATGTGACCAGTACTTTGAAGGAAACGCGTTTTCAAACTGTTCTAATGTCTGACAAGTTTCTGACATTTCCATCGTCCATAACGCTCCATTGCCTTGAATGTAACCTGTAATGTATCGTATATTTTGCTGTTCCGACCACGTTTTAGGCAATACATTTTTGAATGACTTTATAAAAATTACCGGACGCACAGACTTCTTTCCAGGGATAAACATTTGAAACTGTCGGTGTTTTATAAGACTCTCTTCTCACAAAACTCATGACAAAGTGGGTTCAGCTATCTGCTGTTTGTTTCTTTCATCACGGTGTCGTTAGTTACCGTACATCTCATAATTTGGTGAACACACATGTACAATCGGGGTAGGGTGTTCACTAGTTGCAATATTGCTCTTACCTGTGGGTATGTTGTCAAGCTCTTCTTCTGGGTCTTGGTGTCGTTCTTTCATTGTACTAAGTTTCCTGTTAAGTTGCTCGACTATTTGATTCTGCCAGCCTGGTAAGTCCTGTGTCAAAGTTTTCTGTATCTGACCTATGTCAGTTCTCAGTTTAACTACAGATATGTTTTGTATACTTGTTCCATTCTTACTGCCTTTTTAACTCCGTTTCTAGAGTAAGGTTTATGTACATGTCTTTTTCTTCGCGAAAGTCCTCACACCACTATTTTGTCATGTTCTCAACTTGATTTACAGCTTCCTGCATTTTTTTATTGAGTTCAGTTTGCTGTACACTCATGGCACTGAAATTTTCAGTTAACTTACGTATCTGATCCGGCCCATCCTTAACTGTGGTTTTAAAATTATCAATATCCTGGTTCATGGATTTTAAATCTTAACGTACCACTTCTATTACCTGATCCGCTACCTCTCTTTTTAGTTGTGTCAGTTGTGTTTTCAGGTTACTGTGAATATCAGTAAGGGGTTTTACATCACTGCCATCTTGTTCATTTGTGTGGCTACACTCCCTATCTGTTGTGACATTGTCTACCTATGTAGTGACACTGGTTACCTGAGTTGTTACATTCCCTATCTGTGCTGTGACATTGTCTTCCTGTGTAGTGACATTGCTTATCTGTGCTGTGACATTTCCTGTCTGTGTATTCATTTGGGCTGTTACATCCCCTATCTGTGTTGTGACATTTCCTATCTGTGTATTCATTTGGGTGTTACCTGAGTTACAAATTGTGACATCATATCTGTCTGCACTACTCTAAACATCTGCATAATGTCTGGCTCTACCGGACCTTGTACATTTGCGGAATCTGGAACAGTTTCCGAAGTTGACATATTACCGTCTGTCGCTAGCGACTGAGTACCACTAGTCGCTGTGACTGCATTACCAGTATCTGCAATGTTTTCTACTTTTGTGTTAGGCACAGGTTGAGCAACTGATTTCTCATTCGATGAATTATCCATCGTTTTGGTTTGTGATCTTAATTTCACTATAGCTGCATATTGCCGTAAATCAGCGTGCAGCCGAACTTCCACTACTATTGCGGCTCGTACTACACGTAAACAAATAACAGATGACGTCGCGCTCGTTCGTGAAATTCAACAAAGTAAAATATGTCTCTGGTGAAACAGGAGACAGATAAGTGACTTTAACGCCCGCAATCAGTGAAAATAATCCGCCATCTTGTGATACATTCACGTATAATATACTTACAAAAATCTACAAAACTATTTGAAAAAGAAATTAAAAAAAAATTGCGTGCTACGTAGTGTAATTCTACCCCACATTTGCGATCAACCACAAGCGTAGTAGTGCTGTTGCCCTTACCTTACGTATTTTCTTTTGGCGGTTGGTTTCCCTTGGTAATGGGTTTAACGTTTAATGTTCCAAAATTTCCTTCTTTTCCAATTTTTTTAGGATATACATTTGTAAATTTTATCGACTGATTTCGGTAATAATGTTCTTGTCTGGTACGCAATTGGCGTAACATGTAACAGAAACAATTGGTTATAGTCACAATAATGGATGGAAAATATTACTTAAATATTTCAGCTTATAATTTGTACTAATTTTTTTCTGAAACAAAGGTCATGGCAGTCGGTCGCCACTGTACACGCCCTCTTTAAATTGTTAGAAACTTAGCCGGTGTCGTAATTTTGAAACGAGAGTTAGTAGGATTGTTGCGTAATAAATATTTCGCATGGAGCGCCGTTGCGACACAGGCAAAGGTCAATTGTGGAAATTAAGCCACTGAATATTAAAGGTAACGTTATTAAGAAATATATCTTAGCAACACCAATGGAACGGCAAATGGTGAAGAATCAGTCACACTTGCCTGCAAGGGTTGTCTGGAAGGTGTGATATGTGTTAAGTGTTAGTCATGATTTATCTGTTAGTGTATATCATGCTATTACTTACACTACCCACCCCTTTCAAAACTGATACAAACCCTCCCATTTACATCACATTTTATAAAAGGGTAAGAAACATTCTGCATTAAGTATAAAATTATGTATCATATTATCACAATTATGTAAACTGCTGGCCACCGTAAATGCAACACCCTGAAGGAAGCATCCGAATCGAGTGAAATTTACACCATGAGATATGCAACTGATTAGAATTTCAGCGCAGATGCACATCACGCGCGCCTGTGGCGCCACCTCATAGCACCATTTAAGGCTTGGCGATTTCGACGAGTGTACGTTCGGCACGTGTGTTTACCTTATGGTTGTTTCACAAGACGATCAGTTATGCCTCGTAGACAACAGCGAACATCTTTTGATCAAGTATCCGAGTTCGACAGAGGAAGGATAGTGGCTTACCGAGATTGTGGATTATCATACAGAGAAATCGCTAGTCGTGTTGGACGAAACCAAACAACTGTAATGCGGATATGTGACCGTTGGATGCAGGAGGGTACGACGGACCGACGTGGTCGATCGCATTCACCTCGGTGCACCACTGCACGTGCTGATAGGCAAATTGTGCGCATGGCAGTGACGGATCGCTCAGTGACATCCCGAACCATAGCACAGCACATTGCGTCTGTAACGCATCATCCAGTGTCTGCGCGTACCATTCGACGCCATTTACAGCAGAGTGGTCTGTCCGCAAGACGTCCATTGCTTCGTCTACCATTGACGCAGAACCACAGACGTCTCCGTCGCCAGTGGTGTGATGACAGACGGATGTGGACGGCAGAATGGAATGACGTTGTCTTTACTGACGAGGCACGCTTCTGTCTGCAGCACCACGATGGTCGGATTCGAGTGTGGAGACACCGTGGGGAGAGGACGCTGGACAGCTGCATTATGCACCGCCACACTGGTCTTGCACCAGGTATTATGGTATGGGGCGGTATTGGATATTACTCTCGCACGCCTCTAGTACGCATTGCCGGTACTTTAAATAGCCGGCGCTACATATCCGAGGTGCTGGAGCCAGTTGTCCTTCCTTACCTTCAGGGCTCGGCCACAGCCATATTTCAACAGGATAATGCGCGACCACACGTGGCACGCATTGTCCAAAGGTTCTTCGTCAATAACCAGATTGAATTGCTTCCCTGGCCGGCTCGCTCTCCGGATCTTTCGCCGATAGAAAACATGTGCTCCATGGTTGCTCAACGAGTGACCCAGATTACATGCCCAGCTGTCACACCAGATGATCTTTGGCAACGTGTGGAAGCTGCTTGGACTGATGTACCCCAGGAACACATCCAACGTCTCTTTGACTCAATGCCGAGACGTGTGGCAGCGGTGATCTCCAATAATGGCGGCTACTCTGGCTACTGATTCTGGCAGGAACCACATGTCAGACGTCTGTAAACGTAATCATTTGATACTTGGTCAACATGTTATCTACAAAATAAATTTTGTTGTGCTACCTCTTGTCTTTCTTGGTGTTGCATTTACGGTGGCCAGCAGTGTAATTATTCATACAATAACATATCATCTCTTAATCTAATATCCTTCGCAGTTTGTTAACATCTTTGTACTCAGGTTTGCATAGACCAACTGGATAAGAGATTACTTTCAAAGAATAGCATAGGCAACTAACTATACTTGGATGGCGGGAGAGACTGGCTGGCTATCGAGACTACCGATGACTAGAGCGGAGCGTGAAGACGACTTAAATACTTAGCAGGCACTATCCTCTAACAACCGAGGACGACTTGTTCCAAACCTAGCGGGCACACTCCTCCAGAGACCGCGTCGGCTGCTGTCGACATTACAATCGAGACCACCGCTGACTCCAGCGGAGCGTGAAGACGACTTAATCACGTACCAGGAGCAGTTTTGGGTGCCGTTATCACACTTCCACACTGGTATGTTTATCTAATGGTGGATAATAGGATAGTATAAGAAGTAGGGTGATAGCATAATAACTAGTGGGATAGTGTAAGAAGTAGTCGGATAGTGTAAGAAGTTGGGGGAATTCGGTGCAGAAAAATTTTATTGCAGAAGAAACACCGAAAACAACTAGGGATCCGACGGTCGTCACTCCGCCCGTTAACACAGAACGTTAACGTCCCAGCGAGAATAGATGATTCCGCCCGGATCTCATGGATCTAACCTTAACCTCACTCGATTACTTATGGACCAATACTTCTCGTTAAATTTTGTGTGAAAGTCTCCCCACAACAAAACAATTACCACTTTACTAGGAAACACAACACTAAGTAAAGTCATCCTGTCCCCCCCCCAACCCCCCTCCCCCCCCCACGAACCATGGACCTTGCCGTTGGTGGGGAGGCTTGCTTGCCTCAACGATACAGATAGCCGAACCGTAGTTGCAACCACAACGGAGGGGTATCTGTTGAGAGGCCAGACAAACGTGTGGTTCCTGAAGAGGGGCAGTGAAACGTCCCCTTAGAAAAATTGTACATGACTGTGCTTAAACTGACACACAATATTTTTTTAGCGCAACGCAATCTGACTTTCAGTAATCCCTACAAGAGAATGGCCCTGACTAAATTAACCTATACGTTTCACAAATCACTTACCTCACAAAAATCTTCGTTACTCGAACTACTGCAATATAGCGAGCGCCACTACTGCCAGCTAAATAAAAGATTCAAACTACGGAAGGCACTAACTACTGATAGGCATAGTTAGCAAATGAAAGATTTTAATACAGAACAAACAATGTATTTACCTTAATAGTCATAATATATATATAGCAGTTCATGACATCCATTATTACAAATGTACTGTTTCTGATGGACACACCTCCAGATTATCCATTCTCAAAAATCCGCCATCTCACTTCCCCACATCCACCACTGCTGGCAGCTCACCTCCAACTGCGCAACGCTACGCGCTGTTAACATCCAGCTGCCCAACACTACAATGGCAGACAACAATGCAAACTAGCCACAGACTGCACACAGCACAGCCAGTGATTTTCATACAGAGCGCTACGTGGCGTTACCAATATAAAAAACTAAACAGCCTACTTACAGCAGCAGCCTTTACAGTAGTTGCAGGGGCAAAAGTCTGGATGATTGACTCATCTGGCGTTGTAACACTAACCAAAACGGCCTTGCTGTGCTGGTACTGCGAACGGCTGGAAGCAAGGGGAAACTACAGCCGTAATTTTTCCTGAGGGCATGCAGCTTTACTGTATGGTCATATGATGATGGCGTCCTCTTGGGTAAAATATTCCGGAGGTAAAATAGTCCCCCATTCGGACCTCCGGGCGGGGACTACTCAGGAGGACGTTGTTATCAGGAGAAAGAAAACTGGCGTTCCACGGGTCGGAGCGTGGAATGTCAGATCCCTTAATCGGGCAGGTAGGTTAGAAAATTTAAAAAGGGAAGTGGATATGTTAAAGTTAGATATAGTAGGAATTAGTGAAGTTCGGTGGCAGGAGGAACAAGACTTTTGGTCAGGGGAATACAGGGTTATAAATACAAAATCAAATAAGGGTAATTCAGGAGCAGGTTTAATAATTAATTAAAAAAAAGGATTGCGGGTAAGCTACTACAAACAGCATAGTGAACGCATTATTGTGGCCAAGGTAGACACGAAGCCCACGCCTACTACAATAGTACAAGTTTATATGCCAACTAGCTCTGCAGATGATGAATAAATGAAATGTATGATGAGATCAAACAAATTATTCAGGTAGTGACGGGAGACGAAAATTTAATAGTCATGGGTGACTGGAATTCGAGAGTAGGAAAAGGGAGAGAAGGAAACATAGTAGGTGAATATGGATTGGGGGTAAGAAATGAAAGAGGAAGCCGCCTTGTAGAATTTTGCGCAGAGCATAACTTAATCATAGCTAACACTTGGTTCAAGAATCATAAAAGAAGGCTGTATACGTGGAAGAAGCCTGGAGATATTGGAAGGTTTCAGATAGATTATATAATGGTAAGAAAGAGATTTAGGAACCAGGTTTTAAATTGTGAGACATTTCCAGGGGAAGATGTGGACTCTGGCCACAATCTGTTGGTTATGAACTGTAGATTAAAACTAAAGAAACTGCAAAAAGGTGGGAATTTAAGGAGATGGGACCTGGATAAATTGACTAAACCAGAGGTTGTAGAGAGTTGCAGGGAGAGCATTAGGGAACGACTGACAAGAATGAGGGAAAGAAATACAGTAGAAGAAGAATGGATAGCTTTGAGAGACGAAATAGTGAAGGCAGCAGAGGATCAAGTAGGTAAAAAGACGAGGGCTAATAGAAATCCTTGAGTAACAGAACAGATACTGAATTTAATTGATGAAAGGAGAAAATATAAAAATGCAGTAAATGAAGCAGGCAAGAAGGAATACAAACGTCTCAAAAATGAGATCGACAGGAAGTGCAAAATGGCTAAGCAGGGATGGCTAGAGGACAAATGTAAGGATGTAGAGGCACATTTCACTAGGGGTAAGACAGATACTGCCTACAGGAAAATTAAAGAGACCTTTGGAGAAAAGAGGACCATTTGCATGAATATCAAGAGCTCAGATGGGAACCCAGCTCTAAGCAAAGAAGGGAAAGCAGAAAGGCGGAAGGAGTATATAGAGGGTCTATACAAGGGCGATGTTCTTGAGGACAATATTATGGAAATGGAAGAGGATGTAGATGAAGAAGAAGTGGGAGATATGATACTGAGTGAAGAGTTTGACAGAGCACTGAAAGACCTAAGCCGAAACAAGGCCCCGGGAGTAGACAACAATCCAATAGAACTACTGACAGCCTTGGGAGAGCCAGCCCCGACCAAACTCTACCATCTGGTGAGCGAGATGTATGAGACTGCCGAAATACCTTCAGACTTCAAGAAGAACGTAATCATTCCAATCCCAAAGAAAGCAGGGGTTGACATGTGAAAATTACCGAACTGTCAGTTTAATAAGCCACGGCTGCAAAATACTAACACGAATTCTTTACAGACGAATGGAAAAACTGGTAGAAGCCGACCTCGGGGAAGATCAGTTTGGATTCCGTAGAAATGTTGAAACACGTGAGGCAATACTGACCCTACGACTTATCTTAGAAAATAGATTAAGGAAAGGCAAACCTACGGCAGGTTCGAATCCTGCCTCGGGCATGGATGTGTGTGATGTCCTTAGGTTAGTTAGGTTTAAGTAGTTCTAAGTTCTAGGTGACTGATAACCTCAGATGTTAAGTCCCATAGTGCTCAGACCATTTGGACCAAACCTACGTTTCTAGCATTTGTAGACTTAGAGAAAGCTTTTGACAATGTTGACTGGAATACTCTCTTTCAAATTCTGAAGGTGGCAAGGGTAAAATACAGGGAGCGAAAGGCCATGAAAGGGAAGCAGTGGTTGGGAAGGGAGTGAGACAGGGCTGTAGCCTATCCCCGACGTTATTCAATCTGTATATTGAGCAAGCAGTAATGGAAACAAAAGAAAAATTCGGAGTATGAATTAAAATCCATGGAGAAGAAATAAAAACTTTGAGGTTCGCCGATGACATTGTAATTCTGTCAGAGATAGCAAAGGACCTGGAAGAGCAGCTGAACGGAATGGACAGTGTCTTGAAAGGAGGATGTAAGATGAACATCAACAAAAGCAAAACGAGGATAATGGAATGTAGTCGATTTAAATCGGGTGATGCTGAGGGTATTAGATTAGGAAATGAGACGCTTAAGCCAGGTATGGAAGTGAAACGTGGACGATAAATATGGAACTGAAACGTGGACGATAAATAGTTTCGACAAAAATAGAATAGAAGCTTTCGAAATGTGGTGCTACAGAAGGATGCTGAAGATTAGATGGCTAGATCACATAACTAATGAGGAGGTATTGAATAGAATTGGAGAGAAGAGAAATTTGTGGCACAACTTGACTAGAAGAATGGATCGATCGGTAGGGCATTTTCTGAGGCATCAAGGGATCACCAATTTAGTATTGGAGGGCAGTGCAGAGGGTAAAAATCGTAGAGGGAAACCAAGAGATGAATACACTAAACAGATTCAGAAGGATGTAGGTTGCAGTAGGTACTGAGAGATGAAGAAGCTTGCGCAGGATAGAGTAGCATGGAGAGCTGCATCAAACCAGTCTGGACTGAAGACGTCAACAACAATTCAATTTTCTACTCTGTCGTGGACAAATTTGAATTCTTTGCACAAGTCGTCTATAACATTGCTATTATCATTAAATTTGGAAAAAGGAACAGTTAAAACGGTTCCGGAGATAATCCTCGCGGCAACTTTTCGATCGATTATTTCCTCCACCTGTTCCTCCAGATTACTTATATTTATTAAGTCTGAAGTGACTAGTTTCTCCTTAAAGTCACGTTCCACGTTATCTACTCAGGTACTAACACATGCAATTTGCGATTGAACCATAGGTATTAATTTATCCTGTTTTTCCAAAGTCTCTTTTAAAGTGTGCAACCTCTGCTTTACAGCATCAAATGTAACATTGCATACGCATGTTCAGTTTCTGCATTATTATTACATTTACCTTCAATATCAAATTCTAGTTTTTTTGATAAGTCCTGAAATTTGTTGCTCTGTGTATGACTAAAGTCAGTGAACAGTTGGTTTACATGGATAGTCAGGGAATTAATTCAGTCTGTAAATCTAATTGCAAACTCTCCACATTATCATTTAAGACATTGAACTTAGCATTTAAAACCCCACCCTGTGCTTCTAGTTTTTCACTTAAAGTAGCACTTAGTTCCTTTCTTATAGCAGCTGAATCCGCCTTCTGTTCATCTAATCAAGCATTTAGTCGAGTATTCACTAAGTCTAATTTAAAACTTGGTGCTTTTATTAAATTTGCTACCTTAGTCCAGTCTGGCATTTCTTTTCTCACTGTCATGTCCGTGGCCGGTTCTGTAGTTTCCCCAGTTTTTTTAGTATTATCCATATTCCCCTTACTTTTAGCTCCAGTTGTCGTTAAAATAAATTCACCTCTGAGTATAATAACTATACTAACAGTCTATTGTTGAACAGTATCCTCAACTTCACACTCAAATAATTATTGTCTTTCGCTCACGTGGCGTGGAGTTTTAGGCTGCGTCGGTGAGCCGTTGTGGAATCAGCGCCGGTGAAGAGCACGGGCGCCGGCAGCGTCGAAGGTTGGTTTCAGCGTTGGTGCCGTTGAACGGGTTTTTAGTCAGCACCGGTGAGCAGCACTGGCGCCGCTGGCGTCGGTTGCTGGTTACGGGGTCCACGCCCCCGCCATGTGTATGAGGGCTGCTTGCTCTCCACACTGGATCTTCGTCGTCGAATATATCTCGTCTTAACTCTTCTTAGTCTAAACTGTTGAGATTTTCCTTGCGTCTTTTCTTGTATGGTATTTATTAATTTTCACCCTTTTTTTACTGTTTATGCAGAATCCCACTATGCGAAACAATTTCCCTGTCTTGTTACTATTGGTTGCTATGGCAACTCACAATATCTTTTTATCTCGATTTATTTTCAAAATTCCTCTTTCTTAGAGTCCTGACCACGTCGGTTGCCACGTTCTAACGGTTTCGGCGAAAAGAGAAGTGGTGCAAAACTAGATTGCGAACTTCACACCTCTCTTACTACAGTTGACTTACTTGAAACGTTTCCAAGATGCTACTCCAGACGGATGTAAAAATAAATCTGCGTAACGGAAAATAATAAACGCTAAAATGAAGATTTGGCCCTGTCTGACTACCCCCTGAAGCAGATCTTAGTATCTCTTAATGGACTTTAACATATAAATTACAACCTAAACATAAATTAATGATTAAGATAACTAATACTACTAAATGATAAATGTTGTTCTTGCTTATATATTTATTGTGGATTAAAAAAAAAACAACTTTATATTAAAAATGGCTCTGAGCACTATGGGACTTAACATCTATGGTCATTAGTCCCCTAGAACTTAGAACTACTTACACCTAACTAACCTAAGGACATCACACAACACCCAGTGAACATTATATTACAAAGTTTACATTTCCTAAGTAAAATTACTAGTCATTTGCCCAACTCTGCAGAGAGCAGAGACAGCAAGTCCGTCTGTATCAACAAAGGTGATATTGAGCGACCTTCACACACGGGCGCTTACGACGGAAGACCTCGACTCTCCACTGCTGGCTTCCCAGCAAGGCTCAGCTCCCCACCATCGTAATTCCGAAAACGAATCATATTCCCGAAGCCACGGAATATTCTCCCTCTCTACAGATTCTTCTGAACGCCGACCAACCATATTTTAGTCTTTTGTTGTCTAGCGCGGGAAGTTTGCCAGGAAAAACCTATACTCGTACAATGGTACGCTCCTGAGTAAAAAATCTTGGAAATAACCCAGCCTGCATGGTTTCTGAGGTGCTACTTCTTCGTTCCTCTCGCCTGCGTCCAAAACTTGCAGAGTTCAGAAGTATTATCCGGTTACCCTTCCAGCCCTACTACAATAGCAGCCACCCGGCACCCTATTGTGCTCCAGAGCTCAAGTGCCACGAAGTCTGTCTAGCTACTTCCCATGTTTAAGCAGGACCAACACCTGTGCGGGCCTTCCACCCAGAGCTTGAGTTCTGCCTGCCGTTCCATCTCCACTGGCGTTCCAACCTCTACTTGTATGATTATAAAGACACTCCGTCAACTTTCACGCAATAAGCGTTAACAATTATTTACAAGGCGTACGTGACAATGTCAGTCTGCTTTATATATTCGTATATATGATGTACAACCTATCACATGATACCTAATTGTGTTTGTAGATCACGGCAAAGTATGTAGATGGGTGCTCGTAAGGTGCAATATTATAGCCGCCTTAATAACCATCAATTGTCAGTACAAGCGAACTAATAAGAATATGAGGGCATAGGAACACTTTAATCATGATATGTTCTTCTACAGTCGTTCAGAAATTCAGCATTCATTCATGGGTTTACTGCCATAACTTTACTTATTACATGTTTATTATAATCTGCCTACCTCTTATGTTTGGAACACTGTTCTGAGATGTGACAATTGGAATATACAATATCAAAAGAAATTTAAATAACATTACCAAATTTTTATTCTCTTTCAAAAATGGCAGTTCCCATCTTTCTGTAGACTTACGATCCACGCTCTCTGTCATTCGTCCATCCCTAAGACATAGGTTGGGGCAAGAAATATTAAAGTAAAGTATCCTAATCTTTCCAAAGTGGTCGTCCAATAAATTACATGTGCTTCATTTAGCCATTTATATGCAAAACAAGCAGTTACATCACTTATTCAAGAGGTTATCTGTTGGCCATTATACAATTATATAAATATAAACATCCTACGTAATTTCACTTATTTATGCTCTTGGCTTACATTTTAAAATAAACATCATTTCAAAACTGATTTACCAAGTCTAGTGTTTCTCTAACGTATGTACTCTTAACATTTAAAAAGTGTTATGTTCTAAGGCGTTCTTTGACAAATTGCATTTACCTTTATTGTGCCAACTAATATTTGTAATAGGAGTTCGGATCGACCAGCAATTTTTTTACTAATGTGCTTGTTACAGTGTATAAAAAGTAATACATAAAAACATTCAAACCCATGGCATCATTAACAAAGAAATTGACAAACAATAATTTTACATAAATACACACACCAATAAAATTCTGGAAATACGCAAATATATAAAAACAGTGAAGGACATTGCATCGTTATCAACGAGAGTGTTAAACACTATTTTTACATGCATATATACACAAATATTTACTTAAGACTACCCTGAAAAATAAGTACAAAATGTTTACACAAATGATATATATCGGAAACTGTTAGTTTGTGGGTGTAACTGTTCAGTGTTCACCACATTATGCACCTTTTTTATCAAGTGTCACACACTGATTCGGATATCACAACACACTTTTGACTGCATTTGTGTACGCGATGGAAGTTACAGTTTTTTTTTTTGTGAAATTTAGGACGCGAAGATTATTTGAAATGGGACATGTTGACTTCACAAGTCAGTCTTTGGAACCTCAGCCGACTGTTGATCCCGTCAGGTTACTAGTCTCTCACAGAATTAATGATGTGGGAGGATCCTCGTATTATACAGCCAGGTAAGTGGGTATATGATTTGAAACATCCAAGTTTTCGTCGAATTTGTACACAGTATGAAAGAGGTGCAGTCAGGTAGGATCGTTATGGGTAACGTAGAATTCTTCTGCGTCGGCTAAGAGAAGTGTAATTGTATCTAGTCTTCAGTTCTTCGTGTTTCTTCTTTTACTGTGTTTGTGTTCCTACTCTTCTGTTCTTCATGTCGCTTCTTTCTCTTGATATAATTATTGTATTTTGGATAAGGATGTCGGTAATTGTGGACAGGTAGGTTATCTGTTTGGTAATAATATACATCGAACTTGAGTCGTTGTGTGTGA
The DNA here is from genome assembly GCF_023898315.1 of Schistocerca nitens. NCBI lineage: Eukaryota > Metazoa > Arthropoda > Insecta > Orthoptera > Acrididae > Schistocerca > Schistocerca nitens. The sequence goes on from NC_064621.1 coordinate 482,830,818, forward strand.
GTCAGATTCCTCAGAAGTCAATGCCAGGTGAATGACTGCCACAGCTTATGATGTTTATCAGCCCCTGTATGGTGGAGGAGCTCAGAAGAGAAGCAAATATAGTTCACAGTTCCATACAGCTATTAGCAGTTCCGCTGTAGGCTTAACTGACTTTATTATGTGTGCAATTGGTTTATCTCGTCTCCATCGTGTAGTACAATAGTGGAGACAAGTCATTAGTGGCCGTTTAAACACCACTCTGCTGCACTGGCTGCGTTACCTGGGACGCCACTGTCTGTTGCCGCCAGCTGAGGTCTTCAGGCTGCAGATGAATAGCCCACGTCCGTGACCGGGCTTTGGTTTATAGATGGCGTGCCGTTAGCCTCTCGTTCCATCCACACATCATGTTGTTGCTTCCAGTGTGTCTCGCAAACTTTTTTGCGCATCCTGTGCTCACTAATGCCCACAATTAGTTTCCGGTTTACAGCAGATACTATACAATACATAACACACATTATTGACATTTATGAAATATAAAATTTTAAGATGCATTCACTAGTAAGGTCATTTATTTTAACATTTATTATTGTTTGAGTTGTATAATTAGGCAAGACACTCACGTATTTATTATTATTATTTTTATAACTTTTTTATGTACAAAGTTAATGTTACTTATAAAGGAATACCCCTCTACCTACGTCAATGAATTATTAAATATCTGTCGGCACCTGTATACTTATGAAAATACATGTTCATTAGTTGTTCATACAATAATAGAATTAATCTTCACCAGATTCAAATGTTAATAGTTGCAAATACTACTTGTTAAACTACTTGCTAACTACTTGTTAAACTACTGGCCGGTAGGATGTTTATACTAGTCTAACAACTATACTGTCGTGGGTATCACAAGATTGTCTGATCTCATGGCTCTTGGTTCCGTCGTGGCTGTCGTCCTGAATACCTGTGAACAATAAAGTGCACGTCTGCACACACAAACACACAAATGAATGATTAGGTGGGCCTCTTCTTCATTTCATGCTCCTGGCGTGCTTCCTGTGGACAATCATACTACATATAAAGTTTAGTGCAATTACTGATCTTTTATTTTAATCACACTTTCACGTAACTTTTCTCTTGGTTTTACTCAGTAATACCTTCTCTTCTCTGTCCCCCTTTTTCGGATCTGATGCTCTTACCATTCTCTGGTGGTCTCTTCTTTTCATCTTAATAAAGTTACATTTTATTTTATTAGTGGAACCTGGAAATATAAAGATTTTAGTACATTATATAAAATCACTGTTCACCAACACGACTACCATGTCCCTATGTATTATCCTCTGTGTCATGTGCTTTGAACGTACAACATTCTTGTTGTTCTTTATTAAATTTTACGTGTCTATATCGGCTTACTACTTCCATTTCATGTCACTATAACACTCAAATAATTCTTCGGTGCGCTCATACGGAATTTCGCAGAACTGACCACCATGTACACGATTATTCCGTTCTTAGGACAGTATAAACATTCCCATCCAAATAATGGTGCGCTCTCGCGTAAACACATGGAGCTGGCCACCTTTTGAACACCGTTTCTCTGAATGGAGACATATCATACTCGGACGACACATCTGCAAGTCATCACAAACCCTATTAGCAAGTCACTCATTCATGATCCCATGGCTAAACATGTAAAATAGACACTCATTTCTAAAATTTCAACTACTGACTTTCTCTGCTAATACGTTCCACATCAATTGGTTAACCTTTTTTTTTTTTATTCACACATCTTTACAACATTTTTGCAGTACGACACGTTTCTCAATTTTACTTTATTCCTTCATGGACAGATAGCACATGTTAAACTCTAAACACCTTCTAAAATTGTACGCTCAGCTTGCTGTGCACATAGTTACAGCCTACACAAGAAACATGCCATAATTTTCTTACCCACGACATTCTGCCCTTTTAGGGGTACTGTATTACCTCTTTTAACATGATAATATTAAAGAAAATTTGATAAATCTACAGATTCCTTCAGTGTAATACTTAACTTAATTGCTACCTATACAATACTATACTTTTTCCATACAGGCTCACTTTAATTATTCCTACTTATTCTATGCCATTTTGCCGTACTCTCCCACGGTTGGTTGGTCTAATTTCAACTTATTGTTCCCGATTCCATTTGTTATTCGTTCCACCCCATCCTTGGTCTGACCATTGACGAGTTTCTCTATTGGCGCTCCATGATGCGCCATTATTTTGTGCTCCCATTTCCGGTCATTTTGTTGCCTATATTCTCTGCAATAGTTCTTCCACTGTATATTGTTCCCAGTACGATATCTATGTTCCATGTTTTGGTCAGGCGACCGATTTACATTGTTTTGCCAGTTATGGCCTCTATTATTCCCTCCATTGTTCTCCATTCTTTCACCTTGCGCGTGTCTCTGCCTACGTTTTTCTCTCGCCTGCTGCTCGTTGAAAGCGAACTCTAACTCTCTTAGGATACCCTTGAATCCTTTTACATCACTTCCACATCGGCCGACGAGAGTTTGATGGTAGGAAATTGGCAGCTTCATGGAACACAATTTTACGATCTCAGCCGGTGCGCATGGGTCGTCCAAATACTGACTCTCTTTGGTCAAGTTTTCGAAAAACTTCACCAGACTACGGAACCCTGAACTCTCCAAGTCTCTACTCATCATTATTTCCTGTTTGATCCTGTCCTGTGTCTCCTTGGACCAGTATTTGTTTAAAAATGCGTCACGAAACTCTTCGTATGATATGCACGTTTTGGCAATGTTCCGCGTGCATTCGGCCGTTGGTCCCTCGATATGTGAACATACGAAGTCCAGTTTGTACATTAGAGGCCAGTGAGGAGGTAATGATAAATCAAATTGTCCAATGAAAGTTTTCGGGTATAAAACATTACCCTCGTCTTTGTAGTGCTGAAATTTTCGAACAGAGATAAAATGCTTAAAATCGAAAATTTCATCAGAGTTTCTTCCCGCTCAGCCTACCATATTCTCACTTGGCGCTAAAGTTTCCGGTCTACCGTTACTTTGAGCATTCTCTCTTCTATTCCCTGTTATGTTTTCATCAGTGGAAAAACGTTTTGTGGTGCGCATTATCGGGTAACAATTATGCATATGAAATATCTCATTGCCGTTCTCCGTATTCGCAATTTGAGACTCAGTCGTGCCCTGTGTAGAAGCGGGGGCCATATCTCTAGCGATATTTCGTTGCTCTGCAGATACGCTTTCAGTCTGTAGTTGACGAGCAACTCTTACATTCGAACACATCCTAATATCATCTGGACTTGGACATGATCGTGAAGCATTTGAACTGGCTCTTTCAGTATCTGCTGTTTCCAATTTCTTTTCTGAGAGGTGATTTTTGCCTTGTTTGTGACCTGACTTCCTGAGATAATTGCTTAATTTTGCTTTCTACGAGGTGTGTTTTTTAAGTAAGTACCGTTTTGAAACTAAAAAAAGACATGCTAAGATATGTCAATAATTTTATTTTTACATGAAAACCTGTACCTTAATCTACGCACTGACGCCATCACAGTCTCATTCTTCCTTGTTTACGTTGTGTACTGAGTGTTTAAGATGCCTCCGATAATCGTGAGTCCCGCCGACTGTGAAGTACTGGCTGTTATAAGATTTCTTAGTGCTAAAGGCCTAAAAGCGATCGATATCCATCGTGAGATCTGTGCAGTTTACGGAGAAAACATTATGAGTGATGGAATGGTAAGAAAGTGGGTGAGAGCATTTAAAGATGGCCGCACAAATGTGCATGATGAACAACGGAGTGGGTGTCCTTCGGTCGTTAATGAAATTTTGGTGCAGGAAGTGGACAATAAGTTGAAAGAAAACAGACGCTTTACGATTTCCTCCTTGCGGAATGACTTTCCTAATGTTTCTCGTAGTGTTTTGTATGGCATTGTGACCGAGCACTTGAATTACCGAAAATTGTGCGCACGTTGGGTACTGAAAATGTTGACGGATGTGCACAAAACCAAACTTTTAGATAGTGCATTGACTTTCCTTGAGCGGTACCACAACGGCGGTGATGATTTCTTAAGCCAAATTGTTACGGGCGATAAAACATGGGTGGCCTACGTCACACCAGAACTCAAAGCAACAGTCCTTGGAAATTGAGCAAGGGCATCGTTTTGCTGCAAGACAATGCCCATCCGCATGTGGCGAATCAGACCAAAGATTTCATCACATCTTTTCGATGGTAAACTCTAGATCATCCACCGTACAGCCCCGATCTTGCGCCCAGTGACTACCATCTGTTTCTGCACTTGAAGAAAGACCTGGGCGGTAAGCGTCTTCAAGACGATGGCGAAGTCAAAACAGCGGTGATGCAGTGGTTAACAAGTCAGGCGGCAGACTTCTATGAGGAGGGTATTCAAAAACGGGTACAACGTTATGACAAGAACCTCAATATTGACGGAAATTATGTAGAAAAGTAGATTAAGGTTCAGGCTTTCATGTAAAAATTATTGAGATATCTTAACAAGTCTTTTTTTAATTTCAAAACGGTACTTACTTAAAAAACACGCCTCGTGTGTTCTGTTTAAATTGGGAGAGCTCCTCGGTCAATGCCTTATTTGGTGCAATTTCCGTCTTTTGCAGCTGCGTTATTTCTACTTGTATCACGCGCCTCTGCAACTTCGTTATTGCACCTCTATCTATCTTTGTCGTGTTTTATGTCTTCTCTAATATCTCAATAGCAATCCGCTTTGCCCTCCTCGTTTGTAATAGCGCCTCGTTCGCGGTTCTTCTGACCTCCACAATCTCACGTTCTAGTTTTGTTCGGAGCATCACTACCCCATTTTTCACTTCCCTCGTTTCATGTTTTATCGACTGAATCTCGACACTAAGGTTTTGAATTTTACTTCCCATTTCAGCACTAACGTTCTGAATTTTACTTCCCATTTCTGAGCGTACATCATTCCCCTTTTTTATTTGCTCTATCAATTCCGCGCTGACCCCTTGAATTTTATTTCCCATTTCAGCACTAACGTTTTGAATTTTACTTCCCATTTCGGCACTAACGTTTTGAATTTTATTTCGCATTTCACTTGCCATTGCTTTTAGGTATGCAAGGATGTCCAACACGCTTATGTTCTCTAGATCTTCTCTCCTATTATGACTGTCTCTTCCTCTACTCTTAGGTGATCTTCTCTCCTTTTCCATTTCTTGGTATTCAAAAAAGTCATCACCGCGTGCCCTTGATATACTGCCTCATGACGATGCCACTGACGGCGAACTACCACAATTCTTAGTTGTTCTGCGTTCACTTAGACTCCGTACATTATAGTCACGTATCTTTACGATTGCCTCAGTGTGTCTCTGATCCTCATCTTCGCTATGGATTGCCCACCATGGGCTTCGCTGTGTCTATCATCCTCACAAAATTCCGCTGGATCGGTATTATCCTCACCAGTGCCTTGTGCTGCTAACATTCTCATCCCATAAGCTTTCTTGACTACCCCGTGTATCTGCCGTTTCTATATTGTTGCAACTAGTGCTCTGTTGTGCTACTAAGCGCGCTTTCGCCCTAGTTATCATGGACTGATCCCTGATAACAGATCTCTCTTAAACTACACCCAGCTTACAATACCCACATTTATTATGTAAGGGTATGTAACATAAAATATCTACAACAAAGAAGGTACACTAATGGCAACGTCGCGAACGAGCAGTGTCGTTACAATACAAGCAAAATACAATGACACGACATAACCTAAATATCAATAAATTGGAGCGAGCGGGCTGGAGCGCAACGACTCTGAAAATAAATACATTAAAATAGACAAATATTATTTTTTTTAATGTTATCGCGTGACTTTACCATTGCAGACTATATAATAATAATAATAATAATAATTTTATTGTCATTCGGCCATTACAGCAATAGACAACGTCATATACATACTAAAATACAATTAATAGTTTGAAAGAAACAACAAAAAAAATGGTTCAAATGGCTCTGAGCACTATGGGACTTAACATCTTTGGTCATGAGTCCCCTAGAACTTAGAACTACTTAAACCTAACTAACCTAAGGACAGCACACAACACCCAGCCATCACGAGGCAGAGAAAATCCCTGACCCCGCCGGGAATCGAACCCGGGAACCCGGGCGTGGGAAGCGAGAACGCTACCGCACGACCACGAGATGCGGGCGAAAGAAACAACAGGTTTCTTGTTAACATTATAGTATTATATTACAGTTGATAAATTCTCTTATGTCATAGAATGGGTGGAGGACTAGCCAGTTATGAATTGTTTGTTTGAATAATTGTTCAGGTAATTCTTGAACAGATTGAGGAAGTTTATTAATTACCTGAACAATTATTCAAACAAACAATTCATAACTGGCTAGTCCTCCACCCATTCTATGACATAAGAGAATTTATCAACTGTAATACAATACTATAATGTTAACAAGAAACCTGTTGTTTCTTTCAAACTATTAATTGTATTTTAGTATGTATATGACGTTGTCTATATATGCAAGCTGAGGATCACTACCAATAACACGTAAATATTATAAATGGGAAAAAAGGTTTTGAAAATTCCCAAGGTTTCAAACCACTTTATGTCTATAATCAGAAAACTCTAACAAGGGAACCTCCCCATCGCACCCCCCTCAGATTTAGTTATAAGTTGGCACAGTGGATAGGCCTTGAAAAACTGAACACAGATCAATTGAGAAAACAGGAAGAAGTTGTTTGGAACTGTGAAAAAATAAGCAAAATATACAAACTGAGTAGTCCATGGGCCACATAAGCATCATTTAGGACAAAATGAGCGTAGGAGCGCCGTGGTCCCGTGGTAGCGTGAGCAGCTGCTGAACGAGAGGTTGTAGGTTCAGGACTTCCCTTGACTGAAAATTTTACTTTCTTTATTTTTGCATAGTTATTATCTGTCCGTTCGTTCATTGACATCTCTGTTCACTGTAATAAGTTTAGTGTCTGTGTTTTGCGACCACATCGCAAAACCATGCGATTAGTAGACGAAAGGACGTGCCTCTCCAATGGGAACAGAAAACATTTGATCGCAAGGTCATAGGTCAACCGATTCCTCCACAGGAAAACACATCTGGCATATTCTATACGACACTGGTGACGGCATGTGCGTCACATGACAGGAATATGTTGTCGACCCACCTAACTTGTACACTTGGCGAATGGGTAAAAAGATTCTTCTACCTTGCCCGATTTAGGTTTTCTTGTGGATGTGATAATCACTCCCAAAAAAGTGATTAAAACATAAGAGTTTGTCACATAAACTGAAAATAAAAAATTAAACTTTTCACTCGATGGAAGATTTGAACCAAGGACCTCTCGTTCCGTAACTGCTCACTTTACCACGAGACCACGGCGCTCCTGCGTTCCCATTCTCCTTAATGTTGCTTATCTTCCGTTGAACTACTCAGTTTGTATATTTTGCTTATTTTTTTACAGTTCCACACAACTTCTTCCTGTTTTCTCGATTGATCTGTGTTCAGTTTTTCAAGGCCTATCCACTGTGCTAACTTATAACTAAATGTGAGGGGGGTACGATGGGGAGGTTCCCTTGTAAGTAGGATACTGGCAGGGTAAGCCATATCCAATATGCTACTCCAGGCGGGTCTAAAAATAAATGTGCGCAACGGAAAATGATAAACGCTAAAATAAAGATTCGGCCCTGTCTGACTACCCCCTGAAGCAGATCTTAGAATCTCTTAATGGACTTTAACATATAAATTACAACCTAAACATAAAGGAATCATTAAGGCAACTAATACTACCCAATGATAAATGTTGTCCCTGCTTATATATTTATTGTGGATTAAAAAAACCTTTATATTACAAAGTTTACATTTCCTAAGTAAAATTACAAGTCGATTGCCCCACTCTGCCCCTTAAGGCCCGTCCACACGCTACGATCCGTCTACGCAGACATCGGCGCAGATGTCTGTACATGCAAAAGATCGCTGCAAATGTGGTGTGTTCACACGACACAAACCCCAATCTACTACTCGCCCGCCATCTGTCGGTGTAGAAAAGAAATATCAGTGGCAAGCTACTACGCTCCCCGTAAACGTCAAAAATTTAATTCAGTTAATTTGAAATATAGAAATGGAGAAAGTTCTGTTGTGGTCTGTGTTCGCAACTTGTGTTGCAAAAAACATTCAGACCAACCACAGGAAGCAAGGAAAGCGCTCAAAATGGTGTAGACAGTGGCTGCTAAAGCAAAATCAGTTTTCTCACGTACATTTACTGCGAGAGTTGCAGGGCGAACCTGTTTTGTTTTACATTACCTCGTGTTCCATTTCCTGGCACATTGACACTCCAATTTCATCTTCAATTGTACTCCTGCTTGGTCTTGGCGTTTCTTGATCACTAAGAAAGCCAAGCAGCTCAAAATATCATAACGTTGGCTGGATATACTTAATCTACTCTTACACCAGATCTTCTAGATTTCTGAACTTTGGATAACACTTTTCGGTAAACAGTTTGCTGACAGACTTAATTTACTTGACTTGCCTTCATGAACTCATCCTTCAGGACAGCGTAAATAGCTCTCATGTGTTGGGTATTATTTTACTCAACGCTTGTTTCGATATTGCAGTTGAAAATTCCAAATCCTTGTAGCTCCTTCCTGTTGCTAGGAATCTTAAATGTTACCGCCAGCCGTTCATGAGGAGAAATTGCCCTTCTCATACAAGTATTTTTTTCTTAATATGAGGGGTAACAAGCTTTAAGAGATAATTATAAGTTTCGACATCCATCCGCAAGTAATTTCGCCAGTTCGCAACTAATTTTTTTTTTTTTAATTACCTTTTCTCTGTTTGCCGAGGCGTCAACTGCCCGCAATTTTTCAATTAGAGCATTGTATGCTGCTGTCATTTTGTCTCGGTCACTATATTCTTTACTTTTAATCTTCCAGAAACATGGGTGGTTTCTATATATTTCAATGAGTTCACTTACAAACTCTGGTGAACACTGACGAGTATCAGCCATTTTAATGCCCTATGCGCACAAATACAAACACTAGACTGAGCAAACAGCCGTTTCGCGCCAGATTTGCGGCGATCTCCTGTCCACACGCTCCAACTTGTCTGCGCAGTGATTTGCGCAGACAGATCGTTGCGTGTGGACGGGCCTTTGTAATGACTGTGCGATCTAATTTCAGTTACGCGAAATGACTGACATCAGCTATGTACCAAACACTAGGAGACACTACTTTCAAAGATGATCTACAGTGCTGTGGAACCTCAGTAGAAATAAACTAACGTGATCACAGCTTGTATAGCTTATTTACAAGGCGTACATGACAATATCAGTCTTCTTTATATATTCATATATACGATGTACAACCTATCACATGATACCTAATTGTATTTATAGATCACAGCAAAGAATGTGGATGGCTGCTTGTAAGGTGCGAAATTACAGCCACCTTATACGTTTTGCCGATCCTCTTCTCTGAATATGCGCGCAGTGGTTAGCACATTGGACTCGCATTCGGGAGGACGACGGTTCAATCCCTTCTCCGGCCATCCTGATTTAGGTTTTCCGTGATTTCCCTAAATCGCTTCAGGCAAATGCCGGGATGGTTCCTTTGAAAGGGCACGGCCGATTTCCTTCCCCATCCTTCCCTCACCCGAGCTTGCGCTCCGTCTCTAATGACCTCGTTGTCGACGGGACGTTAAACACTAATCTCCTCCTCCTCCTGAATATGCGGCTGCATCAATTTCCACGTCTTCTCCGAAGAAATAATGCTGATTAGAGGAACTAAAAAAGTGCTCTCTCTCTCTCTTACTGGAAATAACTCGGCACCGTCATACTTTCAGTTCAGTTCACGTATCCACTGATGACAGCAATATTGTAGTCACTGAGAAAACGAGAACTCCTTGCCAAGAAAGCAAAAGAAACTCTCGAGGAAGTTTATGATTGGTCAATAAGTAATAAAGTGACATTGAACATAAAGAAAACAAATGCCATGAATTTCAGTTTGAAGAGGAAAAATGACAACGTTAAATTAAATGTAGATGGCACCTCTATAGCCTGTGTAACAAATGCAAAATTACTAGGAATGAATATTGGTTCTCAGTTGAAGTGGTGTGAACACACAAAGGTACTTGCAAACAGAATGTCATCAACATGTTATGTCCTTAGAATTTTATCATCAGTGTGTAACATGATGTGTCTTTTAGTTACATATTATTCATATGTACACTCTTCTTAGCTATGACATTCTTTTTGGAGGATCAAATGCACAAAATATGAACACAATTTTCAAACTCCAGAAAAGAGCGATAAGAATAATAACCAAAAATACTAGTAGAGCTCATTGTAAAGATCTGTTCAGAACACTGGCGATTTTAACTGCTCCATGTGAATACATTTACCAGTCAGTTGTACATTTCAAAAATAACATTGGTAACTACTACACAAACAGCTCTGTCCATGACTATGCAACAAGAGAGAGAGACTCAACTTCCAGTTACCAAGAAAAAATAAACATAAAACTCAGAACAGCATTTTCTACCAAGGAATAAAACTGGACAATAAATTACCAAAGGAGATTAAAGAAACTGCAAAAATACACTTATTTAAAAAGGCAGCTAAAAAGTGCCTGTTATGCAATACATTTTATACATTGAAGGATTACTTAGCTAAAACAGAGTAGGGGTTTGATAAAAAATGTTATACGAATAAATAATAATGATGATGATTATAAAATATCCAACATTCCACATAAAACCTTCACTTAGATTTGTTTTTTTTTTTTTTCCTTTCTACAAATACTTACCCACAAGCTATGCATAGAACAATACTAACACCTCTTCCTCTTTCTGAGCTCAACATCTCACTCATTATGGAGGGATTCTGATTCAGTTTTTCAGGATAGCAAATGGGAAGCTGCGGTACAGAAAATGGCCCAGAGATCACCAGTGTGTGTGTGTGTGTGTGTGTGTGTGTGTGTGTGTGTGTGTGTGTGTGTGTGTGTGTGTGTGTGTGGTGAGTGAAGTGTTATGAAACAACGTGTGTGCAGTGACTGATGGTGAGATATGAGTGAACAATGAACAATGTGGCATTACATTATTTAATAAGTTATTTGTAAAATAAGTATTGTATCATCATCATCATCATCATCATCATTTAAGACTGATTATGCCTTTCAGCATTCAGTCTGGAGCATAGTCCCCCTTATAAAATTCCTCCATGATCCCCTATTCAGTGCTAACATCGGTGCCTCTTCAGATGTTAAGCCTATTATTTCAAAATCATTCTTAACCGAATCCAGGTACCTTCTCCTTGGTCTGCCCCGACTCCTCCTACCCTCTACTGCTGAACCCATGAGTCTCTTGGGTAACCTTGCTTCTCCCATGCGTGTAACATGACCCCACCATCTAAGCCTGTTCGCCCTGACTGCTGCATCTATAGAGTTCATTCCCAGTTTTTCTTTGATTTCTTCATTGTGGACACCCTCCTGCCATTGTTCCCATCTACTAGTACCTGCAATCATCCTAGCTACTTTCATATCTGTAACCTCAACCTTGTTGATAAGGTAACCTGAATCCACCCAGCTTTCGCTCCCATACAACAAAGTTGGTCGAAAGATTGAACGGTGCACAGATAACTTAGTCTTGGTACTGACTTCTTTCTTGCAGAAGAGAGTAAATCGTAGCTGAGCGCTCACTGCATTAGCTTTGCTACACCTCGCTTCCAGTTCTTTCACTATGTTGCCATCCTGTGAGAATATGCATCCTAAGTACTTGAAACCATCCACCTGTTCTAGCTTTGTTCCTCCTATTTGGCACTCAATCCGTTTATATCTCTTTCCCACTGACATTACTTTCGTTTTGGAGATGCTAATCTTCATACCACAGTCCTTACATTTCTGATCTAGCTCTGAAATATTACTTTGCAAACTTTCAATTGAATCTGCCATCACAACTAAGTCATCCGCATATGCAAGACTGCTTATTTTGTGTTCACATATCTTGATCTCACCCAGCCAGTCTACTGTTTTCAACATATGATCCATAAATAATATGAACAACAGTGGAGACAGGTTGCAGCCTTGTCTTACCCCTAAAACTACTCTGAACCATGAACTCAATTTACCGTCAACTCTAACTGCTGCCTGACTATCCATGTAAATACCTTTAATTGCTTGCAAAAGTTTGCCTCCTATTCCATAATCTCGTAGAACAGACAATAACTTCCTCCTAGAAACCCGATCATATGCCTTTTCTAGATCTATAAAGCATAGATACAGTTCCCTGTTCCACTCATAGCACTTCTCCATTATTTGCCGTAAGCTAAAGATCTGGTCCTGACAACCTCTAAGAGGCCTAAACCCACACTGATTTTCATCCAATTGGTCCTCAACTAATACTCGCACTTTCCTTTCAACAATACCTGAGAAGATTTTACCCACAACGCTGATTAAAGAAATACCTCTGTAGTTGTTACAATCTTTTCTGTTTCCATGTTTAAAGATTGGTGTGATTACTGCTTTTGTCCAGTCTGATGGAACCTGTCCCGACTCCCAGGCCATTTCAATTATCCTGTGTAGCCATTTAAGACCTGACATTCCACTGTATTTGATGAGTTCCGACTTAATTTCAACCACCCCAGCTGCTTTATTGCACTGCAATCTACTGATCATTTTCTCCACTTCCTCAAATGTTATCCTATTTCCATCATCATTCCTATCCCATTGTACCTCTTAATCTGAAACATTACTGATCGTATTTTCACCTACATTGAGCAACTCTTCAAAATATTCCCTCCATCTGGCCAAGCAATCCACAGGATTCACCAGCAGTTTTCCTGACCTGTCCAAAATACTTTTCATTTCCTTCTTACCTCCCTTTCGAAGACTGCTAATTACACTCCAGAATGGTTTTCCAGCAGCTTGACCCAAAGTCTCCAACCTGTTTCCAAAGTCTTCCCAAGATTTCTTCTTGGATGCTGCAATTATCTGTTTGGCTTTGTTTCTTTCTTCAACATAACTTTCTCTGTCTACCTGAGTTCTATTATGTAGCCATTTTTTGATAAGCCTTCTTTTTCCTTTTACAGGCTGCCTTGACTGTGTCATTCCACCAAGCTGTTTGCTTCATCCTACCTTTACACACTACTGTTCCAAGACATTCTTTAGCCACTTCTAGTACTGTGTCCCTGTACCTTGTCCATTCCTTTTCCAATGACTGTAATTGACTACATTCAACTAACTGGTACCTTTCTGAGATCATTGTTATGTACTTGGGCCTGATTTCCTTATCCTGAAGTTTCTCCACTCTTATCCCCCTACATATGGACCTGACCTCCTGCACTTTCGGCCTCACAATCCCTATTTAACTGCAGATTAAATAATGATCAGTGTCATCAAAGAATCCCCTGAATACACGTGTGTGTCTCACAGCCTTCCTGAATTCCTGATCTGTTATTATATAGTCAATGACAGATCTGGTTCCCCTGCCTTCCCAAGTATACCGGTGAATGTTCTTATGTTTAAAAAAGGAGTTTGTGATTACTAAGCCCATACTGACACAGAAATCCAAGAGTTGTTTCCCGATCCTGTTGGCCTCCATATCCTCTCCAAATTTACCCATAACCTTTTCATAGCCTTCTGTTCAATTTCCAATCCTGGCATTAAAATCACCCATGAGCAGAACACTGTCCTTGTCCTTTACTCTAACAACTACATCACTGAGTGCTTCATAAAAACTATCCATCTTATCTTGATCTGTCCCTTCACAGTGCGAATATGCTGACACAATACTAATTTTCTTGCTAGACACTGTCAAATCTATCCGCATCAGTTGTTCGTTTACATACTTTATTGCAACTACGCTGGGTTCCATTTCTTTCCTGATGTAAAGCCCTACACACCACTGTGCTATTCCTGCTTTGACTCCTGACAGGTAGACCTTGTATTCTCCCACTTCCTCTTCTTTCACTAACAGCTAAAACGTCCAGACCCATCTTACTTGCAGCCTCTGCCAGCTCTACCTTCTTCCCAGAGTAGCCCCCATTGATATTAATAGCTCCCCATCTCATTACCATTTGTTTGCCAAGTCGTATCTTAGGAGTCCCTGGTTTGTCAGTTAGAGGTGGGACTCCGTCACCTCCAAAGGTCCGAGGCATTTTGCTCTGATTGTTGCCAGCATCATATTTAAAGTACCAGGGAAGCAGGTTGCTAGCCTTACTTGCCCCGAGTCCCATTGAGTTTTACCCCTAACGGTTGAGGGACTAACCGGTGGATTTGGTAGTCTTTGCCGTATGAGCACAAAGGTGACCACGCCTCAGAATATGTCCGAGATGCCCAGCCTTATTCCAAATTAACTGGAATCCCGACTGTCGGGACCACTTACTTGGCCACTCATACGTTGCCTGTGGTTCATGAACTAGGACATGACTACAGGAACCCACACCATGGTATTGTATACCAAGAGTAAATCTAATGATTGTCCCTAACTAGAAGTCTGTAAATACATATATGTGTATATGAATTAGCTTATTTTAAATTGATCTAAATTTGTAAATACGTTGACATGTCCTACATCCTTGTAAAAAGAGATCTATGGATCAATAAAGCTACTACTACTACTACACTGTGCTGCTTTCTATGTGAGCATAATGACCTATAAGCTATCTGTCCACATGAATGGCCACCAACAAACTGTGGCCAAGAAACAGCTGGATGAACCAGTTGCTTAACACATGCTGTCCACCACAATATACTTCACTTCAGCGACTGCTTCACAGCATATGTCCTCTGGACCCTTCCTTCCAACACCAGATTTTCCAAACTGTGCATCCCATTCCCTGCTCCCAATCCAGCACAACACAGAGCCTTCCAGTCCACACACCTCCCCCCCCCCCCAGTCCTTTTCCCTTTCTTTACTTCTCTCCTTTTCCACTCCCCCCCTTCCTTCCCTCCACAAATAACCCAACTGCACCTGGCAGCCCTACCCTGTCCCCACCACGACCCTGCATGCCAGTAGCAACACTACACTTTCCTCCAACCCTCTGTTATTCTTCCCTCTCTCCACCGCATATCTTCTCCTTATCCCACCACTGGATTGCTGCTCCCATCAGATGCAGATACAACTCAGTCTGGCTGCAGCAGCCAGAGACAGTGGTCATGTGTGTGCAAGTTGCACTTGCTTGTGTGTGTGTGTGTGTGTGTGTGTGTGTGTGTGTGTGTGTGTGTGTTTTCTCTGCTTCAGAAGGAGGCCTCTTGGCCAAAAGCTAAAATGTATAGCAGTCTTTTCATTGTGCCTGTCTGCAACTCTATGTCTCCTATATATGATGGGTATCAATCTATCCTTTTCATAATGTTGTTGTTCTCATGTTTTACATTTCTATAGCAGGAGTTTGTGACCACAAATACGAGGTGCTACCCAAAAGTTTATGGAATATATCAAGAAATAAAATCTTACTTTATCTGGATGTTATTCATCTTGGGAGTGTATACACTGGTCAAAGCAACTTTTCCATGAACTGAAAACTTTCTGGAATCAGGTTTAATACCACTTACAACTGTACTTGAATCTCCTCAACAGTGTGGAATCTTCGATCTTTTGACTTGTGTTTTATTATGGGGAATTAAAAAAGCACTCAGTGCGAGGTCAGTTGAACAAAGTGTATGAGGAACAACTGCCATTTCATTTTTCACCAGAAATCCCTGGATGAACAACAGGTGTGAGCTCCTGTTGTTATGACAGGAGGAACCAATCACCCATGCACGGTTTTTATTCTTATGTCTTTCCTCAGTCATCTCAGGACATCACAGTGGAACACTGCACTGACAGACTGACAAGGAGGGACAGACAATTCCTTCCATGTCAAGAAAACAGATGAGTGTGGTTTCACATTACTCTTCCACAGCATCGACTGCTGCACGTTTTCATGATCATACCCATAAACCCAGCTTTCAACAGCGATAACAATCTTCACAAGAAAGTGTGGTTCACTTTCGAGCATTTCTTAAAGTTCTCTGCAGATTTGCACACAATGCGGTTTCTGCTCGTAGCTGAAAATCCATTGCAAAATTTTGCAGCAATCCATTACAGGTGCAGTTTGATGGATGAAATTCTCTGACAAGTCCCATAAGACTCCTCCATGATATTGCATATATCTTGGGTAGTGTGGCTATAATCTTCCATCACATTATTCCAAACAGCAGTGACATTTTCAGGAATAATGTCGGTGGGTGGCCAACCTGAACAAAACATGACAATTGGGAAATGTGCATTAAAACTAAATGTGACCGTCTACACAAAGCCACTTGAGGCACTGACACACAAAGGACATATGAGGTACCATCCGGCACCGTTTTGTTGTGCTAGCTAGACTTCACGAGCTACACATACATTCTGGGAACTTTTGGGTAGCACCTTACATTAAAATTATAATTGTACTGGGCAGATGCACTCAGGATAGTATTATGATTCACTTATTGTGTGTCCACAATGCACTTTGTTGCGATACTGACCTGATTCCATAGGCTCTTCTCAGTAGCACCACTCTTGATCACTGCAAAGCCTAAATCAGTGTTGGTTGGTGTTCGCTCAAAGACGTACATGACAGCACCATTTAAATTTTATTAACACACATGTTTATTCCTTCTAAAGTTTGATTATTGATAAAGGTGGCCAGTTTGTCAAGTATGAAAATTTGGTAGTACTCTGAACCAGATCACCATCTACAACACGTATCAGTCACAGTCCAATAGTGAAGTTAATTATTTAAATGTGGGAACAAAACACATCTGTGTCTATATCTACATCTACATCGATACTCTGCAAAGCCACCATACGGTATGTGGCAGAGGGTATACTGTATCACTACTTGTCATTTCCATTCCTATTCCACTTGCAAATATAGCAAGGGGAAAACAGCTGTCTGTAAGCCTCCGTATGAGCCCCAATTTCTAGTATTGTGTCTTTGTGGTCCTTACATTCAATGGCTGTTGGTAGCAGTAGAATAATTCGGCAGTCAGCTTCAATTGCCGTTCTCTAAATTTGAAGTTGACTGCCGAGTTTGAGTTCCCAATCATCTCAGTAACACTTATGTGTTGTAACCTACTGGTAACAAATCTAGCCGACCGCCTCTGAACTGCTTCGATGTCTTCCTTCAATCCGATGTGGTACGGGTCCCAAACACTTGAGCAGTACTAAAGAATATGTCGCACCAGCATTCACACTTAGAGGAATACACCGTTCACTCTTAGCATAACCCTCTAGTAATTTATTTGGGAGAAAAAATACACTTTGGTAATTCAATTCTTTCAATCCATAATGAAAATTACAATTACAAACAAGAGCTCATTTTGATGACTATGACTTTCCACACCTTACCAGTCACAACACACTAAATTTATAATTTTCATTAATTTAGGTTACAGAAGTCACTCTGAAGTCTTTAAATGTTAAAGATTATATCAGGGTGTATACGTGGACAAGGAAAAAAAATTCCCGGATTTCCCGGTTAAAAACGCACTTTCTCCCGGGTGACAGTATATTTTCCCTTATCAATCCTTTGAATGGTTATGGTTTTATACACGGGCGTACAATTTCCCGGCACTTTAGAAAGCGAAACTCAGGGGAAAAGACAGGTTTTGGCAAAATCTTTGATGTGCAGCAACATGTACGCTGCGTATTTTCGTATTACGAAAGTATACATTGGAATTCCACCAAACACCACATGTTACTTTCCGAATCATTGAAATCGAGATTTCGATACGCTTTTGTAAGCCGTTTGTAGCTGATGTCACGTGACCTCGCCAGCCGATGACAGCGGATATTCAGAGTATAAGACACGTGATGTAGTCAGCCAACAGCAACGTCACTGTTAAGTAGCACCAACACACGAACAGGGAAAGTTAATTGTTTAAATTAATATACACAGTGTTGCTACAAGAAAAGCAAAGCTTTCACATATAATATTGGTTTCAAGCTGCAAGAGAAGCTAAGCTCCTGCATATACTGTTGATCTTTGTTGCACGTGTTACACTTTAAAATGTATCATACAAATGTGCCAGTAAAATTTTTAATAATGACAAAAATGTCTGATCTTCAGGGTTCGAAATTCTTCTAAATGGCTCGTCATCAAAGAGTTGATTTTTAAATGAGAGTGAAACGCTCTGTGATTTAATAAATTCATGGTACATTCTTGCACATAGTTCAACTTACGTAAAAGGATATTTACTTTGAAAGTAACCACTATTCGCAATATTTTCCCATGACCTGTTAGAAATGCATTCGTTTCAGCAGTTTCCAGAGAGCGCAGATAACAGGCAACACCGCGCTTGGGTAGCAATCGTGACGTAGGAAGCCCGTATGTACTTACATGTAAAACATCGTAAGATCATACATTATGTCACAAAAGAAACAAGACATCAGAGGATACTCCAAGAGCATTGGAATTTCGTGACCCATATTAAAATGTGCACATTTAAAGTGCATACGTAAAGTGCACATTCGTATGTCCAGATTCCCAGTGAAGTAGACCTCGACCTGATATTAAGCTTTTCAGTGTGGTTTTCGGGATGTAAATTTTCTTGGAGCACCAGTACTGTATTATATCATGTTTGGTTCTTTATTATGGCATAATGCCATACGCTCTAGAAAATGAAAATGTGCACTTGAAATTCAGCGAACAGTTGAAACTAGCCAGTACTGTGGAATTAAAAATTTAGTTTCAAATACATTGACTGTCTCTGCGAAAACAGTTAACAAAAGTCAAATTTCTATAGCGGACAGACAAAAACAACTTCATTGTTCTGCAAGCTGATTAGACTGTCAGAAAGGTGGAAAAAAATAAAATCTGAAAGTAATGACATACTTCCTTCTGCAATTATGTGAATGTGTTTTAATTCACTTGATAGCCCCCGGCCACATATATCCGTTTTGTTTTCATTTGATGTGAGAATAAACGAAGGGGAAACAGCAAAATCACTAAATGTAAACACGGGTCACGTGGAGTAATCTAAAAACAAAGATGATGTGACTTACCAAACGAAAGTGCTGGCAGGTCGATACACACACAAACAAACAAACACAAACATGTCTGTGTATGTGCGGATGGATGTGTGTGTGTGCGCGCGCGAGTGTATACCTGTCCTTTTTTCCCCCTAAGGTAAGTCTTTCCGCTCCCGGGATTGGAATGACTCCTTACCCTCTCCCTTAAAACCCACATCCTTTCGTCTTTCCCTCTCCTTCCCTCTTTCCTGATGAAGCAACCGTTGGTTGCGAAAGCTTGAATTTTGTGTGTGTGTGTGTGTGTGTGTGTGTGTGTGTGTCTATCGACCTGCCAGCACTTTCGTTTGGTATATATATATAACCCGGGTTTAGATATATATACACACTAGAGGGAAACATTCCACGTGGGAAAAATATATCTAAAAACAAAGATGATGTGACTTACCAAACGAAAGTGCTGGCTGGTCGACACACACACACACACACACACACACACACACACACACAATTCAAGCTTTAACAAAGATGATGTGACTTACCAAACAAAAGCGCTGGCACGTCGATAGACACACAAACAAACACAAACATACACACAAAATTCAAGCTTTCGCAACAAACTGTTGCCTCATCAGGAAAGAGGGAAGGAGAGGGAAAGACGAAAGGATGTGGGTTTTAAGGGAGAGGGTAAGGAGTCATTCCAATCCCGGGAGCGGAAAGACTTACCTTAGGGGGAAAAAAGGACGGGTATACACTCGCACACACACACATATCCATCCACACATATACAGAATCGACGTGCCAGCGCTTTCGATTGGTAAGTCACATCATCTTTGTTTTTAGATATATTTTTCCCACGTGGAATGTTTCCCTCTATTAATTTATATATATATATATATATATATATATATATATATATATATATCACTCACAATTAATAGCGGATGGGATTACTTGTAATCGAAAGAATAAGAACTCTTCAGAAAATCTGAACTCTTTATTGCCTATTAGTTAATAACTTGCTGTTTTGTGTGACATAAAATTAAATATAGGATATATAAAACCAATACTGACAAGAGATAAGCAAGAAATTATACATTTCTTCAAACCTTAGCTCCTAGCATTGTTTTCTCTCTAACCTTGCTGCAGCTTTACATGGCGTGCTTTCCTTTCTGCAAAAGAATCTATTACGTCATCAAAGTTCGTCAAACGTTTTGCTACATTAATACCCACGACTTGTGTGGTTTCTCGATCTGATTACGTCTCTTTTGTCACTGTCTGCTAGATAAAACAAAATAGGCCTTTCTAATATGGCAGCAATTTTGTAACACACCAAATAAACTAAACTGTTTTGGCGCAAATGGCCATTTTTATAACACGACAGAATATAATCCTTGAAGTACCAATATCAAATGCCTACTACAAGCAAAAAGCTGAATGTTAGGAAATAGTTTCACATTTCCATTCATCCGCACCAGCTTCTCAAGCATGAGATTTAAAAGTAGTATTACGAAATTTTTATATACATTTGGAATCGTCTTATTGTTCCATATTTTGTGTGATGTCCCCGTTTCTTCTCCTTCCTCATTCTAACAATCAATCTTGTCATCACCAATTCTGTAGCTATTCCCACCATTGTCAAAATTTGTTCGCCGATTAACTTCACTAACCCTGCAAGAATCACAGGTTTAGTTATCCCGCGATTATTTTCCGGTTAGGTTGTATTACGTATTCGATCAAACACGTTTTCCGCTTTACTTCCAGAATAGAACTTAAGCGGCTGCTGACCGGGGACTGTACTACTGGTCCTCAATAGTGTAGCGATCCCGCCAAAAATTTTCTGTCAAAATTTCATTTTCTTGAATACACCGAGAAGATAATATGTTATCTTTCTCACCTGTTATTCCTGTCAGTCGTTTATTTCCATTCTGGTAGTCTGAATCTATGAATTTCGCTAGTAATTATAACAACGCTGATCATTCACAAACTCAGTCAACCACATAATCAGATAGCGATTGGCATTCATCCGTTCGGCCTTATACTCTGCTCAGCTCGTATAGCCCCATCCCCTTTTGTCTGCTGAAAGTTTATTTCTCAATGTGACGAGGATTCTCCTGACAGAGACATCACGTACACATTCAAAAGTCAACTTATGATTCATTCAGAAATCAACTTAAAATGTGTTCAAAAATGTTCAAAAACCAACAGCGAAGCATTTCAAAATCATATGAATAATCGATAGACAAACGTGCGCTGGATGCTAGGCGCTTTGTGAAACAAGTTTTTTTCCTCAAGGATATGAATATGGCACCCCCCTTATCCCGGTAGCATCTAGCTGGTTGCTGCGACTGCTTGCACAGCCAACAGCCACATTCCTGTAGCCAGAAGCGGGAGAATCTACTACTCAAATGTGAATCAACTGCGCATGCGCAAGAGCCAGCGCGTAGCTGCTAAAACAAATTGAATGTAAACAGTTGCGACTTCACGCTCATTCGAGGCAATTTGTTGTTATGAAGTCTTCCTAAAGCCTTTGACACATTTTCAATTGGCAGACGCTTGCATGAGCATTGTGTGTCGTTGTTGTATATGGCGCATTTCCTCTGCAATTTTAGTTATTTTCGTTTTTTCCTCTCGTTTATGTATTATTGCTGAAGTATTACTCTGAAGTAACGGGATACAGTAATATCCTTTGTTAGAGTATTGGTTCTTACCAGTCAAAATTACAAAAATTTAACTGAAAACTAAAACAATGAAAAATTCCCGGAATTCTAAAAATATCCTGGGTTTTTCCCAGTTTTCTCCTGAATGAAAAAATTCCCGGGTTTTTCCCGGATCTCTCAGGTCGTATACACCCTGTATATATTTCATGGATGTTGGTCTGCATTTTTCAGATACAGAACATTCACGACTGTCGTGCGAGCCAATACTGAGGGTGCACCCAACCTAGGTCTTCCCTGTGAGCGTTTTACCTGCAGACCACCAATTTTGGGTGATGTCGCACTACTTATAGACAGGCATAAGAGAAACTGTTATTTTGTAAAGCACATTATGCTTTGGAAATTGTTTAGGTTGGATTCTACTGTTTTTGAAGGAAAATGTTTCTGGTCAGAAATTTAGAAAAATACATGGACACTATTATTCTCAAGCCATGTGGAGACCCTTGTTTAATGTATGAGCACCGTATTGCTAATTATATTAAATTATATGAAACTTACAATGGTTATAATGAAACCTATGATGGATAACGGGGCAGCTTATAACTTAAATTTTCATTATCTCTTCAATTAATTAGTTTCAGGTAATTCCAAGTATTTTAGGAAAGTGGGACTGCCAGACTTCCTGTTGGTATGGGTCACCTTTCTTCAATATGCTGATTAGCTCGGAGGATTGTGTATGTGAGAAACTCTTGTACTGACATTAATTATATTTTCAAATTATGACTGTTCTAATGAAAACTAATTACATCAATGTAAACAGAATAACCAAAACAATATCCTAGGCAAGAAATTCACATGAAATTAAATCTAAATAAGATCTAGACAGATTCATGTAGGTGTCACATGCCAACAGATAAATGTATTGAAAATAAGATATTGGTTATTTATTAGTAGAAAAAAGTTAATGCATGGGAAGAATCCACAATGCTATGTCACAACTTTAGAAAACGAATACACTGATTTAACGTTATTTTATGATAATAAAGGTTATTTATTCCATTTTCTGCATTTTGTACATTCATTCAAATAACAATCACAAGAACAGTGGCACAAAACAATCCTAGAATTTTACGTAAATTTCAAAAATATTAAAGTAACAGGACAGACATATGTACAAGTAACAACATAAAGGAAACTGGGAGATTTTCATCACAGATAACTGTATCATCCAAAATATAATTATTTTGCAGCATAATTTAAATTCAGACTAGGCCAGAAAAACAGGACAAGACTCTCCCCACCCAATTAAACTTAGGTGAGTCAAATCTTTAGCTCTGTATGGGGACGTACCTGTGTGAGATCAGATGTCTCTTTGGACGGTCAACTAGTTCCACTTTAAGAACAGTCTCACAGAACTGATTCACACATTGTGAAAAGAGGAGGAGACAGGGTCGTATAAATAGCTTAACTGTCCTGAAAAGTTGGATTAATCATTTTTACTTTAATTTGGCACAGCATCATTTACATGTTAGCAGAGTTTGTTGTATTTTAAGAACTTGTCATTTTTGTGCATGGTTTATTGTAAGTATGCTATCAGTGAAAAATTTTTGTTGTCAAACAAAGAGATGCCTGAAAACAATACAAGCATCACAATGTATACATTTTGCATGGCTATATGATAACTCAGTGAGAGGTTAAAGAACAAAAGCCATTACAAAAAACTTCCATTTTAATATTCTAAAATATTCTTGGTCAGTTTCACAGACAAGAAGCACAAAAGCCGTTAACATTAAAACAGTAGAGATGGAAAGAAAAACACCCTAAACAAAGGAATGATAAAAACTTATGTCATTTGGGAGATGTGAAACTGTGCAAACAGTGAAATAGGTGGTTAGTTGCTTTATCTTAAACAAGTCATGAATTATTATTTATTTTAGATTTTTGTTATCTTTTGGTATCTGAAAATTGACATATAATACTAGAGGAAATTCTGGCACAGGTGCTACAAAGAGATTATAAACGCAGCACCATATTTGATCAGGTACAATTTAAAGTAAAGTTGTTAGAATTATTTGTTATATGTACAAATGATATTTGTTCTTACTCAACATTCCAAATATCAACAACAAACAGACAATGATGTTAGTGCATTTCCATCAATATCCAAATCAGTAGTAAAAATTTTATCATCATACTGACAAATCCTGTTCCTCACAATAGTCAAGTAACCTTGCTATTGTTAAATTTAAACTGTAAAATAAATTCACAGTGATACGTAGTTTGAGGACTTCCTGCTACTTTCTTTACACCAAGTAATGAAGAGTCATTTGTAACTTTAACAGCTACAAATATGTGCACTAAATACATAGCAAAATAGTCAAATTTATTACAGAGTTACACAATGGATGGCAAGTTCATCTGGACTGCAGCAGCACCAAATCCTCAATACTATCAGCACATGTAAAGAAACTTCACAATGACATTCATAGTACTGGTTATATGAAAAAGATGAATATTTCATATGAATTCGTGTATGTATACAGTATTCAAAGCCAAAATATTTTTTGCCAGTAAAAGGAATTTTACAACAGACATGCTTCTTCTCATGTGTTTTGTTACCTGTGTGCTTAATAAAGCTATAATCACACCAAAAATAAGAAAGTAAAGCACCTTGAAGTTTTCAAAATTGAATTAACAGGACCTTCTGTTCCAAAAAAATTTCAATATTGAATCATTTTGATTGAAGATCTATTACAGAAATGTTAAAATTAACTTCACTGCAAAATAAACACAGTCTTACAGCGTCAACCATCGAAAGTGGAAGTAAACTGTCTACTGCAATGTGTAGTTTCACACAGACGATTAGACATCACACTAAAGCAACTGCCGCTCTGTCACAAGGAAACCCAACAGTTTCTGTATTTTGCTGACACAAAGAAATACAACTGTGTATTTTTGTTACAAATCTCTTAGATGGTATCGAAGTTTACCATGGAAACACAGGGGTTCTGTTAGTCCAAGGATAGTGAAATAAATTATTTTCACAAGATAACATGGTTGAATTCTTATTTACAATTTTGAGAACCCTCAGTTATTGAAATTACTGAATACGGACTTATCACCAATCAGGAATATTATTGTATTATCCTTACGTGTGCATCAATGCAGTAAAACAAAAATACTATAATAAGGCTCTGAAAACAATGAAACACATGATAACATAATCTCTAGAGGAATCTGGTAATATCACTACCATGATCACCACATGAACTAGATATTTTTCAGTCCAATTTCCACGGGTATGGGTTACCCTAATAAATTTAAATAATCACCAATATTCTAATCCACCTCCCACCGGGAAATAAACGACCACCAGCAGACTCCTTTAAAAATGGGGAAAAGGGTACATGCTTGAGCTGCACATGTCTAACAACCGAACTTATGTGATCCCTATTCTGCACTTCATTATATTCCTTGCAGTACACTGAGTTCGCTCACAGTAATCTGATTACCCCATGTTCAATGAGCCTGTATACGACTTATGGAAATAAAACAGATCGGATAGCAAGATAAAATACAATAATACAATACACTAAAATCCTGCTTCCAATAATAAAATTCTTCACAAAATATGTTCTTTAATATTTCTGGAAGTTTCACATCTTCATATGTAATTACAAAAGCTTTCAAAGCTCAGCACTTTATCATCAGCATGGTTGTAGCATGGACAGAAAATTTGGCACCTCATATTCAAATTCTAAGTGTAAGAGGTACAATATAGAAATTACACATTTTCACCACTAATGCATTGCTTTCATAAAAACATATAAACTGGTGGCCCAACTTATCAGCACTTGAACTATCTCCAATACAAATGATCCACAAATACTATCATAGCCACATGGCGTAGTGTGTGACAGTTTTAATATTATTCATAATATTAAAACTATGTCACACTACTGTACTGAGTACACAATATTTAATTCCTAAAACATGTACACCTACTTTGTTTTCTCTTAAAAAAATAATAAATAAACAAGAAAACATTATTTAACAGGAATGAATTACAGGATGGACATCAAAGCATTACTTTTTAATGAAATGGAAAAAGTTACATTTCCATACAAGATAGTACTAAAACATCAGTATTATTACAAATTTCTGCCACTCATTCTCATTGGTGTTTTTAGTACATAAACATTTTAATCTTTCTAGAAAATACCCACAGTAACCGAAAAATCTTGTTTTCCTCTGTCAGTCTAAAATTTGTCTTCAATAAGATGTCATTCTGTGTTCCAAAGATGTCAAACTGTAATTCAGATATTTCAAGGTAACTTCGCCATCACTATTATATACTGTAGTCTGTCCTAAAATTAATATTTTGTTTATGCATCACAACACATTTTGATACTATTCCATGATTCTAAGACAATTCTGCCTCTGATATAATACATAACAACTCTAAAATATCCTGCCATTAATTTCAAAGATAGATGCACTTAACATTTTAAAAATAACTTTCCAAAGAATATACAATCTGCACTACTGAAGGCAACAGTTAATGATGTTAGAGCAACAAATTTTCCACTAAATATAGGTGAGGAATCCATTTTCACATAGAGAAACAATGAATAATGGCAATGAAGTATCACAACACAGATTACCAACACTTTCAAGTTAAATGTTTACTTCATTAAATACATAAACAATGTACTAAATCTAAGTAAACAGAAAAGGCATAGACAAACAAGAGAACTGTCCAGAAGTAAACTATAACCAATAAAGGTGGCTAAAATATGTATATACCACCAAATGGAGTGAAGTTGACGACTGGGCTGAAGTTGGCCGTAGAAGCTCAAAAAACATTTTATATTAAATTAACTCCACATTGGTGACTAAAATTCTTGTACTTTAGTTATTATATTTACTGTTCATGTCAATGGCTAGATGTACAGTATTGCAAATTTCTATCTGAATACTAATCTTTTCAGAAGCACTGACTTTTTTAACTTTTTTACTGAGCTGAAACTTTTATTTGTGTTACTGGCATAAAACGACTTGTGTGCCTAGATCTTCTGTATACCATGCATTGGTCCTTCACAATGACAATGAGAGCAATAACAAAAGGTAATCTATTTTTGTTACCTATTTATACACATAATAAAACTTTGCAAATTCTTGGTGAAATCAGGATGGACTTGACTGTCTTTTCTCAAGCAGTTCTTTTAAGAACAAACATTCGTGAATGCATCAAGAATGTATCATAATGAACACAGCAACAATGTGACACAGTGGATGCACCAACAAATGTCTTTTAACAGTCTAGTGGTGGAGTGAGGAAGTCATTCTTGCAAATATCTGTATGTTAACTTATGAATTTGTTATACAGATTGCAGTTCTGTTTGTGCCTAATACTGTTTGTTGCCTCATACTGTTAAGATTGTAAGACTTATCAGTGTGAAAATACTGCATGTGTATAATAATGAATAGGGTGAACTGAAGAAATACAGTCTGGATGTTTTAGAACTGTGTTCCACTGAAATTTTAAATGGAAAAATAAGCATTAACAAGGTTGTCCAAGGCTATAAAATTCCCATAGGAACCCATAAACACAATTCACAGTCATCATCATAAAACACACGCTGGTCAGACAGCTTTTAGTGCTAAAGAAGAAGAGTGTGTGTTTCTCCGAAATTTCATAAAGCAAATTTGTGGCCCCTTTTTTGTCCTTAAACTTTCTTTGTACATTACTCTGGAGTTAGTATTAACTTTAATTATTATGGCAAATTTATTTTTCAATTACTGATACAGTTTCAGAGCAATCAAAGCCAGCCTAGAGTCATAAACAACCCACAATTATTGCATAACAGATAATCAGGTTTTTTTAATTTTACGATCTGTTAGAGCAAAAAGGAGTAAAGACCAAAACTTTTATTACTAGAGCTCAATACCCAAACTCTGAAAGACAACCTATTATATTAATTTTATTAGTTTCTGAAATATTTTAAATTTAAAACCAAAACCCATCAACTTCAGCCCATTTGATGGTAACAGCTCCCAGCACACTGACAGAAAGAAAGCAGTTTTATACTAGATCATGTTTGTGCATATTCCATACAAAGTCCCAGTTCTTAAAATCCTTCCCTCCACATTTCACAGCAATAAGGTATTCAACACTTTGAAAACTAACAAGCCTTTTAATTTTTACATATTTCTGTCAGTCTGCTGTAGCCCGATTAAAACACACACATTCAAAATTTACTCGAATCTTGCAAAACATTAATTCACCACCGTTATTTACAGGGCAACATCTGTAATGGCAAGACATACAGATAGGTCATTTTCTAGAATCACACTTAAAACTCATTAAAACACAAGATGTAACGATATTTTACAAAGGATGAGTTGTTTATTTTAAAATTATTATAGCATATCACATAATATAATATACATTTTTATGAGCAGTTAATCAGTTTTAAATTAGAATAACCTGTGCTATTACTTTGTCATCTTTAATATCAACTTTATCACTTGTAGAAATAAATATTCTGCCAGAAGGTACTTAACATTCATAAACATTTTAAAATACAGCAAATAATCAGCACCTTACATATTTTGTTTCACATGGCAAGCTTCCTTCTCTGTTAACGTCTGATTGCATTCTCACTGAAACAGAGAAATACCATTTCAAAACTATACACTAACCAAAAAAATATTTTCTCCAGAGATCTATTAGAACTGACCTACACATTTCAAGTTTCTGTAAGAAGAAGGACTAGTAACAACATTTTCCACTAACATTCTATCAGGCAAGCAATAAACAGTGTCAAACGACAGCTTTTGATGTGACCAGCAATGTGGCTACAAAAATAAGAGTTGGTGGGTGCATGGGGAGAGCAGTCTGCTGTGAGTTGTGGAGCTGCAAAGTTACTAACAAGCAGACTGGACTCACTGGATATTAAGACTACTAAGTACAGCACTTAAACTATTACTTATGTGCAAAAACAAATACGTAAGAAGTGTCATACAATGAAATATTTGTAGTTTATCTGAATTATCATTCATACAATGGGCTGTTTTGATGCTTTGAAATACAAGTAGTTGAATTTGTGAAGTGTTACTACTGACTGGAGAAAGATATTAAGTATGTAGTCTTATGTTAAAACATGTTGACCCAATAAATAGGTAAATGTTTTCAATTAGAGTTAAGGGAGCCTGGCCAGAAACAAAAGAATATAATGTTATGTGAAAATCGTTCTGATATCTTTGACAGCAGACCTCTTCTACTGCAAACTCTTTGCTTTCATATTTTGAGAGGTGGTAGTATGAACCAAAACAAGAAAAAATATCCAGTAAACAGGGGCTCAGAAGTGCATACCTTAGGAGCTAAGAGCACTCATTCCTCTTTGCTACTGTGAAACATGTCACATATACTGAGCATGTATTCATAGTTATTAAGGTATGCATTTGGAGCCCATGTTTATTTTTTCCTTGATTTGGTCCACATTAACACCTCCCAAAATATGGAAAGCAAAGAGCTTGAAGTAGAAGAGGTCCACAGTCAGAGGCATCAGAATGATCTTCACTTGTAACTTTCAGCTCAGGTTTCCACGCCAGAGTCCCATACCTCATATTAATACATTTTCCTTCTCCATCATCCCTGATAGTTTGTATCATCATCATGGAATCATCCTGTATTAGCAGAAGTTGGAATTTAGGCTCTTGAAGGCATGTGCAGGGCAGCTGCTCGGTCAGTAGAGGAGGAATTGGGAAGGTTCAACAGCATTCCAGATATGTTTTCACGAAATAAATGAGGAAGCAAGAAAACAATGCACTGAGAAGACAGTGGCTAAAGAAGTAGCAGGAAAGAAGAGAAATTGGATAGAAGAGAGGGCAAAATGGTGAAAGAGGACAGTTAGGGGAGTAAGAAGATCCTCTAGGGAATGGTTGAGGATATGAAGAGACACAGGATGGAAAAGTCATGATAATCAATAAAGAGGTCAACAAGTTGAATCTATGAAGCACACAAGAATTTAGAAAAAATAATATAAAAGCTGAAAAAACTGACAAATAAGTATTAGAGAATAATCATTGAGTATGGAAGTATTACAAGGTAGGAGAGTGGGAAAGAAACTGGTCTGAAGTTGTCAGAAGATGGTAAGGAAAAAACATAGTGACCAGATTAAAAAATACTAAAAGAAAAGAATAGAACAACGAATCAAATGATGAATTTAAATTGGCAGGTAGTCGTTAGTTGGCCCATCAGAAAAGAAAAAAAATTAAGGCGAGTGAGAATGTGGAGGAAATGAAATATGGAAGAGAAAAATGAGAAGCTGTGGAATGTAGAGGATGCAGAGATGGACCTAACCTAGACTGAAGTATCAGAAGCGATTAAGACCATAAAAGGAAGAAAAGCAGCAGGATTGTATGAAATAAGTGTGGAGATGGTGAGAACAGCTGGCATTGTTCGAGTGAATTGGCTCTATCAGGTCATGTGACAGTATGGAAAGAAAGGAGAACACCTGAAGAATGGAAAATGGGAATCATAGGGCCAGTTGCAGGAAACTGTGTCAGAATTAGCGGGCAAGGAGGACTGAGAAAGAACAAGATGGGTTTAGACCAGAAAGTTCAACAGTGGTCTGATTTTTACTGTAATGTGGCTTCAAGAGAGACACTAAAAATATGGAAAGGATTTAGTAGCTGCATTCCTGGACACTGAGAAAGTGTATGATAGAGTGAAAAAAGTAACATCTTGGAGACTCTTCAAAAAAAAAAAAAAGGGGGGGGGGAGGGGAGATTGGAAAGTTGACTACAAGAAGAATAAAAAGAAGAATAAACGAAATGAATCAAGGAAGTGTGAGTTGTGTAAAAGTAGGAGGAGAGATGACAGAGGGCTGAAGCAAGGGAGTGCACTATTCTCTGTACTTTTCATCACCATTATGGGTGAGGTGACAAGTGCAGATTGAAGAGGAAATGAAAATACGAAAGCAATGGTGTTTGCAGATAATTTAATGGTGTGAGGATTGGAAAATGAATGGGAAGAACTGGTGGGATTGTATGGATTGAAGTTTAATGCAAAGAAGTATGAAGTGATGGTGACATTGAAGAATAAGAGGAGAGTAGCAATGGATACAAGTATTAGAGTGCAGGTACTAAAGAAAGTGGAATGTTTCAAGTACCCTTGGGAGTGTAATAGAAGGTTATGGAAGGAATGATACAGCAGTGAAAGGGGAAGGCAAGCACATGGATTCCTGCACAGTGTTAAGGAACCTGATCTAGAGAAAAGATGTACCACCAAAATAGACGCCAATGTTATACCTAGCGTATAACGCTCCAATATTTATGTATCCATCAAAATTGTGAGTAATGAAGAAAAGGCAGGAGAGCAGGAAACAAGTTTGCGAGCCAAATTTTAAAGAAGTAGAATATGACTAATTAGAATGGGCAGAATAAGGACTGATTGGCTGGTTGCTTGATTTGGGGGAGGGGACCAAACAGCAAGGTCATCAGTCCCATCTGATTAGGGAAGGATGGAGAAGGAAGTTAGCTGTACTCTTTCAAAGGAACCATCCCAGCATTTTCCTGAAGCGGTTTAGGGAACTCATGGAAAACCTACATCAGGATGGTGGGACACGGGTTTGAACCGTCGTCGTCCTGAATGTGAGGCCAGTGTGCTAACCCCTGTGCTACCCTGCTCAGTAGAACAAGGAATGAGACAGTGAATAGTGAAAGAGAAGCCTGTGCACAAGACAATAGAATAGGAGGCAAGAGACCTAAACAATATGACACACTGATGGATCATTGGGGTGAAGGAATGTGTGGTGAAGAGAGGAGCAGGCTAGGACAAAGTGAAGGGAGAAACTTGGTGGCAGGACAGGAAAAGATGGAGACGCTTATGTTTTAAACAGACTAGCCAGGGGCTGCAAACTGTAAAAGATTATGATTAGTACATGATACAGTAATTCTGTTCACATCATTGCATTTGTTCTGTTATACAAGTTGTTCTACTCACAACTTTCCTTTCACCTTCTACTTATTAAAAGACAGCTTCAATATAGAGTGCTTACATAGTGTCAACATGATCTGTGAATTTGGTTGTGCAACTTTTTAAAGTAGCGGCACATATTTGTTTCATTAAAAAAGCACAATGGTACACAGTGTCTAAATGAAGTGTTTTGAGTAGTTACTCACAACTGTAGATGCATCCAAAACTGTAAAAAGGATTCAAATGTGACCATAATTCTCAATATGATCCATGTGTATTATGTACCAAAACAGTAACCACAGATGAAAATACAGCACCAAGAGAGTGTGCAATGTGATGTTGAACAATTGAGAAACTTATCTGCATACAATGTATCAAGTCAATTGGCTATTATAAAGTTGGATTTATAGTTTGCATACATATGACGTAGCTTTTATGAAGCTGCTTATACAGTTTTCCTTTAAACTTGCTTACTGTATGTAACTCTGTTTTCATTACTTGCATACACTGCATAAGGATATCAGAAGAATACACAAACTATGACAAGGCTTTGCGTGAGATGGTGCTGCGTTTATTAAATGCTGATGAAAGTAAATGTGAAAAAAATAAGTTTATCAGCAATTTTTCCCATCACACAAGATGGGTATCTCTCAGCACAAGTTATAAGTAATCTGCCATTGTTCCCCACTTTTGTCCAGCATAGTGCCAAGTTGGCTAGAGCTCGAGATACACAGAAGTTGTCTTGTGGTGTCTGTTATGTATGCCCCTTAGCTATTGCACATTTCCTAATATTACCCTGAACAAAGATTGCACAAATGAAACTTTCTACACACATTTATCAATCACCTTCA
Organism: Schistocerca nitens; assembly: GCF_023898315.1. Classification (NCBI taxonomy): domain Eukaryota; kingdom Metazoa; phylum Arthropoda; class Insecta; order Orthoptera; family Acrididae; genus Schistocerca; species Schistocerca nitens. The sequence goes on from NC_064621.1 coordinate 482,863,301, forward strand.
TGAATTTGTGTCATAGCTTGTGGACACACTGCACATTTTTGCAAGAGGCAGTTCTTTGATAACTGTGGTTTTATTATCAATTCCGGACTCAGAGATGGTGGCAATGCCCACGGCCAAACCAGATAAATGAAGTAGCAATCACATAAAAATAGAAAATAGCACTTACACATGGAAGAAAGGAAGTAGTATCAAAACAACAGCGACAGAAGCTCACACCGTAGCTACATATGCAACAAAAGATTTCTCTAAGTTTTCCGGACTGAAATTTCAGATTTCCCAGAACTAATTTTTGTTGTATGTCAGATCAAGTTTTATTTTTCTATTTTTCAGGGGTCAAGCTGAAATTTTGGGTTGCCATATCACTTGTTGGTAATTACTACAAATTCAGCTAGGCTTTAGAGTTTTATCATAAATTCCGTAACATAACATTTTGCTGCTTCTGGAAATTTCTTCATTACCACTCTTTGTCACCGTTCCGTATCACTGTGCAACAACTTCAAGTATATGAGAAATCCTCGCAGGAACACGCTTCAAGTAGTTGGCAATGGAATGGAATGTCAACAGTCATCGTTAACAAGAACACATCATGTTTTAAACAGTTTATTATTATTATTATTATTACTATTATTATTATTTTAGATTATTCCCATTTTGAACTTGAATTCCTTTATGATGATTGTTTATGTTTTTTTCTGAGCCCAAATTTTCTTCATGTGTTCACTGTGTTGTTTCTTTCGCTTCACTGTCCATTTGCATCCTGGTCTCTTCTGTGTTGTGGTGTCAAATTTATGTTTTTTGATGATGTTCCTGAATTCAGTTCCATTTTCTGCATCATTTACTGTTATGTGTGCTTGTCTTGAGGTCCTCTTCAACTTTTTTTATGCATTTTGTTTTTCCCCTGCCTGAGTTGACGACTTTAAGAATTCGCTTTGAAATTCTGTTTTCATTCATCCTGCGGATATGTCCATAGAACTGCATTCTTCTTTTCCTTATTGTATCCATAATCATGTCTGTGTATTTATATAATTCTGATGTTGGTCTCTTCTTCCAGATTCCTTGCTCTTGTATCGGGCCAAAAATTTTCCTGAGAATTTTTTTTCTTGTTTTACTATTTCTTTAATTTTAGTTTGCCCACTTATTTGTGTTGTTTCATATGCATACAGTGCCTCCGGAAGTACGACAGTGTTGTAGTGCCTCAATTTTGCGTTAATGGATATGGACTTTTTGTTATAATAGTTCCATGTGAGTTTATATGCTTTCTGTAGGTTTTTGTTCTTTCCTCATTGGCCTTTAGGTTGATCCCTGATGGCTGGGTGATTTCTCCCAGGTACTTAAAATGTGGTACTTGTACGATTTTCCCATGGGTTGTCACAATAGGCAATTTGTCTTGTGGCACTCTTTCTATGTACTGGGTTTTTTCATATGAAATTTGCAGGCCAGTTCTTTGTGCAATTTCATGTAACTTCTCTATGGCATTAGTGGCTTTTTTTCTATTATTTGTGAGGATTGCAAGGTCATCTGCAAAAGCTAACCACTTCACATTGAATCTATTATCTTTTCTAATGCCAATTTGGATTCCTTTGACTTCTTTTTCCCATGTCCTGATAATTTTTTCAAGAATGATATTAAAGAGTAATGGTGAAAGTCCGTCACCTTGTCGCACTCCAGTTTGGATTTCAAATGGTTCAGAGATACCCCCCACAAATTTGACCTTGGAGACTGTGTCAGTTAATGTTTGCCGAATGATTGCTCTTGTCTTTCTGTCAATGCTGAATTCTTCCAGCGTGTTGCAGAGTGCTACTCTGTCTATTGAGTTGTAGGCCTTTTTAAAATCTACAAAAGTGATCACTGTGTTTCGGGTGTTTCTCATCTGGAGAATCATTTTCAGATTCCAGATCTGTTCTATGCAGGATCGTCCCTTGGGAAAACCAGCCTGGTATTCTCCTATTTGCGGGTCAGCTTGTTGTTCTAATCTATTCATGAGAACTTTTGGTTCAAATGGCTCTGAGCACTATGGGACTCAACTGCTGAGGTCATTAGTCCCCTAGAACTTAGAACTAGTTAAACCTAACTAACCTAAGGACATCACAAACATCCATGCCCGAGGCAGGATTCGAACCTGCGACCGTAGCGGTCTTGCGGTTCCAGACTGCAGCGCCTTTAACCGCACGGCCACTTCGGCCGGCTGAGAACTTTTGATAGGATTTTATATGTGACCGGCACGAGTGAGATACCCCTGTAATTATTTGGTTCAAGTTTTGTCCCCTTTCTTGTGGAGTGGATGGATGAACGCGCATTTCCATTCAGAAGGGATCTGTTGTGTTTCCCAAATGTTTCATATGATTTTGTGGATTTTTCCTGTTAATCTTTCATCATTTAACTTCCATAGTTCTGCAATAATTGCATCTTCTCCTGGGGCTCTATTGTTTTTCAGTGTCTTGATAATTTCTGCTATTTCGTTGATGGTTGGTGGTTTAGCGTCAGGATTTGGTGTAGATGTCTGGTAGTGAATATCCTCTGTAGGTCTTTTGCAGTTGAGAAGTTTGTTGAAAAAGCCTGCGAGGATTTGGCAGTTATTCTTTGTGTTAGTTTCTAGTGAACCATCCGGTTTCTTGAAGCAAAGATTGGGTGGCTGGTATCCTGCAATATGTTCTTTAAACATCTTATAAAAATTCCTGGTGTTGTTCTTCTTAAAGTCATGTTCTATCTCATCTAGTCGCCGTTTATCATAATTTCTTTTTTACCTCCGAATTGTTTTCGATGTTTGTTTTCAGATTACTAGAAATTGTTGCCATTTTTCTGATGTTTTGTGACTATTGAAGTTTTTCCAGGCATTGGTCCTTTCTTCTATTGCTTGGTCACATATTATATTCCACCACTTGTGTTTTCTCCTTCTCAGGGGTTGACCCAATTTCATCGCGGATTTGAGGTCGTCCACAAGTTCTGTCCAGTTTGTGGTGTTTCTCTGACTGATTTCCTGTAAGCTGTTTTCCTTCTTGAGTTTTATGTATTCGGGGTCTGGTCTCAGCACTTTGTTTAGTTTTGGCTTTTTTCTATTAGGTTGTAATCTGGTCTTTACTTGTAGAAGATGGTGGTCTGATTCAAAAAATCCTCTTCTCGTTTTCACATTCAGAATTTCTGTTGTGTTACTCTTGGAGATGGCCACATGGTCTATCTGGAATTCACCCAACATTGTATTGGGCGACTTCCAAGTATACAGTTTCTTGTTGGGTTTTTTAAATTGTGTTGACATAATTACGAGGCCAAAAAGTTTATCAATTTTTCCACATTCTTGTTAGTTCTCTTGTGAACTGTATGGATTCCGGTGATTTTCCTGTATTTTTTCTCTTTGCCTAATTGTGCGTTAAAGTCGACTAACAAGATTATTACATGGTGTTTGGCAATTTTGTTTGTCGTCTCCTCAAGGTCATTCCAGAAGTCATCCACTTTTTGGGGGTTCTTCTTGTTATAATTATTTGTGGGTGCGTGTGCGTTGATCAAGGTATATGCTTTGTTGGCCGATTTGATGGAGAGTATTGATATACATTCTGAGGCAGACTGGAAGTCAATGACAGAGTCACTGGTAGATTTGTGGACTACAAATGCTGTACCAAACTGTTTGAGACCTTTCTCATTAGTTTTAATTGCTGGTTTTCCTTTGTAGATCCTGTAGTTGTCTGTGTCAAAATGGTTTTCGTCCGTAAATTGTGTTTCCTAGATTGCAAGGATTTTGATCTGGAATTTTTGCAGCACGTCTCTAAGTTGTTTGATCTTGCCCAGTTTGAAGAGAGTATTAGTATTAAGTGTACCGATGAACTGTCTTTGTTTTGTGTGTAATAATCTGGATGTCGTCTGGTTCTCAACCCTTAGGTGGAACATGATGCTCCTGGTCCCCCGGAATCCGATGACCACGTAAACCCAGCCTTGCGACTGGTGCCTGGGGTAGTGGATTCATTCCTTGTGTTATCATCATGTTTGGTTTTCAAGTTGAAAACTAACTTGGTGGTGGTCCTTCCGAGGAAAGATTATTATTATTATTATTATTATTATTATTTCTCTCCTTTCTCAGACGTTATGTCTGGTTAAAAATGGAAAGTGACGCGGACCTTGATCAAGCGTGACTTCCTTTTAACTGTACGGTATATGTTACATTGCATTTAGGAACTTTCGGGTAACTGAACATGTATCAATAATTACAGATTTCTGTAGTTGTATATATAAGTTTGGATGTAGCTGTATTGCATTGATGTACTGGTGGATATTGTGTGGTATGACTCCTGTAGTTGATAGTATAATTGGTATAATGTCAACTTTATCCTGATGCCACATGTCCTCGACTTCCTCAGCCAGTTGGATGTATTTTTCAATTTTTTCTCCTGTTTTCTTCTGTATATTTATTGTATTGGGTATGGATATTTCAATTAGTTGTGTTAATTTCTTCTTTTTATTGGTGAGTATGATGTCAGGTTTGTTATGTGGTGTTGTTTTATCTGTTATAATGGTTCTGTTCCAGTATAATTTGTATTCATCATTCTCCAGTACATTTTGTGGTGCATACTTGTATGTGGGAACGTGTTGTTTTATAAGTTTATGTTGTAAGGCAAGCTGTTGATGTATTATTTTTGCTACATTGTCATGCCTTCTGGGGTATTCTGTATTTGCTAGTATTGTACATCCACTTGTGATGTGATCTACTGTTTCTATTTGTTGTTTGCAAAGTCTGCATTTATCTGTTGTGGTATTGGGATCTTTAATAATATGCTTGCTGTAATATCTGGTGTTTATTGTTTGATCCTGTATTGCAATCATGAATCCTTCCGTCTCACTGTATATATTGCCTTTTCTTAGCCATGTGTTGGATGCATCTTGATCGATGTGTGGCTGTGTTAGATGATATGGGTGCTTGCCATGTAGTGTTTTCTTTTTCCAATTTACTTTCTTCGTATCTGTTGATGTTATGTGATCTAAAGGGTTGTAGAGGCAGTTATGAAATTGTAGTGGTGTAGCCGATGTATTTATATGAGTGATTGCTTTGTGTATTTTGCTAGTTTCTGCTCGTTCTATAAAGAATTTTCTTAAATTGTCTACCTGTCCATAATGTAGGTTTTTTATATCGATAAATCCCCTTCCTCCTTCCTTTCTGTTTAATGTGAATCTTTCTGTTGCTGAATGTATGTTCAAATGGTTCAAATGGCTCTGAGCACTATGGGACTCAACTGCTGTGGTTATAAGTCCCCTAGAACTTAGAACTACTTAAACCTAACTAACCTAAGGACATCACACACATCCATGCCCGAGGCAGGATTCGAACCTGCGACCGTAGCAGTCGCACGGTTCCGGACTGCGCGCCTAGAACCGCGAGACCACCGCGGCCGGCGCTGAATGTATGTGATGTATTCTATATTTGTGGCATTGTGATCGTGAAAGTGTATTGAGTGCTTCTAGGTCTGTGTTACTCCATTTCACTACTCCAAATGAGTAGGTCAATATTGGTATAGCATAAGTATTTATAGCTTTTGTCTTGTTTCTTGCTGTCAATTCTGTTTTCAGTATTTTTGTTGGTCTTTGTCTATATTTTTCTTTTGGTTCTTCTTTAATATTTGTATTATCTATTCCTATTTTTTGTCTGTATCCTAGATATTTATAGGCATCTGTTTTTTCCATCGCTTCTATGCAGTCGCTGTGGTTATCCAATATGTAATCTTCTTGTTTAGTGTGTTTTCCCTTGACTATGCTATTTTTCTTACATTTGTCTGTTCCAAAAGCCGTATTTATTATTATTATTATTATTATTATTTAGTTTAGTAACCCCCTCACCAATGTGCAAATAGAAAAAGAGAGATCCAAGAAGGCCACTTCTGATGGGACCACTGAAAATTTTGCTGGCCAGTCATATTAATTTCCATAGCAGCCAAATATGAGGCTGCCTAGTGGTCGAATCTTCCTTGGTTGCTGAAACCCATCTCGCTTCTACCAGTGGACAGCTGCTTTGACAGTTCATTATGTGTGTGTAGTACTATGAACTAGCATTGTGTGGTTTCCACCACTGCTAGGTTTAACAGAAGTCTGATTAGAATCCAACTTAATAAACTAGTGCACAATGTACTAGCAGTACTTGGACTTTGCAGGAACTCTCTCATATTAATTCTATTTTAGTTTACATCAAGTTCCACAAAGAACTATAACTGTTTGTTTTAATGGAATATTAGATAATTTTTTGTTGCAGAAGTTTATTTGTATTGATTAAATTTTGTGGTTCTAAAGTGATGATTACAATAGTTAGCTTGAAGCATTGTAACAAAGCAAGGTGGGACTATCATACCTGCTCTCATACTCTTATACCTCTCCTAAAATTAATATAATTTTTTCCTTTTATGATTTCATTTTGTTAAAAGCACATACAGAATACTTACAGCAAATAGCTAACATTTCATTCATGCTTTATTTCATTAAAATTTATTACTCACTGGATAGTTTTCAGACTGTGGAGAATAACAGCACATTTGACTTTTGGGCAAACATGTTCTTTAAAGGTATATCCATGACTTGCAGGCGAAGATGAAATTTTCATTGAGAATATAGCTGTTTATTTATAATCAAAACAATTCACTTAAGAGCTCACATTCTCCTCTTTCCAACATCATTTTACTTTTTCCAAAAACTTGGTATGTCAATGGGTTTTCATATTCAAACATTTTATGGTCTGGAAATTTCTGATCTTAAATAGTGATCATTTCCTAAATTCAGCACCATGCATTAGTAGCCCATATTTTTCTGATTCCAAAAATGCCAACCATCACTAGAACAACTTGTTACACATTAATTGTATTTGCAGTTGTGAATACAAACAACAATCAGCTGTTTAAGGAAATAATGACAATGAAAACCTGTGCCAGACCGGTACTTGAACCCAGATTTCCCACTTTCCTTAACTGCTTTGGCTATTCATGCATGACCCAGGAATTCTACATCATTCTTCTTACCAACACATGCAATGCGTTATCATAAATAACTTGTTATAAATTGTTGAAGGTGTACAGCAACCAGGCACTTTAGGTTACTTTATTGCCCATTTTGAATTTTTCACAATATATTTGTTTTCATATTTTGTAAATCAAAACATGGTGCACATTATAAATTCATTTTGTGGCCAAAAGAAAGTATTTTACAGTGCAATCAACATAAGTGATTGTGAAATTATCTTTGAGATTATATTTCGTTAGAAGAAAACTGCAAAAACAAATGCGCCAGAAGGACATTTCACAGGAAACCTATGTATCATCTGTTTTGATGAAAGCATGAAAGCCGTCTGATGATGAATCATGAAAAATTCTGAACTGGTAACGCTAGTTTCTTAGTAACCTAAAACCAATTTGTGGCTGGTTGCTGTATATCATCAACAATTTATTTCATACAGAAACCATGGACTCTAACCATGTCTTTACTTGACAAGATTACAATATCTTTTTACTTTATTAACTATTCAACTTGACTTTTTGGTGGGCTTTGTCATCCCCAAGTACATAAATTATCCACACAAAACAGAACCTATAATTGTAGTCTCTGGCTGATGAGGCCACACTGCAAGCAGCTGTATGTAGTAGAAGACACAGCTGGGTGGTGGGGGTAAGGAGGCGACTGGGAAGGGGAGGGGTTGGTTAGCAGGATAGGAGTGGGGACAGTAAAGTGATGCTTGTGGGAGCATACAGAGATGAGGGGTACAGAGGGTAGGTCAGGGCAGCTACATCTACATCTACATGACTACTCTGCAATTCACATTTAAGTGTTTGGCAGGGGGTTCATCGAACCACAATCATACTATCTCTCTACCATTCCACTCCCGAACAGCGCGCGGGAAAAACGAACACCTAAACCTTTCTGTTCGAGCTCTGATTTCTCTTATTTTATTTAGATGATCATTCCTACCTATGTAGGTTGGGCTCAACAAAATATTTTCGCATTCAGAAGAGAAAGTTGGTGACTGAAATTTCGTAAATAGATCTCGCCGCGACGAAAAACGTCTTTGCTGTAATGACTTCCATCCAATTCGCGTATCATATCTGCCACACTCTCTCCCCTACTACGTGATAATACAAAACGAGCTGCCCTTTTTTGCACCCTTTCGATGTCCTCCGTCAATCCCACCTTCTAAGAATCCCACACCACGCAGCAATATTCTAACAGAGGACGAACGAGTGTAGTGTAAGCTGTCTCTTTAGTACACTTGTTGCATCTTCTAAGTGTCCTGCCAATGAAACGCAACCTTTGGCTCGCTTTCCCCACAATATTATCTATGTGGTCTTTCCAACTGAAGTTGTTCGTAATTTTAACACCCAGGTACTTAGTTGAATTGACAGTCAGAATTGTACTATTTATCTAGTAAGCAAATTCCAACGGATTTCTTTTGGAACTCATGTGGATCACCTCACACTTTTCGTTATTTAGCGTCAACTGCCACCTGCCACACCATACAGCAATCTTTTCTAAATCGCTTTGCAACTGATACTGGTCTTCGGATGACCTTACTAGATGGTAAATTACAGCATCATCTGCAAACAACCAAAGAGAACTGCTCAGATTGTCACCCAGGTCATTTACATAGATCAGGAACAGCAGAGGTCCCAGGACGCTTCCCTGGGGAACACCTGATATCACTTCAGTTTTACTCGATGATTTGCCGTCTATTACTACGAACTGCGACCTTCCTGACAGGAAATCACGAATCCAGTCGCACAACTAAGACGATACCCCATAGGCCCGCAGCTTGATTAGAAGTCACTTGTGAGGAACGGTGTCAAAAGCTTTCCGGAAATCTAGAAATACGGAATCAACTTGAGGTCCCCTGTCGATAGCGGCCATTACTTCGTGCGAATAAAGAGCTAGCTGCGTTGCACAAGAACGATGTTTTCTGAAACCATGCTGATTACGTATCAATAGATCGTTCCCTTCGAGGTGATTCATAATGTTTGAATACAGTATATGCTCCAAAACCCTACTGCAAACCGACATCAATGATATAGTTCTGTAGTTCGATGGATTACTCCTACTAGACTTCTTAAACACTGATGCGACCTGCGCAATTTTCCAATCTGTAGGTACAGATCTATCGGTGAGCAAGCGGTTGTATATGATTGCTAAATAGGGAGCTATGGTATCGCGTAATCTGAAAGGAACCTAATCGGTATGCAATCTGGACCTGAAGACTTGCCCGTATCAAGCGATTTGAGTTGCTTCGCAACCCCTAAGGTACCTACTTCTAACAAGGGAACCTCCCCATCGCACCCCCCTCAGATTTAGTTATAAGTTGGCACAGTTGATAGGCCTGGAAAAACTGAACAGAGATCAATCGAGACAACAGGAAGAACATGTGTGGAACTATGAAAAAATAAGCAAAATATACAAACTGAGTATCCATCTGTAACACATGCAACATCAAGGACAATGCGATAAGGAGCGCTGTGGTCTTGTGGTTAGCGTGAGCAGCTGCGGAACGGGAGGTCCCTGGTTCAAGTCTTCCCTCGAGTGAAAAGTTTAATTTTTTATTTTCAGTTTATGTGACAAACTCTTATGTTTTCATCACTTTTTTGGGAGTGATTATCACATCCACAAGAAAACCTAAATTGGGCAAGGTAGAAGAATCTTTTTACCTATCCTCCAAGTGTACAAGTTAGGTGGGTCGACAACATATTCCTGTCATGTGACGTACATGCTGTCACCAGTGTCGTATAGAATATATCAGACGTGTTTTCCTGCGGAGGAATCGGTTGACCTATGACCATGCGATCAAATGTTTTCGGTTCCCATTGGATAGGCACGTCCTTTCGTCTACTAATCGCACGGTTTTGCGGTGCGGTCGCAAAACACAGACACCAAACTTATTACAGTGAACAGAGACGTCAATGAACGAACAGACAGATCATAACTTTGCGAAAATAAAGGAAGTAAATTTCTCACTCGAGGGGAGATTTGAACCAAGGACCTCTCGTTGCGCAGCTGCTCACGCTAACCATGGGACCACGGCGCTCGTATGGTTACACTGTCCTTGATATTGCCTATCTTGCTCATGGACTACTCAGTTTGTATATTTTGCTTATTTTTTCACAGTTCCACACAACTTCTTCCTGTTTTCTCTATTGATCTGTGTTCAGTTTTTCAAGGCCTATCCACTGTGCCAACTTACAATTAAATCTGAGGGGGGTGCGATGGGGAGGTTCCCTTGTAAGAAACTCATGCTAGCAGCTGTTCATGTTTCAAATTCTGGAATATTCCATTCGTCTTCCCTGGTGAAGGAATTTCAGAAAACTGCGTTCAATAACTCCGCTTTAGTGGCACAGTCGTCGGTAGCAGTACCATCGGCACTACGCAGCAAAGGTATTGACTGCGTCTTGCCGCTTGTGTACTTTACATACGACCAGAATTTCTTAGGATTTTCTACCAAATTTCGAGACAATGTTTCGTTGTGGAACCTATTAAAGGCATCTCGCATTGAAGTCCGTGCCAAATTTCGCACGTCTGTAAATTTTAGCCAATCTTCGGGATTTCGCGTTCTTCTGAACTTCGCATGCTTTCTCCGTTGCCTCTGCAACAGAGTTCGGACCTGTTTTGTGTACCACGGGGGATCAGTTCCATCTCTTACCAATTTATGAGGTATGAATCTCTCAATTGCTGTTGCTACTACATCTCTGAATTTGAGCCACATCTCGTCTACATTTGCATAGTCAGTTAGGAAGGAATGGAGATTGTCTCTTAGAAAGGCTTCTAGTGACACTTTATCCACTTTTTTAAATAAAATTATTTTGCGTTTGTTTCTGGTGGATTTGGAAGAAACGGTATTGAGCCTAGCTACAACGACCTTGTGATCACTAATCCCTGTATCAGTCATGATGCTCTCTATCAGCTCTGGATTGTTTGTGGCTAAGAGGTCAAGTGTGTTTTCGCAACCATTTACAATTCGTGTGGGTTCGTGGACTAACTGCTCGAAATAATTTTCGGACAAAGCATTTAGGACAATCTCGGAAGACGTTTTCTGCCTACCACCGGTTTTGAACAAGTATTTTTGCCAACATATCGAGGGAAGGTTGAAGTCCCCACCAACTATAACCGTATGAGTGCGGTATTTATTTGTTACGAGACTCAAATTTTCTCTGAACTGTTCAGCAACTATATCATCGGAGTCTGGGGGTCGGTAGAAGGAGCCAATTATTAACTTAGTTCGGCTGTTAAGTATAACCTCCACCCATACCAATTCACACGGAGTATCTACTTCGACTTCACTACAAGATAAACCACTACTGACAGACACAAACACTCCACCACCAATTCTGCCTAATCTATCTTTCCTGAACACCGTCTGAGACTTCGCAAAAATTTCTGCAGAACTTATTCCAGGCTTTAGCCAGCTTTCTGTACCTATAACGATTTCAGCTTCTGTGCTTTCTATTAGCGCTTGAAGCTCAGGGACTTTCCCAGCACAACTACAACAATTTACAACTACAATTCCGACTGTTCCTTGATCCAAGCACGTCCTGTATTTGCCATGCACCCTTTGAGATTGCAGCCCACCCCGTACTTTCCCGAGGCCTTCTAACCTAAAAAACCGCCCAGTCCACGCCACACAGCCTCCGCTACCCGTGTAGCCGCCAGCTGAGTGTAGTGAACTCCTGACCAATTCAGCGGAACCCGAAACCCCACCACCCTATGGCGCAAGTCAAGGAATCTGCAGCCAACACGGTCGCAAAACCGTCTGAGCCTCTGATTCAGACCCTCCACCCAGCTCTGCACCAAAGGTCCGCAGTCGGTTCTGTCAACGATGCTGCAGATGGTGAGCTCTGCCTTCATCTAGTAAGCAAGACCGGCAGCCTTCACCAAATCAGATAGCCGCTGGAATCCAGAGAGAATTTCCTCAGAACCAAAGCGACACACGTCATTAGTGCCGACATGTGCCACCAACTGCAGCTGGCTGCACCCTGTGCTCTTCATGGCATTCGGAAGGACCCTTTCCACACCAGGAATGACTCCACCTGGAATGCACACGGAGTGCACACTGGATTTCTTCCCCTCCTTAGCCGCCATGCCCCTAAGGGGCCTCATTATGCGCCTAACATTGGAGCTCCCAACTACCAATAAGCCCACCCTCTGTGATTGCCCAGACCTTGAAGGCTGAGAATCATCCTCTGAAACAGGGCAGGCAGCTGCATCTGGCTCAGCCAGAGATAGTGCCTGAAACCTGTTTGTCAGACGCACCGGGAAGGCTTTCTGATCAGCCTCCGGGGACGTCTTCCACTGCCTGCCACGCCTTGGAACGACCTCCCAATCAACCACAGGCGAGGGCTCAGCCCCACTGCGGGCAGCTACATGCAGTCCAGTCGGCAGGGAGGGAATAGCAGAAAAGGAGAGAGGTAAAAAGACTATGGGTGCATTGGTGGAACAGAGGACTGTGTAATGCTAGAATGGGAACAGGCAATGGGCTAGATGGTAAAGAGAATGACTAACAAAGGTTAAGGCCAGAAGGGTTATGGGGTTGTGGGATGTATTGCAGAGAGAGATCCCCCCTGCACAATTCAGAAAAGCTGGTGTTGGTGGGAAGGATCCAAATGGCACAGGCTGTGAAGAAGTCACTGAAATGAAAAATGTTGTGTTGGGTGGTGTGCTCAGCAATGGGGTGATCCAGCCGTTTCTTGGCCACAGTTTGTCGGTGCCATTTCGGTGCCATTCATGGGTACAGACAGCTTGTTAGTTGTCATGTCCACATAGAATGCAGCACAGTGGTTGCAACTTAACTTGTAGATCACATGACTGGTTTCACAAGTAGCCCTGCCTTTGAGGGGATAGGTGATGATTGTGATCAGACTAGAGTAGATGGTTGTGGCGGGAATATGTATGGAACAGGTCTTGCATCTAGGTCTATTACAGTGATATCAGCTTTGAGCACGTGTAAGTGCGGTGGGCTGGTGGAATACCAATGTGGGAGGGGTGGGAAAGACAGTGGGTAGGACATTTCTCATTTCAAGGCATGATGAGACGTAGTCGAAACCCTGGTGGAGAATGTGATTCAGTTGCTCCAGTCCCGTATGGCGCTGAGTCACGAGAGCCATTGCATCTGTAGTGGTGAGCAGTCCCTCTCAAAATACACAAGGGTTTCACTGAGGCCTTCACAGACATAATTACCATTCCAACATTGTACAGAAACAGAACCCTCATGCCTTATCTCTCCAGTCACCCACCACCTCCTAAAGTCCCAACATCTGGCCACAGAGGAGCCTTCCCCACGTGACTCAGAACACCCAAGACTTGAGAAACTGAGTCACATTCTCTGCCAGGGTTTTGACTACCTCTAGTCATGCCCTGAAACGAGGAATGTCCTACCCACCATCATTTCCATACCTCCCACAATGGTATTCAGTCACCCAAAACTGAACCTACAGAATATACTCATCCATCCATACACATATCCTGTTCCCATCCCCTTGTCTCATGGCCCATATCGCTTTAATAGACCTAGATGCAAGACCTGTCCCATACAAGACCTATCTCATACATCCTCTCACACCACCTACTCCAGTCTGGTCACAAGCATCATCCCATCAAAGGCAGGGCTACTTGTGAAACTAGTGAAGCCGCAACCACTGTGCTGCATTTTATGTAGACATGACAACTAACAATCTGTCGGTCTGCAAAGAAGAAACCGCTGGACCACCCCATTCCTGACCACTCCACCCAACACAACATTCTTCATTTCAGTGGCGGCTTCACAGCCTGTGACATCTGGATCCTTCCCACCAACACCAGCCTTTCTGAATTGCGCAAGTGGGAACTCTCCCTGCAATACACCCTATGTTCCCTTAACCCTCTTGGCATCAAACTTCGCTAGTCATTATCCTTACTCATCCTGCCTCTTCCCTGTTCCCATTCCAGCATTACACAGCCCTCTATTCCACCAATGTAACACTGGCAAAAGCAGCACTTCACGGTCCCCAACAACTACCCTGCTATCCCTCCCCCTCCCCACCCTAGCCTCCTCCTTTCCCCCACCACCCACATTCTTCTACCATCTAGCATTGCTGCTTGCAGTCTAACTGCAACAGCCAGAGACTGTGGCCGCGTGTGTGTGTGTGTGTGTGTGTGTGTGTGTGTGTGTGTGTGTGTGTGTGTGTGTTTTCTATCTCTGACGAAGGTCTTTTTGGTCGAAAGCTCATTTTCTGATAGTCTTTTTGTTGTGCCTATCTGTGACTCAGCATCACTGTTACATGGTGAATTGCAAATATCTTTTTCATAATATTGTTACAGTCCATCCTAGATTTTCCATTGTGGAATAGTATCTATAATTCATGTTTTTCTTGATATACAGTGCATAATTAAAGAGAATTGTTACTTTACCTATTCTATCTTTGTGTTTTCACAGTTACCTGACTGTTATATTAATATACAAAACATAATAGATCTGTAATCCAACAATATATGATTTTTTTCATATTATGCTCATCTATAAATCGGAATGGCGCTATTACATGATGTAAAGTAGTTAGTTCGTGTTATGTACCTAATTTGCAGACATGTATGTGTCGCCACCAGTCAACTGGAGAACAGCTTCCATTACGTACATATCACATAGTCCATAGTGTTTAAGTATTTGACACTGTGCCACTACAGGTTAATTGTGTATCATTTGTGAAACACCACATTTTCATTTATTTATTTTTAACTTGGAGGCTTGGCATCAGCGAATGGATATTCTAGTGTAGTTTGCGGACTTTGACTTCGACATGCCGGACCAAGTTAATGCTGACCCAAACACCCATGCTCATGAGAAGATGTGTTTAACTGTGTCCAGATGCTGCTGATCATTATTAAAATCAAAAAAGAAAAGAAGATCAATAATCAAATAACCTTGTGTCAGTTCATGATCAGCCCCATTTCAATGCACACGATTCTTGATTAACTTAACATTTTTATATGTGGCAATAGAATGTTTGTTGCAAATATGCATTAATTCATTTTATTTGTTGACTGTTAACATGTGGCATGATGAAACTTTTAATAATGACCTATGGTCTAAAATATTTTAGATTTGTGTAATGGGAGAGAAAGTCTGAAAGGCAGAAATAATACTGAGACTTATGCATCCATAACAAATACTAGGGTGAAATGTTGCCATAAATGTGTCTTTGGTCACCCAAATTCACATCAACTTGAAACTATGACAGAATATTTTAATGACAGAAAAGATCTACAAGTTATCTAAAATGTCTAAAAGTATAAAGATAATTGCAATTTCTGTAAGTAGCAAAATTTTAACCTCAGAGATTATTTCAAGTTGCTGTACTGCAGTAATAGAGCATCTGTAATTCTCATAGCAATGCCAAACCAACAGCAAGAATCTTAGGCCCTATTAATTAAAGTTTTTTTTTAACTGCAAGATATTAGAAGTTGTTATTTATTCTTTAAAGACTCTCTCAATGCACACCTGCACCAATCATCATTTCCACCCACTTAATAAAAGCACTTGTTTAGCAGTCTTTTTGTTGTGCCTGTATGCGGCTCAACACTTCCACTACACAGTGAGTAAAGGTCTATCTTTTTCATAACACTGTCAAAATGTGAAAGTTATGTATTATTTGGCAATGGCACCAGACTGTGTAAAATGTGTATTCATTTGGCCCCTAACAGTTATGAACATTATTGTCTTAGCTTGTCACTAGAGAACTTAGTGACATGCTGCCTATGGATGTAATTTATCTATCTGGCACAAATGTTTAGACTGTTACTTATGACAAAGCTGATCCTCTCACAGGGAACACTGATTTTAAAAAAGAAAACTGCCACTGTTGGCAGGTGAGCAAACTTACAGCACTATGCTGCGAGGAAAGCAGCAAAGTACTACTTTGTTTTGAACTTAGTACAACAGAACTGAAGCTGAAATATTCAATGCTAAACTACAAAATGAGTTCAAAAAATTTAAAAAATACAAAACTTAGTTTTTGGATGAATGGCAAATTTTAAAGCACATCACATTTCGTTGCACTTGTACTCAAGCAATGGGAAACTGACCTGGAGCCCAGGATTGAAGATTCCTGAGATCAGTGAGTATACAGGAGTTAGCTGCCACTGAACAACAAGCATTACAATAATTCACTGCCCTTCTTCACCATTACATGTGACTTCAGAACCGATTGTTCCCAAAGCAGGATTTGTAGAAAGTAGCTTGTAACATTTCTTTCCATCAATGAGCAGTTCATCTCCCATAAGAATCTCTAAGAACTCCCTGAGTCTGCTGAGTCTTTCACAATATCCTGGCTTTTCCAGGAAATTCAATTTCCTTGTGAACTAATTTTCAAGGCACATCTCCACCCTGAGCTTGACATAAGGTAAACTACGTATCTCCACTGTGACTTATATAAAGCACAGGGTTGATTGTATTTTTAAAATTACTTTGTTAAGCAACTAATGGATACAACAATCACTTAAAGAGATCACTGCTGCTTGCCTGCCAGATGGCTCCACATACATATACACATACCTACCCAACCTTGATAGTAGAAAATGCTCTGCATTTTTGTGTGCTGCCCAGTCCCCTCAAATGTGTACACACACTGGCACTAGTCAGAGCTGTGCATAGTCTGTGCACCAAAGCAGAAACAATGCATAAGACACAACAAACATTGCATAGGTTAGTACTATGAAACACCCAACCATTTCCTATTGTGATGGAACCTGAAATTCCAAAAGTTAGGAGTGCTTTTACCATTTTCATGTGTTTCTGCTGTTTGCTCTGGTTGTGCCTCCTAAAATTAAGTACTTGTCAGCCCACCTGCTTCTTCATCAATTTAAAACAAAAAATTACATGGGATCTTATTTTTATATAATTATGCAATAAAGTCATTTTGCAGTGACTCATTTTCTAGACTCCTTGAAAACGTTATGAGAACCACCACCACCACCCCCCCCCCTCCCCTTTTTTTGTTACTGCATGAAATTGTATGTGAGTACTTTTTGTGGAGAACATATCACCTAAAGCATATGTCAGGTGTAGTATAAAAGAACAGATATCTACTAGAATGTATCACAAACAGTTTTATAAAGGTCATTCATTCTGACACTGGTCTTGGCAAACATTACTGAAAGCTGGAGAAAATTTGCCATACAAATGGTAGATCATATTGTATTCTCACATATTACAATCATCTTGATGCTGTATTTTCCACCAGTGGGAAACATAAGTGTCTTACTCAAAAGGGCCCTAAGTGAGGATTTACATAGACCCATGCAAGATGCCTCTTCCATGGCAGATAAACAATTCATAGGAGTAGAATTCAAATTACATACCCAAACAGCGCCATCCAATGGCGTATCAATAACATCTGGTGCGAGGCCTGCCAAAGCCTGTTCCTGCGTTATTGCTGCCAATTCTTTCAGCCATTCATCTAACAACACTGCACACATGGCTGCTGAGCGTACTTCTCCAGTTTCCAGCCAACTGCAACAATACATATTCTTATTATATGCAAGCCCTCAAATTATTCAATTAGTAGAATCAATTATTAAACTTAGATAATTTAAATGTAATAACATTGTATGTCTCAGTATGTCTCTTATTAGATTATAAGTGTTGCAACAGCAATATGTTTGTGTGTATTCTTTAATGTTCTTTTGATAAGGTAGATTCACGCCATATTAGAAGTTCTAAATTTTAAAAAAAAAAAAAAAAAAAAAAAAAAAAATATACATATATATATATATATATATATATATATATATAAAATGAATACATATAGCTCTAATATGATCTTTTCATTTTAAGTAAGTAGTGTGTTTAGTGTTACAAAATGATGTGTATATAGTGTGCACAGTGACAGAGTGAGAAATGAATGCACATTGAAGCATTAACCATTTACATTATTAAAAAACTTACTTGTAAAACAGTACTGAACATTAGGGATAAACCAAATGAGGCAGCAGAGTTTGAGAGTGGCCTTCTATTTGGGCAGGTGGAGGCACTAATCTTCCTACAGCCAGCTTTATTTAGGTTTTCCATGGTTTCCTTACATTACTTCAGGCAAATGCAGAGATGGTTCTTACTATAAGGTTGCAGCCAACTACCAGTGCCATCCTTATCATAGTAGACTATTTTTTACAGAACAGTTTCTTTGATGCAATGTCAGTAATAAATACTGAAGCTTTATTGTAATTTACCAACAGAAAAACACTTTTAGTACCGTAAACAACCTCTACTTCTCTCCTGATCTAACTTACGAGGGCAGTTCAATAAGTAATGCAACACATTTTTTTTCTCGGTCAATTTTGGTTGAAAAAACCGGAAATTTCTTGTGGAATATTTTCAAACATTCCCGCTTCGTCTCGTATAGTTTCATTGACTTCCGACAGGTGGCAGCGCTGTACGGAGCTGTTAAAGTGGCGTCTGTAACCGATGTGCGTTGCAAACAACGGGCAGTGATTGAGTTTCTTTTGGCGGAAAACCAGGGCATCTCAGATATTCATAGGCGCTTGCAGAATGTCTACGGTGATCTGGTAGTGGACAAAAGCACGGTGAGTCGTTGGGCAAAGCGTGTGTCATCATCGCCGCAAGGTCAAGCAAGACTGCCTGATCTCCCGCGTGCGGGCCGGCCGTGCACAGCTGTGACTCCTGCAATGGCGGAGCGTGCGAACACACTCGTTCGAGATGATCGACGGATCACCATCAAACAACTCAGTGCTCAACTTGACATCTCTGTTGGTAGTGCTGTCACAATTGTTCACCAGTTGGGATATTCAAAGGTTTGTTCCCGCTGGGTCCCTCGTTGTCTAACCGAACACCATAAAGAGCAAAGGAGAACCATCTGTGCGGAATTGCTTGCTCGTCATGTGGCTGAGGGTGACAATTTCTTGTCAAAGATTGTTACAGGCGATGAAACATGGGTTCATCACTTCGAACCTGAAACAAAACGGCAATCGATGGAGTGGCGCCACACCCACTCCCCTACCAAGAAAAAGTTTAAAGCCATACCCTCAGCCGGTAAAGTCATGGTTACAGTCTTCTGGGACGCTGAAGGGGTTATTCTGTTCGATGTCCTTCCCCATGGTCAAACGATCAACTCTGAAGTGTATTGTGCTACTCTTCAGAAATTGAAGAAACGACTTCAGCGTGTTCGTAGGCACAAAAATCAGAACGAACTTCTCCTTCTTCATGACAACGCAAGGCCTCACACAAGTCTTCGCACCCGAGAGGAGCTCACAAAACTTCAGTGGACTGTTCTTCTTCATGCACCCTACAGCCCCGATCTCGCACCGTCGGATTTCCACATGTTTGGCCCAATGAAGGACGCAATCCGTGGGACGCACTACGCGGATGATGAAGAAGTTATTGATGCAGTATGACGTTGGCTCCGACATCGACCAGTGGAATGGTACCGTGCAGGCATACAGGCCCTCATTTCAAGATGGCGTAAGGCCGTAGCATTGAATGGAGATTACGTTGAAAAATAGTGTTGTGTAGCTAAAAGATTGGGGAATAACCTGGTGTATTTCAATGCTGAATAAAACAACCCCTGTTTCAGAAAAAAAATGTGTTGCATTACTTATTGAACTGGCCTCGTAATTAGACAACAGGTATGTACACCACTAATTTACTGTTTTGATTCACAGATGAGAAAAAAATTGTGTCAGAAGTAGCACATGTAACATGATTATCTACCACATGAAAATTGTATGTGAATAATATTTGCAAATAATGTACCACATCTGAGACATCATTATCTAAAATGCATGTTAGGTACAGTATACATGAAAGGATATAGCTACTAGAAAGCATAAGATACACAGTTTGTCTGAAGGTCATTTATTCTGACATTAGTCTTGGAGGTGGCAAACAGTATTAAAATCTGGAAAATACTTGCAGGACAGACAGTAGATCACACTGTCACTGTCACAGATCACCATCCTCTTGATTCCATATTTTCCACCAGTGTGAAAACTAGTATGTATCTTACTCGCGAGGTGCCTAAGACAGAATTTCTGCAGATTTATGCAAGATGACTCTTGTGCTACAGATAACCAGTTCACGGACTCACAAAATAAAAAGAAGTGTGACACTTGGAACTGTGCATATGTTTTAGTGTTTTCTTAACTAGATTTACATGTAATACACAGAAATGTTCAATTAAGAAGTAGTGTAGGACAAGAGCATTTTCAACAAGTCCATTTCCAAAACCTTATAAATCCCTGCTTTTGTCCTCTCCGACCCTGTGCTTCCAAAACTACAACTGACATGCATTACAACTGACTATCAATTAAAAAATACCTGTTACGAGGGCTTGAACGCTGGCTGCTATTATTCATAGGGCGCCCATCTGGTGTCTCTGAGATCTGGTTACTTAGGCTATGTACAGGGACTGAAACACCAGCTCGACGGAATACTGATGATAATGTAGATGTGAAGCTTCGCCTTTTGCTCTCTCCTGAAACAGAAGTATTGCACAACTGTGGTATTTTTTTTTTCCTTTCTTTTTTTTTACACGTTAAACACACGTGATCATTAATTTAATATATACAGACAGCAGTGCAAGATTTTGTTCCCTGGTTCATAATGTAATTGTGTGTTAAAAGACATGTTACGTCAATGAGTGTTGCAGATGATGTTCATGCTGAATGTCCAAAAAGTGTGATAAGAGAGGAAAATGAGTCTACAATACATGACATTTACACATAAAGTGAACTAAAGTAACTGAAAGAGCAGTATATATGAATACATGTTTTGTGCTATTATATGTCATGGGATATATAAAAAGAAAATTTCTGAACATTAAATGCCTCAATACATTACAACACAGAAATCGTGCTGTTCAAATGTGTCTCAATCAGTAGATTTGGCTACAAGTTCCCTGATATGATCCTAGGTGCACTATTTTGAAACCAAATTTAAACAAGGGAACATTACTTCTGATCCAATATTTGGAACAAACCATATTTTTTGTTATGTTTTACTTATAAGAATCTTCTTACCTAAACAACATCAAAATACTTCAAAGCTAAAAGGTATGATTACCACTGTCCACCTACAAGTCATTCCAACCAATTATGGCATAACTTTGAAGTATTTTGGCTTAAGAGTGTGTATCTACCAGGGCCAACACCTGAATGGGGTTGGGTGGGGGGGAGCAAAAACAATTTAGTAAATCTCTCAGCATAAAGGGAGCACCAGGAAACAAATGAAAATTCCTGTGGCTATTGGAGGCCTGGTTCATCAGACTGTTAGAGGTGTTAGAGGAGGAGGGGGAGGCGGAAAGGGGGGGCATAAACCAAGTTGTTAGTTTGACTGGAAAAATCAAGAACCAGAAACAAATTTATATCTTAGCTGATTATTCATTTAGATATAAGAAGGATGAAGGAGAACATATCGTATTCATGAAAATGAATATAAGCATATTTTGTATAGATAAGGCTATACAGACACGACCAAATACTGGAAAAAGGAATGCTTACAGATGATACAAACTTACGGTACCCACTGAGTAGCTGGGAAATTATCATCAAAAATTTTGATTCCTTTTTGTGCTGTCTGTCATGCAGAGAAAATGAAAATTAATTTGTGGAGATTTCTATGCTAGCTTGTTTTATGAATGTGGCAGAAAAATGATCGCAATGTGCTACTAACCACTTACAATTTAGTATCAGTCATAAATTTCCCTAACTGAGAACAATGGAACAGTAATACCCAAGGAGATAATCTTTTCATACAATGAGTGGAGATTAAACAACATAAGCCTGCACTGTGGTCACTGCGTTCTCTGATAATGACACATGGATCCTTGCAGGTAGCTAAATGTGATCTTGGAGATGTGGTCTGCCTATGCAACTAAATGAAAAGCTGTTTCTTTTGTGCAGCAACCATTTTGGTTCTTTTTACTTGTGAAACATTTTCTGCACCTTGAAATATGTTTGTCTTATGTATATAATGTCTGCATTACATAATGATTACAGATAAGCTACTACACTGCAGTTTTTTATTATTCACTTGTTGTTAAATAAGAAACAACTTTTTGAAGAGCAAGTTTCATAGGGTTAAATTATTATTTGGTTCTACTTATGATTTTGTGATTTTATTAATCCATATGTGTTGTGCTGGAGTTGTATCCAGATGGCATATGTACAGGAGGATGTCAGATTTTTTGCATCTTTTTAACACATTTCTATCGAACACTTATCTTTCACAGTTCCCTGTATGTTGTTCGTGTGTGTGTTTACTATATCTCGTATTTCCAACTGTCACTGTGTGTTGTTTTGTTCATCTTTAGTTTGTGTTGTGGTGTTAGTTTGATATTTATGTTTCTTTGTTTGGAGTGTCCATGTGTTTGGGAGATTAAGTTGTTATTTAACCTAGATATGTTCTGCATCTCAGTTATTGTTTCAGTAGCTAAGATAATCAGTGAATTGTTACTTATTTTGATTTACTCATTTAAATTTTCTTGTTCAGTGCAAGGATTCTTTATTAGTGGAAATTTTGATGTAACATTAGGGGTTTTCTGTTGTAGTTGCTCATGACAATAATTTTTATATCCTGTTCCATGTTAGATGGTCATGCCCATGCTTTATTAGGTGTTTTTTTTTTTTTTTTAAAAAAAGTTTGTAAATGTGATAGGAGTGTGATTCTTGTTTTATACTTTACATTTTACCCTTCTTTCTTTAGTGTATTTGCTATTCTGTTTTTTATTTGTGTTTGTGTGATAAAGTGGAACACTTCTTCTAGTTAGTCATGTCATGAGTGTTCCCCTTCTGTGTGTTTGTGTGTGTACTGTAGTGTCTGTCCTGTTTGTGTTTAGTGGTGCTTGTGTCCTCTGATTATTTTCATTTTTCTTGGGCTATTTTTATTTTTTTATTTTGGGGTTGAGTTTAAGTATTCTGTTGACATTTATCCATTGTTTTTGGCTATGAGCTGTATTGTTTACAACTCTTTTTCATAATTTTCTCTGCTGAGTGAGATTTTATCTAGCCTGTGTATGCTGTGCTGAGACCAACTAGTTTGCAGTTTTGTGGGTGGTTTGATGTGGTTTGTGTAGTTGTGTCAGCTGCTGTTTGCTTTCTGTGAATGTCAAATTTGTGCTTATTGCGATCTTTCTTTCTTGTTATATCCATCACTATTTTATACACCATCCTGGTGTCCACAGGCCAACTATCATACATTGGTCAACTAAGTACCAGCCCAGGACGACACATATGGATTAATATGATCACAAAATCACATGTAGAATCAAACAGAAATTTAATGTTATGAAGTTTGTGCTCCAAAATGTTTTTTCTCACCAAACAATAACAGAATAGCAAAAAATTGTAATATAGTTACATATCTGTAATCATTATCCAGCACTACTTCACCTTTTCTACTTTGAAACACACCACTGCGTCAGGTATGCATTTTAGAACCCGTGTTTACTAGACCTTTTTGTTTCAAATGATCGAGGCTGTCACACTCCTGAATATCATCCATTCCTATTGTGACACCTAATCTAATGTCCGCCCCCCGTAGCTGAGTGGTCAGCGCGACAGAATGTCAATCCTAAGAGCCCAGGTTCGATTCCCGGCTGGGTTGGAGATTTTCTCCACTCAGGGACTGGGTGTTGTGTTATCCTAATCATCATCATTTCATCCCCATTGACGTGCAAGTCACAGAAGTGGCATCAAATCGAAAGACTTGCACCCGGCGAATGGTCTACCCGACGGGAGGCCCTAGTCACACGACATTTACATTTACGTAATCTAACGCAAATATTATTTACATAAAACAAACAAGGACATTGTGATGACAAAAGTCATTGGATAGTGATACACACATATACAAATGGAGGTCGTATCACATATACAAGGTATAAAAGAGCAGTGCATTGGCGGAGCTGTCATCTGTACTCGTGTGATTCATATGAAAATATTTCCAACATGAATATGGTTGCAAGATAGGAATTAACAGACTTTAAACGCAGAATGGTAATTCGAGCTAAATGAGAGTAGCAAATTTTGTGTAGGGTTGTCAGTGCTAACACACAAGCAGCACTGCGTGAAATAACTACAGAAATCAATGTGGGACATACTTTAAGATTATATGTTTATGTTTTGTTTAAATTTTTATAATTTGTTTTGCCTTAAAATTTTTGCATATTGGTACTACATTTTCTGTAGATGTAAAATAAAATGTGCTATACTGGATTTTTAAGTTCTTTGCATTGTATGTGAGTAATTTATGTAAAATACTATGTAAATTGTTTATTATGTTAAATAAGTTTCTGATGACATTTTGTATTTAAAAATATTTGTGTGTATAAATTGTTCATATTGATATAAATCTGACAATTTAAGAAATGGTCATGGTTAGGAACAATGTAAGAAATAATTGTTGTAAAAGCCAGTGCACGTTTGTTCGAAACAAAAGTGGCTCTGAGGAGTGGAAAAGGTGGCAAGGGTGAATTCGCATGCTACCTAGAGCAAGTGCAGGAAGTCAGTCACACAGTCTGTAGGCAAGCAGTCATTGAGGCAACACCTTTGTGGAGCAGGAGAAGCTTTGCCAGCAAATTTGGAAAAAAATGCCTCGGTTGGAGATCACAAATGACTTACAGCATAGCAGCAAGTTGTTGAGTATGTGAAACTGAACAAAGCCAAGAAGAGGAATTGAGCTCATACAGCAAGATACTTGCAGGCCGTACTGTGGGTAGTGTAGCCATCATAGCTGTTCGCCACACCCATGCCTACAGCCACCAGATAAGATTTTTTTGTAATTTTACTTTTGTAAAATGTGAACCATTAATGTACACTGTGTTCTTAAAGAAACTGGTTCACCCTGTTATTTCATCCTAATCATACATTTATATAAGGTTCCTTCCTGGTGTTTGATTAAACCGAGTACCTGTTTTACACACTCATGAACTGCCAAGTTAATGTAAAGAGGCACCATTTAAATTGTTTTTGTGTAAAAAAATAAAAAAAGTTTTCTTAATTATTGCAAAGAGTTATAGTAAAAGTTTGCTTACATAAAATTCAATCAGAGTGAAGCCAAGTTACTAGAATCTGTTATATGACTAAATGGAATTAGTTTAAAGAGTAATAGCTTTTTAAAGTAAATTCCACTAAGAAAGAGTTTTTCTTGAAGTGAAATGTTCAGTATAAAAAGTGTGTATTTTAGTATTTAAGTTTGTTGCTTATGGAAAGTGCTTTTTTAAATGTCCCCTGTGCCCTTTGGACTCGCATTCGGGAGGACGACGGTTCAATCCCGTCTCCGGCCATCCTGATTTAGGTTTTCCATGATTTCCCTAAATCGTTTCAGGCAAATGCCGGGATGGTTCCTGTGAAAGGGCACGGCCGATTTCCTTCCCAATCCTTCCCTAACCCGAGCTTGCGCTCAGTCTCTAATGACCTCGTTGTCGACGGGACGTTAAACACTAACCACCACCACCCTGTGCCCTTTTTTTATTTTGCTTCCTTGAAGTTATCTACAGGGCTGTTTCTCTTTTAAAAACTTAGTCTATAAGGGTGTAGTCCAACATTGTTTAAGTGGAGTAATATTTATTTGAAGAACCGTATTAAACAATAGCAAGAAAGTAGGCAAAATTCATACTTCTGCTTTTCCAACACTTCACTGTTTCATTGCCTGGATAGGCTGGGGACCATTAGTACACGTTTTAAACCACTAAATGTACTTGGAACTGAGTTATCCTAGCTTCAGTATAATATTATTCACACCGCGTTTCTATCTAATTGCTGGGTAAGATCTTAGGAAAAGAAGTGAATAGTCAGATTTACTTATCCATTAGACACAACACACAGTCAAATCCTGTAAAAATGGTAATTATTGATTAACTTCTCCTATTAACAGGACTACCTTCCCATTATTTGGAAACAACTTAATTTTTAGAAAGGGGGTTATACATGGCTTTTCTTATGAGAGGACTATTTGTTCTGTTGGAGTACAGTATACATGGCAACATAGAAACAGGATTTTCTGTTATTTAGGTAAAAGCATACTAAAGTACAATAGTAGGGTTAGGGTTACAGTATGACAAATGTATCAGAAGATACAGTGCAGTGAAATTTGGCGTTAATGGGCTATGGCAGCAGACAACAGATATGAGTGTCTAAGTAACAGCACGACATCAGCTGCAGGGGACATAATCGGGAGTTCAATTCGTGCACAAAATCCTACACTGTCAACACTTTCACAATTATGGACAGTGATGGAGGCAGCACGGCTCAATATTTCTTCAGAGGACTTCCAACAACTTGTTGAGTTCATACCATGTTGACTTGCTGCATTCTGTAAGGCAAAAGGAGGTCCAACATGATATTAGGAGGTATCCCACGACTTTTGTGACCTCAGTATATTACAAGCCACTGAAGATGCTTTACAAATTAGTAATTTTAAAAGAGAAAAAGAAAAGGGTGAAAAGCCAAAAATACATTATTATATTAGCTACATACCTACTACACAAGCCACCATACGGTGCATGGCAGAGGGTACATTTCACCACTACTAGTCATTTCCCTTCCTGTTCTAGTACCAAATAGTGCAAAGAAAAGAACAGCTATCTATATGATTTCATCCGGGCCCTAATTTCTCATATTTTATTTTCATGGTCCTTATGCAAAATGTACACTGCCAGCAGTAGAACCGTTTTGCAATCAGTTTCAAATGTCAGTTCTCTAAATTTTCTTAACAGTGTTCCCTGAAAAGAACATTGCCTTGCCTCCAAGGATTCCCATTTGAGTTCCTGAAGCATTTCCATATCAGTGTGTTTTTCAAACCTACTGGTAAAAAAATCTAGCAACGCAACTCTGAATTGCTTCAATATCGTCCTTTAATCCAACCTGGTTGGAGTCCCAAAAACTCTAGCAGCACTCAAGAATAGGTTGCACTAGTTTCCTATATGTGGTCTCCTTTACATGTTAAGCACTCTTTCCTAAAATACTCCCAATATCCCGAAATTGAATATTCACCTTCATTACTACCAGCCATACATGATCGTTCCACTTCACATCACTTCACACAATTATGCCCAGATATTTAACCAATAAGACTGTGTAGAGCAGTACAGCCTAATGCTGTATTTGAACACTATGGGATTGTTTTTCCTACTCATCTGCATTAACTTACATTTTTCTACATTTGGAAGAAGCTGCCATTCATCACATCAACTGGAAATTATGTCTAAGTCATATTTTATTCTCCTACAGTCAGTCAAGGATGACATCTGTTAGCATAGGTAACATACTGTGCCTACACCCACCACCCAACAGTTTACATCCCATCTCTGTCCTATCATCTCCTCCCCATTCTCGTCTCCATTCTCTTTGTTTGCCACCCTCTGCCAGTGCATCAGCCCACCTTTCCTCTCCTTTCTTGCTCCTTTTTTCCCCACCTCCCTGCCCCACAACCTCCTGATGCTGCACCTTTTGGCATTCTACACCCTGCACAATCTGCCAGGCAGCATTCCCCACCCATACACTACTATCCCTTCCCCTTCCCCTTCCCCTTCCCCTTCCCTGTCCTCTCCAGATTGCTGTTTGCATTCCACGTGACAGTTGCACTCTGGTCTGACATGCCGGAATTGGCAGTCGTGTGTGCATGAGGTGTGCTTGCTTGTGTGTATGAATGACGTGTGTGTCTCTTTTGCTGGTGAAGGCTGTGGCTGAAAGTAGCAATCTACCTTTTCCTGCTCAGTTCTCTATTTTGTATTCCCCTACAGCAAATAGTTTAAAGTTCTGCTTTTATACAGGCTGCACTAAAACCTGTATTAACATGGGATTCCAATTTCTTTTTCTTCCAATAAACACAATTTGTACATCCACTTCTGTGCACCAGAATTTTTAGTCCTCTTTTTAGTTTCATTATCACAACAACTTCCCTTTGCATTTATTTCACCTTCATGTACACACAAAGCTATGTATTATTACATTTCGTGATATAAGCTTGAAATCGTCTACATTCAGTGTCCCATAAACTGATTACTCAGCATAAAAAAGAAAGGAAAATTATTTATCAGAAAAATATTCTGCACTGTCATTGAGAAAAGATATAATCTAAAATATATATAACTACAGTGAAACTAATAATATGTTTCACATCACCAGGTGGTGTTGTATAAGTTATTTACAGAACACATTAAAACTAACACTGGTTACCCCTGATAAAATTATTGCCTGATGGATCAGGTGATGAGCCAGCTGTAGCCACAACAGCACGTCGGGCATTGGCAAGGCGTTCTTCACGAGCCAGTAAGAAATCTCTTGCATCAGTTACCAACTGCTCTGCACGGCCCGGAGCTCGAGACAGGGTTGCATCCAGCCGATGCTTCAATGACCCCAGAACCTGTCAGCAGAAAGATATTACATGATTTAGCTCACAATAATAACTACATTTCAATGAATTAACTAAAAACCAGATAAAGCAAAAGGAATTTTTTATAAAAACTCAGTAGCATAACAATTATGAATTGTCAATTTCTGCAGATAATGATGTTTAGATTGCAGAATGTATTTTTATAGAATCAAAGGAAAATTCGGTCAAGAAAACTAATAAAATATGAGTCAGAACTGCTGGCTAGCACTTACCTTCAGGACATGAAAAGTGTAATACTGCTGATAGATACAATAAAAGTGGAAATCATACAGTTTCTAGCATTCAGAACTAACAGCAGTAGGAGGAATGGATAAGTGGGTAAAGTTAAAAACAAAGAGCATAAAGGTGGCAAAAGTTAAAAAGGTAGAGCAAGTCACTCAAATCCCAAGATGAGATGGCCCCAACCTCTAGTGAGAAAGGAACTAGTAGTTCCGAAAGTTGGGAAATGTATCACTTTTACTTTTATATGTATCTATCTCTTTCCTTAAAAGGCCTCTTTAATTTTTCTATAGGTGGCATCTACGTTACTCATAGTCATATGTGCTTCGACAGCCTGGCATTTCCCATCTAGCCATTATTGCTCTGCCATTTTGCACTTTGTATCAACATCATTTTTAGATGCCTACAATCCCTTTTCCCTGCTTCATTTGCTGCATATTTATATTTTCTTCTTTGATCAATTAAATTCCATAGCTCTAGTGTTACCCCAAGGATCTCTGCTGGGCCTTGCTTTTTGTCTATTTGATTCTCTGCTGCTAAATTACTAAATCTCTTTAAGCTACCCATTCAACTTCTATTGTATGACTTTCTCTTCTTTCAGTCAATTGTCACTTAATGCTACTTTCGAAACTCTCGAACATCTCTGGTTCTTTCAATTTATCCATGTCCCATTTCCTTAATTTCCTACCTTTCAGTAATTTCTTCAGTTTTAATCTGCAGTTCACAATCATCAAATTATGGTCAGAGTCCACACCCACCCGCGAATATGTTTAGCCTTTGGAGAAAAAATAGCCCTTGAGTGATTTTTACAACCACACAAGGCAAACCCATACCATACAAAGAAAGGAAGGCTGAAATTTGTAAGGTATACATAGAGGGTAT
The DNA here is from genome assembly GCF_023898315.1 of Schistocerca nitens. Classification (NCBI taxonomy): domain Eukaryota; kingdom Metazoa; phylum Arthropoda; class Insecta; order Orthoptera; family Acrididae; genus Schistocerca; species Schistocerca nitens. Next base: position 482,892,771 of record NC_064621.1, read on the forward strand.
ATTCAAGGGAAGTCAGTCTCCACAGCCGAATGGTCAGGGTGGCTGACTGCAACGCGGAGAAACAGGTTCAAGTCTCGGAATTACCAGGAATTTTTCCTTGGTCGGAGGATTGTAACAGGGTGTACTAAGCCTCGTGAGGCCAAACTAAGCCTTGTGAGGCCAACTGAGGAGCTACTTGACCAATTAATAATGGTTCCATGGACAAGAAATCCAACAATGACTAGAGGAGCGGAGTGCTAAACATGTGCTGCTCCATTTCCCATCAAATGACACCACTGGCAGAGGATGAAATGGTGTCAATCAAGCTCAAGTGGCCCATCTAGGGCCATGATGCGGAAATTTAGCTATCTACTTTACCTATATAAGGGAAGCAAACTTGAATACAACATTGCAGAAAGAGAAGAGGAAATAGATGAAGCTGACTTCGGATATATGATACTGCAAGAAGAATCAGATGGAATACTAAAGGATCTAATAAGGGGTGGTTCCCCAGAGGCGAAGATCTACTTTTTGAAACCATCTCCATCATGGCACATATTAGAATCCCAGGTATAACACCCTACAGCCATTCACTAAAGTACACCCCTGTTTGTGAATAATCAATGAAAAATTATGTCACGTGATGCTCAAGAGCATTAAAATTAATAGTTATTTACAGTGGTGCAGTAGTGCAGTGGTCAAGATAGGTTTCTGACTTGCTGAAGGTTGCAGGTTTCAATGCCACCAGATGGTCTGAAATTTTCATTTTTAAATCTTTACTGTAATGACTTTGATCATTATTTTATTAAATTAATTGTTTTTATTTTCAATTCTTTGTCATGTCATTTTAATCATAATTAACTTTTCCATTCATTCAATTTCTTTTGCCTACCATTCTTTTTTCATTTGGAATCTTTGTACAAGCAATTTTAATTATTTTTTTGTGCATTAGCTTCAATTTAATTTCTTCATTTTATCATTTTATATTTCCATTTATGTTACTGCTTACATTATTTCTATTTCTCGCTTAGGTTGAGTTTTCATTTATATATAATCTTTTCTTTCTGAAAATCTTCATCTGCACTATTTTGTGCAAAGTGCAAACTAATTTATTTTTTAAATGTTTGTTTGATGAAAACCATCTAAAAATGTATATCTTGCAACAAAAAGATATTCTTCACACCACTGCACAGCCAATATAAATATATTATTTATACCTTTGCTTTTTAACTGACAGATCGAAATTTTCAAATGTTTAAATTTAATGATAAGTACATAAATACAATTAAAATCACACTCTCAAAAAATGAAATAATTAAAATAACACAGCATAGGATTAGAAATCAAAAATACAATTAACTGAATAAAAATAATTATCTAAGTAATTTCTATAAAGATTTAAAAATTAAAGTTCAAAGCAGATAATAGGATTCAAAACCGGCTTCTTCAGCATGTCCGAAATGTATCCAACCACTGTGCTAAGCCACCACTGTACATAATGTCCTTAATTTTAATGCTCTAGTGCAGGGGTGTACAATCTGCTTGCAGCCCAAAGCAAGCATGAATTGACTATTTCCAATTTTAAACTCCCATTGCACAATGTTATTCTCTCACCCCACCCCCTCCTCAGCAACCCTCCCACCCCCAGCAGTTTATTGTCAGTGTTGTGTACATCATGTGCAGCCCAAAAATATTCATCTTCTTTGAATGTTGCCCAGGTAGGCTAAAAGGTTGGACACACCCATTCTAGGGCATCACGCGACATTCTTTTTCACCAATTACTCGCATGCAAGGTCCCACTCTGGTGAATGGCTGCAGCATGTGATACCTGAGACTGTAACCTACACCACCACACAGGTGATTTCAAAGGGTTGCTCCCATACCTGTGGACCTCCCATTGTAAGTCAAAACAAGGCCCTTGGGGTAGACTGGAACAACAAAACTTCACCTTTACATAAGATTTGTATGTACCAAGATAAATATCCTCAGACTTGAAAGGAATGTAGTAATTCCTATTTCAAAGAAGGCATGTACTGATAAGTGTGAATATTGCCACACTGTAAGCAGAATAAGGTACAAACCCGAAAGCAGCATCGCCAGTACAACACTTAGCACTGAAAGCATGTTTATTACAAATACCAATGAACAGCTAGAATGGAACTGAACTCATGAACAGAGTGTGCTGCTCTTAATACAGACTTTGAATATTGCAGAAGATGCAAACCTACAAACATAAGAAATCTCTGAAATCTTCCAGAAAGAATGAATACTAAATAATTGCTTTTGGGTGGGTTTGAACTGGTGCCCTGCAGCTTTCCAGACGGTGATGCTAACTGATATGGCACACTGCATGCTGCACAGCTTGTGCCCTGCTCCCTCTCCTGGAATAACAGCAAACTGCCAACTACAGCACCCTGGATTTAAATCTTGTCATTGCTCCCCTGGATGGCAGCATTGGTGGATCCTCACATCCTGGTTAAGTTGTCACATACTCTTCACTATGACATGCATCAAATTTAGCCCTTCCAGTAGCAGCTTGATGGTCGGCTAGCAGGTCTTCAATGTCCTTTAACAGACCCCAATGTCGATCTTCGCATCAGTACTGTAGTAGGGCTTCATTCGGAGGACACAGATGACACCTTTGTACTTTTGTCTTCCTTATGTGTGGACACAATCCTCAACCACATATATCCTACCCAGTACGCAATTAATGATACAATATGGCCCAAATTAGCACATTAGTAACTTTTTTCAAAGCCCTACTTTCAGCACAAGCATCAAAATCCAAATCAAGTTTCCCAGGCTGCATCTCACTGGTTGCTCCTTGGCATTGTAGCACTCTCGGTCCTTTTCCCGAACTTCCAGGGTCCTTATGCAAGCCAGCTGTGTTTTCTTCTTTGATCCTGGTGATGAGGTGTTTCACGTATTCATCCTTCAGGAACTGCATATCAATTCTCATTACAGCCTCACGACTATGAAACAGAAAGAATGGTGTAATGCCTGTAATGTCTGGCTCTCAGTGTTATATGCAAATTCAAGGTGGGCAGCATTGTATCTCAGTATCCCTGTCTGCCATCAATAAACATCAAGATCATATCTGCCGACATCTGTTAAAGTACTCTGTGTGGCTATTTATCTGTGGATGGTAGACAGTTGTCATCCTGCATCAGGGACAGCTCTGATACTACTCTTAACTGTGAAACTTTCCCACAATCAAAGATCACCACTTGGGGTGTTCTGCACTTCAAAATAATGTCTTCTATAAGGAACCTTGCAATTTCTGGGGCTTTGGCAGTCTGTACAGCTTTGATGACAGTGTAACAGATGACGTATTCTCTGCAGACCTGCAGACTATTATCCATCCATCCATCCCCCCCACTTTTTGGGGAGGGGGGGGAACCTACCCAAGGGGTCAATTCCAATTTGATGTAAGGGTGCTGCTGCAATTGGAATTAGTACCAGAAGCCCTTATGTAACTGAGGCATTTGTGTCCACAATTGGGACTGATTACAGTGGCTCACATAGCGTCTAACAGATTGCTAGTGACTTGGCCGGTGATACCTGTGTCTGATCCTGTCTAGTGTCTTCGTGAATCCCAGCTTATCAGATGTTGGTGCATCATGGAAATACTTTAGGACTGCTGATGCAGGTGAGCTGGGATGATGAGCCACTATTTCCACCCTATTGGATCAATGTCTTTCTTTTCTTCTTATTTTTTTTTTTTATACACCACATTCCATTTATTAAAAATGGTTCAGATGGCTCTGAGCACTATGGGACTTAACATCTGAGGTCATCAGTCCCCTAGAACTTAGTACTACTTAAACCTAACTAACCTAAGAACATCACACACAGCCATGCCCGAGGCAGGATTTGAACCTGCACCCGTAGTGGTCGCGCGGTTCATGACTGAAGCGCCTAGAACTGCTCGGCCACACTGGCCGGCTCCATTTATTACTTGGAATCCTACTTTACTCAGCTCCACATTCTTTAAGGCTTCTACAGTTTCTTCATTCAGCAGAAATATCATTTAATGCAGCAATCCAAAAGGATTCCTTGAAAGGCAGTCTGTGTCCTTGTTTTTGCATCCGTTTTTGTATACCATTGTGAGTTAGTACTCATGAAGCCTCAAGATCATCTCACCAGACAATGTGATGAATCCTTTAGACTAATCAGTCAGCACTGGGGATCAGTCACAATAGTCAATGGTTTGTCAAATAATATGGGCAGCCCTTGTTGAACGTCCGAACAACTGCATGGCACTGTTTCTCAGTTGTAGGAGTTTTTCCTCACAGTCTTGAAAATTAATCTGCAATCATAAGCTATCATCTTTTTCATCAACTTCCAGAATATGTATAAGAGTGCCCCTATCCAAAGACAGCTGTTGTCAGAGAGAAGTTTTGCCTTGGCATTCTTTTCATACAATGCTAGAATTGGAAAAGTTGTTAGCACCACCTTAAGGACAAGGAAACATCTTTCTTATAGCACATACCAGAAAAATTTGGTATCTTCCTGCCATAGTTCTTGCAAGGTACATAACTTGTCACAGAAACTTTATGAATCGCCAGTAGCATGAGCAAATTTTCAGGAAACTTTTCGCATCACAAATGTACTTAGGAGTCAAAAATCTGTCTCCTCATATTTTCTTTGGATTGGGATGAAATCCACTACCATTCACTAGGTGCCCCAATATTTTTCTTTCTTTGGTGAGGAACAGGCACTCTTTCAGATTCAGGCATAGACCTGCAGCCTGAACACACTTCAACTATTGTCAGATAGCTTAGAGAACCTATATGCCTACAGAGAGAGAGAGAGAGAGAGAGAGAGTGGCAAATGTTGTTAAGCCCATATACAATATACACAGGTGGCCGCCATTCTCTCTCTCTCTCTCTCTCTCTCTCTCTCTAGGCTGTCTAAGGTGGCTTAGATGTTCTTCAAATGTCTTTAAAAAATTACCATGTCATCTAGATAACAAAAACATGTCATCTGTGTAAGGTGTTGAAGCAGTTTGTCCCAGTTCATTGGAAGGTTTCTGAAATGTTACACAATCCAAACGGGATAACTTTGAACTCATGAAGGCCGTCAGGAGCTATGAAAGCAGTTTTTCCTCCATCATCCTCATCAACCTCAGTTTGCTGGGAGCCTGACTGCATGATCATAGTGTAGGGTGACCTCAATGCACAGTAATGGACAGATACCTTCTTTCATTATTTTGTTCAGTCATCAGTACTAGATGCAGAAACACTAGGTGCCATCCTCCTCTTCTACAAAAACTGCAATGGAGTACCAAGGACTCTCTAAAGGTTCAATGATGTAATACTGCAGCATCTTCTCTACCTCCTTGCAAATTGTGCCTATAAGGGTGTTAGCTAAGTGTGTCACCCTATTTGATACAGTGTTTCACAGATGGCCACTTTTTAAACTCTGGTTTTGAAAGCATCTGAAAATTGTCGCAGAATGACTGACACTTACCAATATCATTTCTTGGTCAGACAAGATCCTGTAGGCAGTTTGACAGCAGGTTCCACCACTGTGTAGTCTTAAGTGGTAGGACAATTCTTCATCAATAGATCTGAGCTGTTTCTCTTTCATCAATTTCACTGTTCCAGTACACATAGCCTTAGGGATGAGTTGTGGTTAGTGATCCAAAGCTGCTTCACCCGTACAAAATGCTTGAATATACAGACTGTGGGAACAAAGTACTGGTTGTACTCTGGTCCCTGTCCATTTAAGCAATAGCTTTTGAACTGCCTAATTGGAGCTACAGTGACATAAATTTTTTAAAGTCCCCACCAAAAAAAGTAACATCATAACAACACTAAACCCAAATCCAAAAGCACTGTCATTACTGAAGTACAACACTTAGTACTGAGAGCATGTTTATTATGAACTCCAGCGTACAGTCAGAACAGAACTGAACTGAACAACTGGATGGAGCATGCTGCTATTTATACAAACAACGAATATTCCACAACATACAAACATTACAAATATAAGATTTTCTAGAACCTTCCAGAAATGATAAATACCAAGTGACAAATTGGTAGTTGGGTTTGAACTGGCAACCTGCAGTAAGCGACGGCTAACCTCCATGACACAGAGCATGCAGCACAGCATGTGCCAATATTATCGAACCACCAGTTTAGTAAGATGTGGATGCACAATACTGTCTCCAATTGAAGAGTGGAATTCCAAAACTTTCTAAGTACCACTTTCTCACAAAATACATTTTCAGTGCTACTGTCTTCTCGGTACTCTGTTGCATGTCTCTAGACTTGTTCCAAACGTAAAATCATGGAGGGAAGTTTTCAAACATTCATTATTAAAAGTGTGTGTGGTATGTGCTTCCCTGAGGAATTCCAAGAGCCATAGGTCAATGTCTTTAATCCACAATATTTTAACAAGATTGTTGAGTGAGCTAAAGCTGTGAACATATTTCATCTAATTCCAATGCATTCAACTGACCTCTTTGATTTTAACGGTGCTGCTGAAACACTGCTGTCAATGCAGGCAGGTAATATCTCCAAATCCAGTATGATCAAAGACTCTCATGCTCATTCATATCAAATAAAAATTCTTACTCTGAACTAAAAGAATGGAAAAACGTAAATGTATTCAAATGGGGGAAGACCATAGCAGATGTATGTCATGCCATACTTCATCTGAAAGACCCACCATGTTTGTCATTTGCAAACCAGAGAGACCTGTTGAAAATGTTCCAATTTGTTCCTCTACAGTGCAAGAACTTTACAGTAAACTCTGCAACATCTGATTCCACGACTGGAGTCGTGTAAGAAATAGAACCAATACTCAGAGACTTTTTTTTTTTCATGATTTTAATTTTATTCTCTAGTAAAAAATGTAAAGTAAATGAGAAATGGTTTTTGTTAACTACAGTTCTACAAGTTAAAATATGACTACTGTATTTCTATTATCATAAATAAAGTTTAGTGCCTCTGTATTAATGGCACTTGGAACAAAAGCTTTCTTACTGGCACTTAGAACTATTTGGGTTAGGAATATTATGGGGCTGAGACAAGAAAGTGTGGCTTCACCATCATTATTTATAATGGTGATGGATAAAATTGTGAATTAGACAAAATGATCTTATAAAGGAAGGGAGATGAAGCTATTGCTATTTTCTGATGATACTGGGTACTGGGTACTGGAATTCTGGTCACATCTGCTGGTGTAGCAGTTGTGTATCCATGAGGTGTGCTTGATTTTTGTGTGTGTGTGTGTGTGTGTGTGTGTGTGTGTGTGTGTGTTTGTTTGTTTGTTTTCTTTACTGAAGAAGGCTTTGGCCGAAAGCTATAATGTGCAACACTGTTTTCATTGTATCTGTCTGCAAATCAATGGGTCATCTTTACAGTGATTAGTAGTCTATCCTTTTCCTAATATTGTTGATATTCCAACATGGAGTTTCCATTATTTGATTTTACTATTTGTGTGTAAAATTTGCTGTATTATTTTTGTAATATCCATGCTAATTAAGTTGCCATTCCATTAATGGGAGCCATGCATTATTACATTACTTATATAACCATTTATGCTGGACCCTAAGCTAATCATTTTTTAATATCTCTGATAGATTATTATTAAAACAGTATGCATTTCATACTAATCAATTTAAACAATGGAAACTCCACTGAAAATATCAACAATGTACGAAAAGAGATTGCTACTTACCATAAAGAAGACATGTTAAGCTGCAGACAGGCACAATTAAAAGACACTTCTTGTACATTAAGTATTCACACAGAGGAATGTATCAAGTTTGAAGTCAGTAATATTAAGTCTATAACACAACTGAGTTCAGTAGTAGTTTCTGGATGTATAAGAAAATGGTAACTTAACTTCTGGAGTATTCTGTAATATAAACAAACACCTATGTCTGCCACATTGTGAATGCTGCAGCACACCAGCACATCACTGAAGCTAATAGTATGTGGTTTTTGTATGCAAACATGAAACAACAATCTACAAGTTACAGAAGAAAAGTGTAACTAACTGTAAATTAAACAAATGTACTTGGGAAAGACAGTAGTTAAGGGAACTGTTATTTTTCATGGGGCAGCTGCAGCATTCAAAATGCAATCAGCAAAAACAGAGTATTGATGAAGATATAAATGTATTACACCAAGTGAAGATGGGTGAAAAACTGAAGCATATCTTGCCTTAAATAAAGTTACATAAAAAGTGGCTGGTTGTGCAAGTGGGTAAGTAAACTAATTAAGAAAAACTGCTAAATCCACACCTCTGGTAGTGAATGTATTTGAGTAAAGGTACAAATATAACTTCTAAATTGCATGTACACAACTTCAACATGATTGGAATATTAACTGTTGTTTTCAGAAAGAACTCGAAAATAGTGAAACTTACCTCTGATACTTTCCTTATTTCAAATTTACCATTCAAATGGACAGAATTTTTTTCCGGAAATTTAGGCACGATTGTATCTTTTTATCACACCTGGTAATTGTTACAGAATGTGATCAATGGATGTCAGCCCCATTACTACCCTATCTGACGTCCAACTTTTGATGAAACCTAATACTATATATTGCCAAGGAGCTCAAGCAGACACATAAACAGAACTCGCATCTCAGCTCTCAGACGACATTGTTCTTCAGTGAAAGCTAACAAATACAGCCATGCTGCCTCGGTACTGCATGTCACAGCACCTACACGATGTGGCTGTGCAAGTGTAGTCTCTGAGGACGCACCCTGTCCAAAAGTTAAACGGGGGATATGGACCATCTACACATACGACAGCCAATATGTTGCTGCAGTACTCACTCTGTAGCACAATAACCACCACTACTGTCCCTGCTCTACCTTGTGCACAGTTTGATAATTGTACCTCCATCACAGTTAGAATTTGACTATGGAATGTATTATTTTTCTCCACCAGCCATCTGGTCTAGACATAAGCCAATCATTAATTTTTATGGTCATCTTTCTTTATTGTCCAGAGCCATTATATTCTCCCCAATAAACTTTTAACCTTCTTACTATCACATCTCTTCCGTACTTTGTGATTTCAATATTTATTTTGGATCTTCTCATCAAAATTTGCCGAGTCACACATTCCTTTCCATCATCGTATTTTTCTTTCTTTTTTAAAATTTAGTCCTTCCTTCCACGATCTCTAACATGACAAATGACATCCAGCTTCTCAGGTTTAATTGCACATTTTCTTTATCACTTATCTTGTAACGACGACGCTGTACTATTGTACATATAAGTAATTTTTTTTTCTTCTGATTTTTCGATAAACTTGTGTAATTGATGTTCTGATTTCATTTCTTTTTTGTTTCATGTCATTATGTTAAGAAAACTGTAAACAAGTTTCAGTGTGAATATTAATGTTTATGTCACATGTCAAGTAATATTGTAATAGAATTGAAATGTAACAAATGTTGAAACTGTTGTAAGATGTTTAAAATTGTAACTGTGCGTCTGGTCCATACGTAGGCAATGTGTTAGGATATGTAGAATGCAAAACCTCGGGTGAATACCCGGTCTGTAAGGGAGCGGTAAAAGGTGGATGGCAGGTGAGCGCGGGAAAATGTGCTAGGCACTGCACGGCACAACGGGCTCAGCAGCAGTAGTAGTTGAGAGTTTGGCACTGGTTTGAGCAAAACCTTCTGAAGCGAGGAGGCTCTCCTGGAAGACGTAGCTTCACTGAGCCTCGGGTATGCCGTTCCAACGGCCATCCAGCATGGCAAAATTCCATAGGCACTAAATGGAAAAGTATTGTGACACTAAGAAGAATTAAAGTGCAGATACATCAAGAGCCATAGGTGTGGTTGTATGGTTGTATGTGTGCTCTGTGCCTCGCCATCTCGCCGCCCGCCAACCGCCGCGTCGATACTAGCAGGTTGAAACTTTTAGTACTGTATTCGTATGGATCAGAGAGTGAATTGTGCAATAATAACCTAAATTTCACCAGGACTTTCCCATCATTTAATTATCCTCACAACTAACCAAGACAGGGTCCTTTCCAAATGTTGTGCAATCCGAGTGTCCCGAAAATGAAAATTAAAATTTGTGTTAATAATAATTATTTGCAGAACTAGCTATGTTAGAATGGTGTTTAAAGAAATGTTTTGTTAATGAAGTTTATTATTTCAAGACAGATATAAAGGTATTTAAATGAGCAGTAAATTAGATGAAAAGAGTAGTAACTTATATACTGGAAATCTTGAACACAAAATTCAGTAATCAATTTTTTAATATAGTGATCATAACAGTTTCAGGGTCCCCCCCCCCCTTTATTCATTTGAATTCTGAAGTGTTCTAAATTGGTTTGACCAGCAAAAGTTAAAGTCAATATAAAAGTCAAAATTTATGAGTGTTTTATCTTTATCAAAATTGGCATTTTGTGTGTGGCTCAAAAGTGCTATTTCTAGGGTAACCTATGCCTGATTTTAATCAGATTAACAGACAGTATAAAGTTTTGTAGTATACATTATAGTGTCGTGTTATGTATTCATGGTTTTTCCATATCAGTACAGAACATGAAACTACCAGTTCAATAGATTTTCTGGTTCTAAAATTCTGCTATATTATGCAGTGTTACTACTTGTTGTTTTGCATGAATATATACCAACTTGTACAGGGAAGAAACTCAGTTAATGCCTAATTAGGCTGGTGACCGTATTATTATCACATTAGTAGCATCTTTTGGGTTGCTTTTGGTCCATCCTGACGTGTAATTGCATTTCGAACTTGCTTGACGGATCATTGCTATTACAGTGTGGGTGTAAGTCTGATTTGCCACCATTCAGGTACACGCAGTCGATATCTATACAAAAATCCTCTCTCATAAGGTGAACCCCGCTCACCTACCATAGTACAGGCTTTAACGAGTACTGTGTCATGCGGAGGTTACAATCTCCCTCTCACTCTGTAGAACTGTGTGTGGGCAGCTGCAAAAATATTTCAAGGAGCGGCTCTGAAATTGTCAATTTTGATATAAATAAGTTGTCAGTCAAGACATGTCATGCTATAAGAAGTAAATCTGATAGATAGTCATCCACTCACTGCATCAATATGGGGGGGGGATATACATTTAAAGTACAGAGTTTCTATTCATATATCATGTCGATAACTATCTATCAAATTTAGTACTTGTTCTTATTCATATGGCAAGACCCCCCCAGACACCTACACAGCTATGTGACTCTTGATGCATGAGATCCTAATTTTTTTTTTTTTTCTGATCGAAGCTTTGGCTAACTTCTTGTCTTCTCTTCTGTTTGTATCTAAAATATCTGGTTATCATGAAAATTTTCTGTGTGGAAATATAATACACAAATTTGTGCATCCACTACTGGTTTTTGACGATTAAATTATATAGTTCAGTACATGCTGTTGAAATAGAATCTACATAAAATCTATAATAAATACATTAGAACAACCCTAAGTGATGTACTTTCATAATCTAAGTAACACTATTTTCTATCTATGCAGATCATTATTTAACAGACTGAGAGTGTACTTTATTAGTTCCAATTTCCAACAAACAAAGCACAAGATATTCTGTTAATCAAATATAGATGGTAGAGGGGTGGTCATACACTCTTTTCATATAATCTATACTGATATAAATTTATTACTCCTTCTGACTGTCAATAAGTAAAATTATAGGTGTGCGAGTAAGGAACACCTTGTTAACTGTTTTAATACAGCACAATACTTACAGTCAATAACATACCTGAAACAGCGACCGAACGCTGGGTTGAAAAACGAGTGAATGATTCAATAAGAATGAATGCAGCAATGGCTGTGGATAGACAGCAAGGCGAGAAACCAGGCCTGTCAAATGCAGGTTCACATACAGGCCATTTGATGGCAGTGTTTCCAGTTTTCGTAGTAAAGTGTCAAGGAATGGACCTAGGAGACATTTAAATAGTAAGCTATAACACATGCTCTGTCTAAATTAAATCTGTATTCTCATAATTTTTTTTTTCATGGAGGGGAAAAAAGAAAGAAAAAGAAAATCACAGCTGTAGCTCATAACTAAATAAGCATGACAAGTACACTCTTGTCAAAATTACTTTGGGATTGACACCTTGACAGGACCACAGGGAAACATGGAGCATAGTTGCCACATCCGTCACAGAGTAAACTTTTAATGTTACATTTTTTTACTCACTTTAACTTTCATATTATTCAACTTACAATGGTGGAAGGGGTATAAAGTTTGTTATGTGTGAGGTGCACTATGTTTTCACTTCTTGCAAAAAGTTTTAGAGGAGTAAGAGGATGAGGAGGAGCAAGAGAGCAATACACATTACACTTAACATTTTATCTATAATACGCTCATTAGAGACTGAACACAAACTCAGGTAGAACACAGAACGAACAGGAAAGCTGCCATACCCTTTTCAAAACACGCATCCACACATTCAGTTCAACTGATTTAAGGAAAGCACAGAAAACCTGTGCCTAAATTGTTTATTGGGGTGTTAAATCCTGTGTTATCTGAATACAAAATCAGTGTGTTAACTACTGGGTCACGTCATTAGGTTTTATTACACAGTAGCTGTTCACAGCCACACATTGCCTGTGGTGTAACCTGGTTAAAGGGAAAAGAAAGAAATTATGAAGCACACTTTTCTAATGTGTATGGCAACTGAATATACGTCCTAATCATCTCCTCCTTCCCCCTCTTTCTTCCCGTTTCTCTGCCAGTCACCACTTCCTCCCTGTCCATCTCCTCCTGCCCCCTCTCTCTGTCCATCTCCCACCTTCTGCTTTCAACATCCATTTCCTCCTACTCCTCAATCCACCTCCCCCCCCCCCCCCGCCCCCTCCTACACCCCACCCCATGACCCTGATCCTTGTTTACTGTTATTGCAAATTCAGATTCTGTAGTAGTAGTGCAATAATAAGCTGACAAGACATAAATATAACTTTTCTGTTTGCAAACAACATTTCACTATTACACATTATAAATTTGAAGCACTACATATTTATTAATATACCAAATATTAAAAAACAGGTATTTATATCTAAAAACAAAGATGATGTGACTTACCAAACGAAAGCGCTGGCAGGTCGATAGACACAAAAAACAAACATAAACATACACATAAAATTCAAGCTTTCGCAACGAACTGTTGCCTCATCACGTCTTTCCCTCTCCTTCCCTCTTTCCTGATGAGGCAACAGTTCGTTGCGAAAGCTTGAATTTTATGTGTATGTTTGTGTTTGTTTTTTGTGTCTATCGACCAGCCAGCGCTTTCGTTTGGTAAGTCACATCATCTTTGTTTTTAGATATATTTTTCCCACGTGGAATGTTTCCCTCTACTATATTAAAATAGGTATTTAAATTCACACGCATATTCAAATGCAATGTTGTGTCAAAATTTTGAAGCAATTGGTGAACAACTTTCAGAGATTTACAATTTTGTACACATGAACATTTACATTTTTATTTGTGTAGACAGAAGAGTTAATGCAAATGCATATTCTAACAATGTTAGCAAATTTTTCATATGCTGGGACCATTTTTCATCGTTGAATTTATTTGAGTACATCACACTAAGGAGATCTGTAAAATAAACTGGACTTCCATCTGTCTCACAACCAGGCTGAGAAAGATATATTTAAGACACAATAATTTAAATGAAATGTGATGTAAAATCACCTATTCAGATGTGTAAAGATCTAGATGAATGTATATTCAGTTTCATTATGAGAAACAATACACTAGGCTTATCACGAAGCTGCTGTTTTATTTTCTAATCAACTGGCCTATTTCTAAAATAATAAATGGCTGGCAAAAATTTCTCTACTTTGATCATGTTGTTGATATTATGGCTACAGGGGCCCATGAGAATACATGAACACATGCTGTGCCTTCTGCCTGAATCTATCCCAGGACTCTCTTTGCCAAAGGACAGGAAAAGTGAGGAATGGTAAACAGTATTTCTTTGATAATCATTCATTTACACTGAAGTTTAAATGAATTTACATTCAAGTTTAAATGACATACACTGAGGTGAAGAAAAGTATTTGGAAAAGCAATATGCTCATATACAGATGGCGGTAGTACTGTGTACACAAGGTATAAAAGGGCTGTGCTTTGGTGGAGCAGTCATTTGTACACAGGTGATTCATGAGAACAGGTTTCTGATGTGATTATGGACACACAATGCAAATTAACAGACTCTGAACACAGAACGGTAGTTGGAGCTAGACAGATGGACATCCCATTTCAAAAATCGCTAGAGAATTCAATATTCAGAGATCCCCAATGTTGACAGTGTGCTGAGAATACCATGCTTCATGCATTACCTCTCACCACAGACAATGTAGTGGCCGACGGCCTTCACTTAATGACCGAAAATGACAGCTTTTGCTTTGAGTTGTCCGTGCTAACAGACAAGAAATACTGCGTGAAAAAAAAAAAAATCAATGTAGGATGTATGATGAACCTATCCGTTAAGATAGTGCAGCGATATTTGCCACTGATGGGCTACAGCAGCAGATGACTAATGTGAGTGCCTTTGCTAACAGAATGATATCACCATCAGCACCTCTCCTGGGTTCGTGACCATATCGGTTTGACCCTAGATGAATGGAAAACAGTGGCCTGGTCAAATGAGTCCTCATTTCAGCTGGTAAAAGCTGAGGGTGGGGTTCAAGTGTGGCACAGACCCCATGAAGCCATGGACCTTACTTGTCAACAATGCACTGTACAAGCTGATGGTGGCTCCATAATGGTGTGGTATGTGTTTACATGGAAAGACTGGATCCTCTGGTCCAATTGAACCAACCATTGACTGGAAATGGTTATGTTTGGCTTATTTCTGCAGTGGACTTACAACAACTTGTTAGTCCATGCAATGTCGGGTTGCTGCAGTATGCCAGCCAAAAGGAAGTCCAACAAAATATTAGAAGATATCCCATGATTTTTTTTCAACACAGTGTACATGCCTTCGTGTATTTCAAGACCCTAAAATTAAAATTAACATGTAAGAAAACAGCATTTTGGAACACAGAGCTGCTGTACAAAAGAAATGTTCAAATGGTTCAAATGGCTCTGAGCACTATGGGACTTAACATCTGTGGTCATCAGTCCCCTAGAACTTAGAACTACTTAAGCCTTACTAACCTAAGGACATCACACACGTCCATGCCCGAGGCAGGATTCGAACCTGCGACCATAGCGGTCACTTGGTTCCAGACTGAAGCGCCTAGAACCACACGGCCACACCGGCCGGCCAAAAGAAATGTAATACAAAAATTATAAAGGGGTCACTAATACCTGAATTTGCTGTTATTCACGTAACAATGATCACTTCCTACATTTAATGTTAGATAATGTAAATCAATTAAAATTTTAGTGCTATTGGGTAACACTTTAATGAAGTATCACTTTAGTCCACATGCTAGCAAACAGCATTTGATGGAGACAGAGGCAAATGCAACACTGTGAAACTTAAGGAAAGTAAAAATGTAGTAGCCTTTGAATGCATCAGAATAAGCCTCTGCTATAGCCAGTCATAATCATGTAGCCTTCGTTAATATAAAGCAAAAGGCATGTTTTTGTTAGTTGGTATGATGCTGGTAATCTGCAATTTATCTTCAGAAGACATTGTATGGCCTGTACTGGAATAATGTTCCAGGATGCGACAATCCAGAGGAAATATTGACAATTACAAAGACAGACAGTGTGACATTGTTCAACATGTAGATCAAATTTTATCTAATGCAATAAAGCAGTGACTAGATGTAACATATCATTATACCCAAATGTATAAACATGCACATTTGACGGTGGTGTCATGTGATAAAAGCCTTAGTAACTGGAACATGTCATCAGGAAAATCCACACTAAATAGCAATAAGTTGTTTTTGGAATGAGTGCTTGTCATTAAAAGTTTATATCTTAGGCTTTTTTTAGGTTTTTCCCAAGTTACTTTACAGTAACAACCCATATAGATTACTTTTCTTTGTACAAGTATCATGGCTGTATAAAATTTCTGAAGTGACAATATTTCCACCACTGACTGTTTGTTTTCCACAATTAGCCTATTTTGGCTACTATGCCATTCCCACATGACATTTGATGTGCGTGTCATGCACACCAACTACTGCTTGACAATAGCATAGTAGCTTAAATTGGTCAAGAGTGGAAAACAAACTAAAATTACAGCCGATGGTTGAAAGGTTGTCATTCCGGAGACCATATGGAGAATCTACATTAGAAGAACAATGAAGTGTAATAACAGAGTAGTACATTACACGTTGACCTCAAAAACTTTTTTTTAGCATACACTTCAGATAAGAGAGAAAGGTCAGTCCAAATGTCATGTAGACATGGTTATGCATTGTTGCAAAAACTTCAGTATTTTTCCCGAAAAATGAAATTTGCGTCACTCCTATTCTCAACATTGACACCTTGGAAAGGAACACAGTTTACACGAATGAAAAGGAAGTACAATATTGACAAACTGAATTACAGAACCAACTCAGTTGTGTTTGATGATACTCTTATATAAACACCAATCAGATGTAATTTACTACAGCAAATGAAGAAAAGTGAGGGCACATCTCTCAATTCAAATCACATAAAGAATCATAATGAAAAATACATTAATAGGAGAATAAGTTGAAGCTCAATAAATATGATGAAAACTGCCAGTTTTTCATGGAAACAAACTTACCAATATCTGGTGGTCCAGTAGTCACCGACAATGCCCTTGATAGAATTCTTGGTTCCGAGACAGACTTCCTGACTGCTTCCAATGTACCATTCAGCTTCATGTTTTCTGCTGATGGTGACTGAGAAGAAAGTTCTGCACTGAGAGAGTGAGGAAGTTCAGCCTTTGGTTCAATCTGTATCGCTCTATGTTTATCACTAGAGGAAGCTCCTATGCTGTTGGATGTTTCTGGAGTGTATTCAACTTGTGATAAACCCTTGTCATCCGTCTGCAATGTGCACTCTGCTACAGAATTTATATCTGCATTTTTAACGTCTCTCTCATCATGCAACCTGTCAACTTCAGACTTTGCACTGGAATCATAGTCTACCTTCCCATTTAAATCTACAGGTAATGAAGCTTCACAATCCACTTGTCCATCAGTAGGTCCCACTCTGTCCCGTGGTGGGTCCTCCCCATCATAAGCATGAGACCAGGTTCTGCAAGCTGCCCTACATGCTAATACCCTGCGTCTAGCATCACGGAGATATGCTCCATAATCACCATACAAACTAGGTGGTGTAGTAGGTGGTAGGGAACGAGGACCATCACGCTCCTGACCACCAAGACTAAGACGAGGTCGGTGTCTTGGCCTCTGGGGAACTGGCAACGAAGGAGGTCCATCATTCCTGGCACTGACTCCTATACCTCCTCGCAGAGCTGCTGGTGAAAGTGAAAGGAAACGAACAGCACTCTGGCAGTATGGAGCAAGATCACGTATTCGGACCCTTTGAGATACCATCACATGGTGGCATGGAACCAAATGACGCAACACGAGCTCTAGCATGATGTCTTCACAGTCAAAATCAGCCAATGTCTCGAAGAGTGCAACAGTCACAAGGCACAACTGGAACAGACAAAAGGAATGTAAATAAATCATTTCTGTGGGTTATTTCATCTACAAAAGAATGACCAGTAGAAATTAATTTTTTACTATGTTACCAAACATTTAATTTACTGTCTAATTAAATCACAGAGAATTCATTTTATTGATGTTTCCACAATTCTATGTACTTACAATGTATACAGTAACAACCAATCACAACACAACTTCTGAGAACATTCAAGGTAAAAATTATTTCTTTTTTGTTCTTGAACTGCCAGGAAGGTTCTGCTATTTGGTGATGATTGCACGTTTTCACAGAAATTCTTAGCTATTGGGATTCTCCCACTGCAGAGGTTTGAAGACCAACAGTACATAACTTTTAATACAGTTTTATTTATAGCCCTTAATAAAGATGAAATACAGATTCGTTTCTGTGGTGTCTGTTCAAAACTTTAGGGGTTTTATTCACAGAGCACTCTTCCCCACTTATACACTTGCCCCGGTAGTGTTTCTGCCTCATTTTTCAGTCCTGAAAAGCTTCTTTTAGAACTTTCTTCAGCATCAATAACAAAGTTTTGTTAATATTGTTAATGGCATAAAAACAACAACCTTCAGCTACTGATTTTAGTTTTGGAAACAAGAAAACGTCACTGTGGCAAGTAAAGTCGCTAGAGGAGGATTGTCCTCTGATTTTTTAAATATATACAACTTTTGTAATGATAAACCTGAAAGGCCATGCTCTGCATCATAACATAGGTATCACAAGTTGTCTCCTGACTGTAGCCTTCCTGAAAAGTTCAGATACAATATTTTATAAATGCTTGCATATCATGAACCCAAAACACATCTACTCTGACAATTGTCTGTGCCAAAGTTTACTCAATGTTCCTTTTCCTTTCCAGATCTCAATCATGAAACGTAAAATGCTGTAACTCCATGCATGCTCAATATTTTTATTAAAATCTCAGGACACAAACCAATCAGATTCAACCTCTTAAACCTCTTAATTCTTTAATGAAATCTGTTGCAAGTAATACATCTCTATTTCCAATGAATAGCTCAATACATAGTATCAATACTAGGAATAAGAACAATCTGCATAAAGACCTAAAATCACCTATCTCGATCCAAAAAGGGGTCCAATATTCAGGAACAAACATTTTCAATAAATTACCAGCAACCATTAAAAACTTAGTTTCAGATAAAGCACAGTTTAAATAAAGTTTGAAAGACTTTCTGATAGGCAACTCCTCCTGCTCCATCGAAGAATATCTTAACAGAAACTGTTAAGTAAAAATATTTGTTAGATTTCAGTTTTGACAGCACCTGGTCACAACAGTCAAGATTAGGTATTTTGTGTATGATAAATGTATTAATAGTGGATAACAATGTTTTATTCTGACAGCGTGTTAATTCTGTAAATATTAGCTGTTCCAGTTTACCTCATTGTATTCACTTATTTTGACAATTTCCTGACAAATGATCATGGTAGTAAGTATTATATTCAAATGTTTTTTGTTTTTATGTTATACTTACTGACGTTTTCCACACCCATGAGGATTATCTCATTTTTTGGGTCTACGGAACAAAAACTGAATCTAATCTAATCTAAACAAGTTCTCTGACAGACAATGGATGGTGTGCAACAGATCCCTGATTTTTCTGAATGTCACCAGTCAAGTGAGAAAACCTTTCCAGTTGAGGGTCATCTTCACCTGACCGACAAACTACTTTTAAATTGGCAGAAACACTTGCAACAGCGTTCAACCTACAGCAATACCTCTGTAAGCTTACTTAAAACATTTAAATGTTTTCTGACTTTCACACAAAATTTCATGTTGCATTGTTGCTCCAGTAAATATGATACTACATAAATAACTTAAAACATTATACCACCTATCACATAAACAACAATATTTCAGACACTGAATGATATAACAGCAATGTGATTAGTCAGAAGGTTGTGTCATATACAATGCTGCCAATAGTAAATTGCTAACCACCTTCCACCTTCATTGCTGAGGTGGGGAGGCGGAGGGGGATGGACGGGGAGGGGATGGACGGCTAGGGTGGGGTGGCAAAAAAGTTTCAAATAGACCTTGTAATAAATCCTGTTGCAACTTACTTGTAAATTTTCTAATATAGAAGGAAATGCCATCATCTAATTACATCAAATCTTTTTTCTTCTTCTTTTTTTTTAATTTTTTATTTTATTTTATTTTATTTTTTTTAATTTAAAAAAAGGAACAACAACCTCTTTCAAAGGCATTGTGTGTGTGGAATCTTTTAATTTTAGTGCAATGCACACAGAAAAACATTCATTCATCTACACAAAAAACTTTTGCAGCAAATCAGTATTGGAAGGCCTTGATGAAAACAAGCACATCCTGAAAGGTCTACAACCAATGCAAGGAAGAAAGAATCTAAGGCCTTAGAGTATAATAAAGTGTGTACAATACCTGTTTTTTCATTATCATTTTAAGCATTTCAACTCTCTCTACATCCAAAGTCACATCCACATTTCCATATTTGCAAGCTGAACGGCTTTTTAAAAAAATCTAGAATCAAATACTGCTGTTCTAGATACACATACCCGAGGAGAAGGTGATGCAATTCTTGCCACAAGACTATCAAGGAGACGGGATCCATCATATTCATGTTTCAGCAAAAAGTGGATCAGAGCTCTCAGTAAACCAGGTTCTGTGGCACTACGCAGGCACAAGTCCAAATAGGCTGTTGCGGCAACCAACTCTTCAGGAGAGCTCTGAAAAAACATTAGCCGTGTTACACAAAAACAAATTATTTCAGCAAAGGCAGTCCTTTTTCAAAATGGTCTTTTACTTCCTTTTCAAAAGACAATGCTAGGTATTTCAGTCTTTGTACATAATACCCAATCAATCTACTACAAAACCAACAAGAATAAAACTTTGCATTAAAATTCAGTTACACATAAATTATAACAAGTAATGGATGTGAGGGTATCACAAAGCAGTAGATTATGAAAATGCTGCTTGAATTTTCACTTACTAAAATTTCATATTTTTAAGCACTGCACTTAACTTCTTTATTCTCTCTTGGCAAATCACTGTCAGACAAACACATTCTAACACCAATATACCAGATAACACCAGCTTTAGACCCCAAATCCAGCTAAATATTGAACAATAACATTTTCATAACATTAAAAACGAAAACACTTCCTAATGTTCTGCAAAACTATATTTATTTGGTCACAAATGGGTTTTCAGCTTCAGAGACCAAAGGTGACAACTGAATGTTCCAAACATAGACAAAAGTGATATGCGACTTACACAGATATTATTTGTACAGAAAATACAAAAATGTTGACATGTTTACACAGAAAGCCACAGATATTATTTGTACAGAACACGTGAAAATGACGAAGTGTTTACAGAGAAAAACATCACAATAACTACATTAACTAAAAACATGGTAAACACAGTTTTTGCGTGGAGACACCATTAACAAATTACGAGAAATAAGATGAATGGTTATAGCTCTGCCCTGATTGTTAACATTCATAAAAAAGAAAATGAATAAAATTACAAAAGTTCTGTATACAGACCAACAGCAATCACTCAGTATTTTTAAAGCCTGGTGCAAAGATCCATATATTGGTAACATTTGAGACAATTATAATACCAATAACATATAAAAATTTTTATTCAATAGTAAAGACAAACCACAGTCCTTGGCATGGAGTATATAACATCACTTTCATGCAGTGTGAAAAAGTGTATATTGGTCAGTCGTACAGAGCTATAGCAATTAGGCTATGTGGATATGAGAGAAGTTTGTGATTACGAAAGAAAGATTCAACCTTTGCTGATCATCTTTCATCAGAAAATCATGCATATGATGTATAATGTGAAGTTTTACAATCTGTCAAGAAAAGCAGAAAGATGAGCCTATTGGAAATGTGGAAACACATGACACAGAATGCCAGCCTAATAGTAAATTATCAGACTCAATTTCCATTTTGTCCCTTTGTTAAATTAAGTTTTTGTAACAAATACTAGATTCAAACTGTAAATTCATCTTATTTCTCATTATTTTTTAAATGTTTCTCCACATAAAAATTCTGTTTGCAGACTTTTTTAGTTAATGTAATTATTGTGATGTTTTCCTATGTAAACACTTCATCATTTTTGTAACTTCTGCACAAATAATATATGTGGGAGTAACACATCATGTTTATCTGTCTTTGGAAAGTTCAACTGTCACACAAAGATGGCCTGAGAAGCTGAAAGCCAGTTCGTGACCAAATAAATATAATAATGCAGAACATTATGAAGCATTTTACTTTTTAATATTATTATCACGTTCTGCCAAGTGCCAACGGAAATTTCACTTAATGTTAATAACATTTTCTTTTTTTGCTAGGTTATGGATCAATAATGATTGAAAAGTTAGAGAGAGACAATTTCAACCGATTATTTTTATATATTAAAGATGTAAGAGAAACTCGGATGCAAATGGCACTGAAATAAATCCAATGGTGACAAATGAAAATTTGTGTTGGACCAGGACTCAAACCAGGGTTTCCCACTTTATGTGAACAGTTGCCTTAAGCACTTCGGCTATATGAACACTCTTTCAAGCCAACCCAACTTTTCTTGTCGCACACTGTGCACTATGCATGTAGGGTCCACTGTCCACTATTTTCGTTTCTCACAGCTTCATCTGATTCCCACAAGAGTTCAGACATAGTGTGCATCTACACTGCAGTTATCATTATTTGCTGTCAGGCACTTATATTATTGTGTGTGTCGTGTTTGTTCTTTTGGGTATGTCCAAAAGAACAACACCACACATATAGTAACTTACATTTGAATTTTAGGAATTCATTTGAGAAGTAAATTTATAAACTCTTTGCTGAATGTCATGAGAAACATAATTTCCCAAACTGAAGCTAGGTTCTTTGAAAACTGTGGAAAGATTAAGATGAGGAATATTTGGTAATGTTTTAGGATACCTCTTTCACTGCCCTTCCTGTTGCCATGTACTGTGTGTGCTACTATATGTCCAAGAGACACACATTGAAACCAAGTTCAGAGTGGTTCAGAAGAAAATATAATTTCTGCCCAAAACACAGTAACAAAACTATTATGTTCAAGCATCTTCTCACTTTAGCAACTTGGATTTGTTTTAACACAATGATACTAACACGATACATTCAATTCATTTTTTCTAGTGTATCCAGAAAAACTGACAAGATACACACATTTTATTGCTGTGACACTAATACCTATTTGCTGACTAAGCACAAAACTCATTTGGTTCTCTAATACTGTTGCTTTTATTCTGAGGCAGACAACTTGTGTGCAAAGTCAGCACATATTTTAAAACAATGAATATAAAAAATTCAGTTATTCTGTTCCAGTATGCAATTCAGCAACAAATTGAATTGCCTGAACAGCCTAAGGTCTTTGGTATTGTACTTTCATTAAATTGCCCAAATCTGTAAGCAAATTTACTTTTGTTTGGCCTCGTTAAAGCTTAACAAAACCCAAGCCTAATCACCATTGAATAAAACTAAGTGTTTTTATCTAGTGACAAAGATCAATACCATTTTTAAGATTTATAAAGGGGATGTTTCAGTCACCCACTTTTCAACTCTTTCAGCTATCAAAGCAAAATAAATAAAGTGATTAGATTCCATTGTTACATCAAAAAATTCAACCATATGCCTGTGTTTCTCTCTCAAACCAACGTTTCTGAGTGTATTTCTCTCTCCTACCCCAGGTGTACCATTGTCATATGCCTCCTGCGGTTCCCCAAAGTCTTTAATCAAGGACTAGTTCATTAAGAAAACTGAAGATACCCGGTCCTAAGTATTGACATATGACAGTTTACATTAACAGCAGCGATCCATTCTGCTGCATTGTAAATAGCCTGAATGTTACAGCTGGCAAATACTTAGCTACTAATGTATTCATCACCACAAGCACACATTTTTTAGTTAACAAAGGAGCATAGCCAACTGCCCTGGTAGCATCAAAGAATTATTGTGTTCTTGCCATTTGACCTTGGCTGTTTCACTGCAGCATTAGTAAGTGTGAAACACACTCACACCTTATCGTTCATTTCTGTAACTGCTTACCAAAAGGCATTCGATACTGCGCTCTGAGAAATACCAATGTCTTCTGCCACATCACACTGAAAATCAAGGTGCCCCAGCTGTCGTAAGAATATCCTTCTCTTATGTTTGACACGTTGTGCTCCATCTCTTTTTTTTTTTTGTGAACTGCTGTTTGGTTTTATTAACAGCGGACATGATCTGGTCCTCTTCTGGTCTTGTGACTGAAGTTGTGCTAACAGGACGCTTGGGACACACTTACAGGTTAATCATAAAGTTCATGAAACATTTTAAAAAATCAGTACAGATAAATGGCCAGAACAAAGTACCAAATGATGCAGAATGTGGAAGACAAACACTCAATGCTTTTTTTACAGTTTTAATACATGTTATATGTGTCCATCTTTCATTGCATGGCACACAATTAATCAGTAGTCCAATTCTGTCCAGACCTGACCCAGCATATCAGGAGTGACAGTAAGGATGGATGCTGTGGTGAGATGTTGCAAGTCTTCCAGGTTCTATGGCAGAGGTGGAACATCCGGCAGTCATGGTGGTCACTAGAGTAGCACAAGGTCAGAAGCCACTATGTGGCCTATCCAGCAAAGCTTACAAAGGATTTTTGACAATGTTGGCTGAGACATGTTAAATTCTACGTTAGTTCAATAGGTAGACTTTGTGAGCCTTCACAGCATCACATATCATACAGTTTCCCATCTGTTCTGATATGTCCAGTCAGCCTGAACGTTTTGCATCAAACCACCCTCTTCACATTTCTTATACCACTTCGTTATGCTGTTGTAAACTAATTGTGTCTCGTGAGAAACGCCCTGGAGCATCCTTTGCACACTCACTACTGGTTGGCAATGGAAAAATCTTAGTACACAATTGCTTTTTCTGCCCAACTCTCCGCCATTTTTGCTAGGTTATGTTTAGCCACTCACCGACAGAAATTTCTTAAAATGTTTTATGGACTTTGTCCTGTATTTATTGCTACACAACTGAGCTAAGGCTGAGAAAATGTAAGTTTCAAGACATGGCTCTCTTTTATTGACACTTGCAAACGAGTATTTTGCAATGCACTGCTGCCTCTCATTTCATTTGTATAAGTGTGTGGAGCACAATTTGCAAAGAGACTGCAGACAGTTGCAGTAACAAACTGAAAGACTCTGCAGGGCAGTAGGGTGATACAAGCTGTATAACAATACTTCAATGATTAATGAACAGTACAAACTGAAAGAGAAAAAGAGAGAGTGGGGGGAGGGGGGAGAGAAGAGGAAAGGGGGAGGGGGGGAGGGAGACGGAGAGTGTGTGTGTGTGTGTGTGTGTGTGTGTGTGTGTGTGAGAGAGAGAGAGAGAGAGAGAGAGAGAGAGAGGGAGAGAGATGATTACAGTTAGAGTAATCAGAAGTGCAAACTGCCAACTAGCAGGGAATGTTCAACAAGGTGTGTAAGAGCTGTGGAACCAGTGTCAGGTCTAGATTTTGTTGAGAACGGTAACCTCAGCAAGGGAAAGAATTCACCATCCACCTACACTACACAAATGGAAATACCTAGGAAAACAGAAGGTTGGAATTTGATTATGTGGTATTCTTGAAGGAAGGACAACAGAGAACTTCCAAAGAATTAAAAAGATAATTACAAAACAGGAGTGTACAGTCTTAGAGACAACGTCCAAATCATTCCTTGTTGTTGTTGTTGTTGTTGTTGTGGTCTTCAGTCCTGAGACTGGTTTGATGCAGCTCTCCATGCTACTCTATCCTGTGCAAGCTTCTTCATCTCCCAGTACTTACTGCAACCTACATCCTTCTGAATCTGCTTAGTGTATTCATCTCTTGGTCTCCCTCTACAAATTTTACCCACCACGCTGCCCTTCAGTACTAAATTGGTGATCCCTTGATGCCTCAGAACATGTCCTACCAACCGATCCCTTCTTCTAGTCAAGTTGTGCCACAAACTCCTCTTCTCCCCAATTCTATTCAATACCTCCTCATTAGTTATGTGATCTACCCATCTAATCTTCAGCATTTCTTCTGTAGCACCACATTTCGAAATCTTCTATTCTCTTCTTGTCTAAACTATTTATCGTCCATGTTTCACTTCCATACAAGGCTACACTCCATACAAATACTTTCAGAAACGACTTCCTGACACTTAAATCAATACTCGATGTTAACAAATTTCTCTTCATCTGAAACACTTTCCTTGCCATTGCCAGTCTACATTTCATATCCTCCCTACTTCAACAATCATCAGTTATCTTGCTCCCCAAATAGCTAAACTCATTTACTACTTCAAGTGTCTCATTTCCTAATCTAATACCCTCAGTATCAACTGATTTCATTCGACAACATTCCATTATCCTCATTTTGCTTTTGCTGGTGTTCATCTTGTATCCTCCTCTCAAGATACTATCCATTCTGTTCAGCTGCTCTTTCTAGTCCTTTTCTGTCTCTAACTGGATTACAGTGTTGTCGGCAAACCTCAAAGTTTTTATTTCTTCTCCATGACTTTAATTCCTACTCCAAATTTTTCTTTTGCTTCCTTTACTGCTTGTTCAATATACAGATTGAATAACAAAAGGGATAGGTTACAAGCCTGTTTCACTCCCTTCTCAACCACTGCTTCCCTTTCATGCTGCTTGACTCTCATAACTGCCGTCTGGTTACTGTACAAATTGTAAACAGCCTTCCACTCTCTGTATTTTACCCCTGCCACCTTCAGAATTTGAAAGAGAGTATTCCAGTCAACAGTGTCAAAACCTTTCTCTAACTCTACAAATGCTAGAAATGTAGGTTTGCCTTTCCTTAACCTATCTTCTAAGATAAGTCATAGGGTCAATACTGCCTCGCGTGTTCTAACATTTCTATGGAATCCAAACTGATCTTCCCCCAAGGTCGGCTCCTAGCGGTTTCTCCACTCATCTGTAAAGAATTCGTGTTAGTATTTTGAAACTATGACTTATTAAACTAGTAGTTCGTTAATTTTCTCACCTGTCAACACCTGCTTTCTTTGGAATTGAAGTTTATTATATTCTTCTTAAAGTCTGAGGGTATTTTGCCCGACTCATACATCTCGCGCACCAGATGGAAAAGTTTTGTCATGGCTGGCTCTCCCAAGGCTATCAGTAGTTCTAATGGAATGTTGCCTACTCCTGGGACCTTGTTCCGACTTATATCTCTCAATCTTTGTCGAACTCTTCCCGCTGTATCATATCTCCCATTTCATCTTCATGTACATCCTCTTCATTTCCATAATATTGCCCTCAAGTACATCACCCTTATATAGACCCTCTATATGCTCCTTCCACCTTTCTGCTTTTCCTTCTTTGCTTAGGATGGGTTTTCCATTTGCGCTCTTAATACCCATACAGATGGTTCTCTTTTCGGTCTCTTTAATTTTCCTGTAGGCAGTGTCTATCTTACCCTAGTGATACACGCTTCTACACCCTTACATTTGTCCTCTAGCCGTCCCTGCTTAGACATTTTGCACTTCCTGTCAATCTTATTTTTGAGACGTTTGTATTCCTTTTCGCCTCCTTGATTTATTGTGTTTTTATATTTTCTCCTTTCATCAATTAACTTCAATATCTCTTGTGTTACCCAAGGATTTCTACTAGCCCTCACATCTTTACCTACTTGATCCTCTGCTGCCTTCACTATTTCATCTCTTAAAGCTACCCGTTCTTCTTCTATCATATTTCTTTCCCCCGTTCTTGTCAATCATTCCCTAATGGTATCTCTGAAACTCTCTACAACCTCTGGTTTAGTCAGCTTACCAGGGCCCATCTCCTTAAATTCCTACCTTTTTGCAGGTTCTTCAGTTTTAATCTACATTTCATAACCAATAAATTGTGGTCTGAGTCCACATCTGCCCCTGGAAATGTCTTACAATTTAAAATCTGGTTCCTAAATCTCTGTCTTACCATTACATAATCTACCTGAAATCTTCCAGTGTCTCCACAGCCCTCTTCCATGTGTACAACCTTCTTTCTTCCCCTTTCATTCCTTACCCTCAGTCCATATTCACTATAACTTTCCCTTTCTTTCTTTTCCTATGATCTGATTCCAGTCCCCTATGGCTACTAAATTTTCATCTCTCTTAACTATAGAATAATTTATTTTATCACATCATACATTTCCTCAATCTCTTCATCACCTGCAGAACTAGTTGGCATATAAACTTGTACTACTGTGGTAGGTGTGGTCTTCGTGTCTATCTTGGCTTCAATAATGTGTTCACTATGCTGGTCCTAGTAGCTTATCCACATTCCTATTTTTTTTTATTCATTGTTAAACCTACTCCTGCATTACAGTTATTTGATTTTGTATTTATAATCCTGTATTCACCTGACCTGAAGTTTTCTTCCTCCTGCCACTGAACTTCACTAATCCACACTATATCTGACTTTAACCTATCCATTTCCCTTTTTAAATTTTCTAACCTACCTTTCCAATTAAGGGACCTAGCATTCCACAATCCGATCCGTAGAACACCAGTTTTGTTTCTCCTGATAATGACGTCCTCTTGAGTAGTCCCTGCCCTGAGATCTGAATGGGGGACTACTTTACCTCCGAAATATTTTACCCAAGAGGACGCTATCATCATTTAACCATACAGTAAAGCTGTGTGCCCTGGGGAAAAATTACAGCTGTAGTTTCCCCTTGCTTTCAGCCGTTCGCAATACCAGCACAGCAAGAACGTTTTGGTTAATGTTACACGCCCAGATCAGTCAATCATCCAAACTGTTGCCCCTGTAACTACTGAAAAGGCTACTGCCCCTCTTCAGGAACCACACATTTATCTAACCTCTCGACAGATACCCCTATGTTGTGGTTGCACCTATGGTACGGCTATATGTATCGCTGAGGCCTACAAGCCTTCCCCACCAACGGCAAAGTCAACGGTTCATGGGAAGGGGGGGGAGGGGGGGGAGAATCATTCCTTATGGCACCAATAAAACCAGCTGCCCCTGAGAATTCTAAGCCCTGCTGTCTGTGTGTTCTGGTAACACTGGATATGGAAGTTTCTGGAAAAAGGGCCATGTTCAGTCACACAACTGCTCTATTTCAAAGCATCACAAATTGAATGGGGTGACTTTTACTGCATTATTCCTTGAATGTCATCAGTTTGCTCAATGAGCATTCACATGCAATAATGTTACTGGTGATGTGTTATGATGCCTTTATGTTGAATACTTAAGAAGAACTACAAATTCCCCCCAGAGGGTGTGCCCAATACAGCTGACATTTGTTGCCAACATCTGTGACACCTTTTGGATGAAATGTAAGAAAAACGACAAACAAAGCTGCACTAAATGTTGCTCCTGCACAGTAACGTGTTTTGATGCGATTGGGGGGGGGGGGGGATCCACTATTTTGTTTGGCAAGTTATCCCATCCCTCAAGCGCTTATTATTCTGACCTTGTGTCCCCAAATGCTTACTTTTTCTCACCAATTATCAAACAGCTGTCAAAAATTCCTTTCCAGATGAAAATGCATGGAATCAGTAAACTGCACACCAGACTGTTTTAGATAATGAGAGAATATACTTTTGATGATTTATTTCTCTCTTATGGCTAGTGTATTTGATAAACTAATGGAAAAATAATATTAAAATGTACACTGTACGAATACAAATTAATTACAAGGCACAACAACATTACGATGAAAGTCTATTTTAATAAAACGAAACATGAGTGTGCCTAAATTGGCATGAATTAGGAAGATATTATGCACTCTGCACTTAGAAATAGTCTGCGTTTAATGTTGTTTTACGTGCTGTCCTATGTAATATCAAATAGTATGAAACAGAGCATTTAATAAATGAAACTGTATTCACCAAACCCAAAAATTATGTCAACACACTCACATAAAGGTATTGCCAAGTGTGTAATATCTTAAGGTTTTCGCCCTTACACAATGGATTACTGCAAGTAGCGATAACATTTACAATGGAGTAGTTTTCTTAAGCTTTCCTTATTTTTTTATGATGTGGCTATTTGTAGCTCTGCTAAACAAAGGGTAAAAATCTGGTCTCTAGTGAGCTTGGAACTGAGAGCCAATGCTGACTTCACTTTACAGCATGACCCTATCATCTCAGAGCTAGCAAACAGTTGTGGCATTTCTCTCTCACCCACTGCCCCAGTGTTGGCTAGGACACGTAAAAAACTACATAAAAGATAAGATTACTTGCTCCTTCTACTTGGAAAGATCTTCCTCGACTTAAAATGATAAAGTGATAAGCCCATGTCACACCGTAAGTGAAAATCTCTTAGATTATTCAATGGAAATGACAAGAAAATATCAAGTGAATTTCGCAAGATAATTCTGTTCCTATATAAGAATTAACAGTCACAGAGCTGCCAAACATATTCTACATTGTTGGCAAGTTTCAGTCATAGTACCAGCAGTAAGAATGTTTCTACAACAGATGTGTTCCTTGAGTGGGATTGAAAATGTGTACAGCTTGCACCTTCAAGATGCAACTGCTGAGGGCCAGAATAAAGGAAATATATGCCAATGAGTTTTATTCCTGTTCATGTATCTAGGTTCAAGGACTAGAGAACAGTCACTAATAATACTTGCCTGCAACTACTGCACACTACACACCATAAATCAACAACTGTCACAATTGTTTTTGTTTTTCTGTCTTAGACATACTGAATTTCTACATCTACATCTACATATATACTCCGCTAGCCACCAAGCGGTGTGTGGCAGAGGGCACAATTCACGTCAAAGTCATATTTCCCCCCCTTCTGTTCCAATCACGGATCGCGCAAGGGAAAAACGACTGTCTGAACGCCTCAGTACGAGCTCTTATTTCCCTTATCTTTGAATGATGATCATTACGCAATTTAAAAGTTGGTGGTAATAATATATGCTCTACATCCTCGACGAAGATTGGATTTCGGAATTTAGTGAGCAGCCCCTTCTGTTTAGTGCTTCGTCTATCTGCAAGTGTGTCCCACTTCAAACTTTCTATGAGATTTGTAACGCTCTCGCGATGGCTAAATGTATCAGTCACGAATCTTGACGCTCTTCTTTGGACCTTCTCAATCTCTTGAATGAGACCCAACTGGTAAGGGTCCCATACAGACGAACAATACTCTAAGACTGGATGAACTAACGTATTGTAAGCTATTTCCTTTGTTGAAGGACTGCATCGCTTCAGGATTCTACCAATAAACCGCAATCTAGAGTTCGCTTTACCCGTTACTTGTGTAATCTGATCATTCCATTTGAGATCATTTCGAATAGTCACACCCAGATACTTGACTGATGTTACCAGTTCCAAAGACTGATCATTTATTTTGTACCCATACATTAATGGGGATTTCCACCTTGTTATACGCAGTAGGTTATGCTTATTAATATTGAGAGATAACTACCAGTCATTATACCACACATTTATTTTCTGCAAACCCTCATTGATTTGTTCACAACTTTCGTGTGATACTACTTTCCTGTAGACTACAGCATCATTGGCAACCAGTCTAAGGCCGCTGTCAATACCATCAACCAGATTGTTTATGTAAATCGTAAAAAGCAGAGTACCTATTACGCTGTCCTGGGGCACACCTGAAGTTACTCTTGTTTCTGTTGAAATTACCCCGTTCAGGATGACATACTGCTCCCTCTATGTTAGAAAACTTTCTATCCAACCACATATGTCATTGGATAGACCGTAAGCGCACACTTTTTGTAGCAAGCGACAGTGCGAGTTGAGTCGAACGCCTTTCGAAAGTCGAGAAATATGGCATCAACCTGGGAGCCGGTATCTAGAGCCTGTTGTATATCATGCACAAAGAGGGCCAGCTGTGTCTCGCATGACTGCTGTTTCCTAAAACTGTGCTGGTTTCTGCAGATGAGCTTTTCAGAGTCTAGAAAGGTCATTATGTCTGAACACAAAATATGTTCCATGATTCTACAACAAATCAATGTCAGTGAAATTTGCCGGTAATTATGTGCATCCGATTTTCTACCCTTTTTATAGATTGCTATGACCTGGCCTTCTTCCAGTCCCGTGGAACTTTCCGCTGTTCCAATGATCTCTGATAGATGATGGATAAGAATGGTGCTATATTTGTAGCATAGTCAACATAAAATCTTACAGGGATACCGTCTGGGCCAGATGCCTTTCTGGCGTCTAAGGATCTTAACTGTTTTACAATCCCAGATACACTAAACGCTATGTCAGGCATCCTTTCGTTTGTTCAATAATTGAAAGGGGGAATGGTGCTGCAGTCCTCTATTGTAAACGAGTTTTTGAAAGCTAGGTTTAGAATTTCGGCCTTCTGTTTATCATCATCAGTTACATTACCCATACTGTCAGCAAGAGAAGGTATTGAATTATTTGTAGCGTTCATAGATTTTACATACGACCAAAATTTTTGGGGTTATTTTTAGAATCTGCAGATAAAATATTGCTTTCAAATTCGTTAAAAGAGTCTCTCATTGTCCTTCTGACAGCTGCTTTCATTTCACATAATTTCTTTTTGTCAGCGGGGCAGTGACTACGTTTAAAACGACTGTGCAAAATTCTCTGCTTTCTCATCAACTTCCTAATATGTTTGTTGTACCGAGGTGGATCCTTTCCTTCCCCTAGACTTTTGCTAGGCACGTACTTCTCTAACACATGGTGGACAATACCTTTAAATTCTGATCCCAAGATGCTCAATATCTTTGTGTTCCGCGGTGAATGCTTGGAGCTGACTATATTCATTAATGACACTTTTATTTGCTTTCCCAAACAAGAAAAACTCTATGCTGTATTATTTTATTATTATTATTATTATTATTATTATTTATTTTTATTTTTTTTATTTTTTACCCCACTGACATAGACGCCACAACGACATTATGGTCGCTAATACCTTCTTCTAGATTAACTTCCTCAAAAAGATCAGGTCTGTTTGTCGCCAAGATATCTAATATGTTGCCATCTCGAGTTGGTTTTCTAACCAGTTGCTCAAGGTTGTATGTTGAGAGCGCTCCTAGAATAACTTCACATGAATCTTTGCTTCTGCCCCCTGTGATAAACGTGTAATTTTCCCAGTCAATGGATGCTAGATTAAAGTCTCCACCTATAACTAACGGATAATTTGGATATTTACTTCCTATGTACTCAAGACTTTCCCTGAAATGTTCTGCGACGTTTTTTGCGGATGCTGGTGGTCTATAAAAACATCCTCATACAGTAGTCACTCCTTGTCTGATTGACAGCTTTATCCAGACTATTTCACAGTCCGATGCAGTATCAATCTCAACTGCGTTTAAATCAGTCCTATCCTTCCTAAACATTGTCCAATCAGAGTTCAAAATTTCACTGCTTTTTATGTCTCGTTTCAACCAGCTTTCGGTACCTAATACAATATTGGCATTGTTACTGTTTATTTCTGAGATTAACTCGGGGATCTTGCTACAGACACTTCGACAAATTACTAACATGAGATTAAGCATATTAAGCATATATTTGAGATAACTGGACTATAAATACCTATTGCAGCTACACAGGACAACTTTAGCTTTATTTTCTACCAGTACTAAAATGTAAAGGTGTCATGGAAGTTTTAAACTGAGGTGACAAAAGTCATGGTGCAGCAATACGCACATATACAGATGGCAGTAGTATCATGTACACAAAGTATAAAAGGGCAGAGCACTGGCAGAGCTGTCAATCGCACTCTTGTGAAAATGTTTCCCATGTGATTATGGCCACAAGAGAAATTACAGACTCAGGTGGAATGGCTGTTGGAACCAGACACATGGGACAGTCTATTTCAGAAATTGTTATGGAATTCAAGAACACCAAAGTTCAGGCATTACCTCTCACCACAGACACCGCAGTGGCTGATGGCCTTCACTTAACAATCGACAGCAGTGGCTTTTGTGAAGAGTTGTCACTGCTAATGGACAGGCAAAACTGCATGAATCAATCACAGAAATCAATGTGGGACGTACAACAAATATATCATTAAACACAGCAAAATTTGGCATTAATGATCTATGCTAGCACGTGACCAACATGAGTGCCTTTGCTTAACAGCACATCTCCTCCAGCACCTCTCTTTGGCTTTTGACTATATCAGATGGACACCAGATGACTGGAAAACTGTGACATGGTCAGATGAGTCCCGATTTCAGTTCATCAGAGCTGATGGTAGGGTTTCAGTACGGTGCAGACCCCAAGAAGCCATGGAACCAAGCTGTCAACAATGCACTGTGCAAGCTGATGGTGGCTCCTTAATGGTGTGGTCTGTGTTTACATAGGATGAACTGGGTCCTTTGCTCCAACTGAACAGATCATCGACTGGAAATGATTATGTTCAGCTACTTGGAGATCACTGCAGTCATTCATGAACTTCATGTTACCAAACATGGCACTCAGTCAAAATTGTTCGAGAACATGATTTGGCCACCTTGATCAACTGACCTGAATTGCATCGAACATTTATGGGACATAACAGAGACCAGTTTGTGCACAACATCCTGTACCTGCAACACTTCCACAATTATGAACAACTATAGAGGCAGCATGACTCAACTTTTCTGCAGGGAACTTCCAATGACTTGAGTCCATGTCATGTCGAGCTGCTGCACTATGCCGGGCAATAGGTTGTCTGACACAATAGGAGGTATCCCATGACTTTTGTCACCTCAGTGAACTCACAATTTCTTATAAATTAACATGCAACAGTTTGTATCATTACAGAGGTGATATGTAGATCTTAAATTATTCATTAGTTAGCCTGCAGAAGCTCTAGAACACCTTGTTACAGTCAGAGGAGACACTGAGTCGCAGACAGGCATAATGAAAAATACTGCTAAAAAAATTAGGATTTCAGACCAAAAAAAGTCTTCCTTCCACAAAAGAGGGAATGCACACTCACATAAGCACAACTTTTGGATCTCAGGCCCCAGTGCCCAGTGACAATGGCAATGTTCGAGTTGTGCTTGTGTGCATGTGCTGGTGTTTTTTAGATTAGATTAGATTTACTTTCATTCCAATTGATCCGTAGTGAGGAGGTCCTCCAGGATGTGGAACATGTCAGAAAAACAACAATACATGACAAATATTTACAACTAAAACAAATAAGCTAATGTACCATTCCACAGGTCCCAAGTGGAATGATCGTCATTTTTTAGTGAACACTAAGAGTCATTTTACAAATGCTAATGCACTGAATTTAAAATAAAAAAGTTTTTTATTTATTTATAAGGTAATACAACTACTGTAATACTTATTTACAATGAACATATTACTGCACTGAAATGGTGCAGAAGTTAGATTATACTAACACACACACACACACACAAATTTTCAGTGAACACATTACTGCACTGAAATTGTGCAGAAGTTATGTTGTACTTATATACAAATCAGTTGGTTTTATTAAGAAATTCATCAATGGAGTAGAAGGAGTTGGCCACCAATAAATCCTTTAGGCTTCTCTTAAACTGAATTTCATTGGTTGTTAAGCTTTTTATGGCTGCTGGCAAGTTACTGAAAATGTGTGTTCCTGAATAATGCACACCTTTTTGTACAAGACTAAGTGACTTTAAATCCTTGTGAAGATTATTCTTATTTCTAGTATTGATTCCATGAATTGAGCTGTTGGTTTGAAAAAGTGATATATTTTTAATGACAAATTTCATTAAGGAATAAATATATTGGGAAGCAGCAGTTAGTATCCCTAGTTCCCTAAACAGGCTTCTGCAGGATGTTCTTGAGTTCACACCACATATAACTCTCACTGCACGTTTTTGTGCCTGGAAAACTTTAGCTTGGCTTGATGAATTACCCCAAAAAATAATCCCATATGACATTATGGAATGAAAGTAAGCATAGTATGCCAGCTTTTTCATTTTTATATCCCCTCTGTCTGACAAAATTCGCATTGCAAACAGAGATTTGTTAAGACGCTTCAGCAGTTCTGTGGTGTGCTCCTCCCAGTTGAATTTATTATCAAGCTGTAATCCCAAGAATTTAACACTGACCACTTCTTCTATCTTCTTGTCATCGTATGTTAGACATATACTGTTGGGACACCCCTTACAAGTTCTGAACTGCATGTAGTGTGTTTTTTCAAAGTTTAGTGACAAAGAATTGGCTAGGAACCAGTGATTAATGTCCACAAATATTTTATTGGCTGATCTTTCTAAGACTGCACTTGATTTGCTATTTATTGCAATGTTTGTATCATCGGCAAACAAAACAAACTTGGCATCTGGTAATGTTACTGATGAAAGGTCATTGTTATACACAAGAAAAAGTAAGGGCCCCAAAATGGAACCTTGCGGGACCCCACATGTAATTAGTTCCCAGTTGGATGATGCCTGATAGCTTGATACATGTCTCTTTCCTAATAACACCCTTTGTTTCCTGCCAGAGATATAAGATTTTCTACTTCAGAAGGACAAAGTTTTTGTCTGAAAGCTTACATGCTTAGCAGTATTTTTCATTGTGCCTGACTGTGATTCAACACCTCCTCTATGTGGTGAGTAGCAATCTATTCTTCTCATGTTATAGTTATTCCATGCTGGACTTTCTATTGCCTGATTTTGTTACAATCAAATATGTACTTCACCGAAAGTCAGACGAGTGTGATGATGGTTGAAGTTAATCTGTCAGAAGTGCTACATGGCTTGAGGCTACAGCCAAATTTGGCTCTTGTAGACATAACAACAGGTCACAGATTGCATTAACAAATAATCATTAAATGCCAATGGAGGAGAAATCATTAATGTCAGTGGTGAATATAAGTGTCATTCAACGTCACACTGCACTCTCCATCTATAAAACAAGAAAAATGACAACCATTTTAAAAGGTATATGTCACTGCCCTCCATATTATGTTCACTTCATAAATTAAGTTTTGATTTATCTGTTCTAGCCACCACTAGGGCAATAAGGGAGAGAGACAAATGCTGTAACTCTTCACTAGCTCTGCAGTAACAATCACATCGTAAAGTGAAGGATGTATTGGTTCCCGGTTGCAATCTCCCTGGAGGGAAGATTTTTACTTGGTCTGTGACAGAGCTGCAAGCATCCAGTTCAATAACTAGTGACTGAATATTAACGAAACTTCCCCATCATCAGTCTTCTCGCTACTTCCTGTAAACTGCAAGGTAACTGCGAAAAACTTATAATACTCCACACTCAATAAAGCATTTTTTTGCTTCTGCAGATGTAATTTTTGTTTTCTGTTTTAGCCTGGGATTTAATTGGAGCATGGTTCAGGCTGCAAGTTGTCCAGACATGGGGCTCAATATGTTCATAGCAATTTTATATCTATATCTACATCAACATCTCTACTCTGCAAAACACCGTGAGGTGCACGGCAGAGCGTATGTCCCATCCTACCAGTTATTAGGCTTTCTTCCTCTTCCATTTATGTATGGAACGTGGGAAGAACGGTTGTCTGAATGCCTCTCTGCAGGCAGTAATCATTCTAATCTTAGCATCATGATCCCTATGTGACTGATACGTAGGGGGTTGTTGTTAATCCCTGCAGTAATCATTTGAAGCTGATTCTTGAAACTTTGTTAACTGACTTTCTTGGCACAGTTTACATCAGTCTTCAAGAGTCTGACAGTTCAGTTCCTTCAGTATCTCTGTGATGCTTTCCCATGGATTAAACAAACCTGTAACCATTCATGCTGCCCTTCTCTGTATACGTTCAATATTCCCTCTTAGTCCTATCTGTTACAGGTCCTACACACTTGGGCAATATTCTAGGATGGGTCACACTAACAATTTGTAAGCAATCTCTTTTGCCGGCTGACTGCACTTCCGCAGAATTCTATGAATAAACCAAAGTCCACCACTTGCTTTAACCATGACTGAACCTATGTGATCATTCATTCATTTCATTTCCCTGCAGAGTATTACATCCAGGTATCTGTATGAGTTGGGCAATTCCAAAAGTGACTCACTGATATTATGGTCATAGGTTACTATGTTTTTTTCATTTCGTCAAGTGCAAAATTTTACATTTCTGAACATTAAGAGCAAGTTGCCAATTTCTGCGCCACGTTGATCTTATCAAGCTCAGACTGAATACTTATGTAGCTTCTCTCAGGAGGTACTTCATTATAGATAACTGCATCATCTGCAAAAGGCCTGATTTTACTGTTAATATTGTCTGCAAGGTCATGGATATACAACATGAATTGCAAGGATCCTAACACTCTTTCATGGGGTACACCCGAAGTTACTTCTACATCTGATGATGACTCTCCATCCAATATAACATGCTGTGAAACTTTCTGGCAGATTAAAACTGTATGCTGGACTGAGACTTCAACCTAGGACCTTTGACTTTCACGGGCAAGTGCTCTACCATCCAAGCTACCCAAGCATGACTCATGTCCCGTCCTCATAGCTTCAATTTCGACAGTACCTCATCTCCTACCTTCCAGACTTCACAAATGGTCTCCTGGGAGCCTTGCAGAATTAGCATTCCTGGAAGAAAGGATGTTGTGGAGACATGGCTTAGCCACAGACTGGGGGATGTTTCCAGAATGAAATTTTCACTCTGCAGGAGAGTGTGCACTGATGCAAAACCTTCTACCAGATTAAAAGATTTCATTCACATTTTCGGTGGTTCGAGGATAAAATTGGGTCAGTTATCCTGAGTTTTTCTTTGTAAAAGAACATTTGAAAACAGAGTTAAGAATTTCAGCTTTTGCTCTGCTACTCTCAATTTCAGTTCCTGCCTCATTCGCTAAGGGCTGGACACCAACTTTGGTGCCACTAACAGCCTTTACATATGAGCAGATTTTCTTTGGATTTTGTAAAATGACATTTGACGATATTCTGCTATGGTAGTCATTGAAGGCATCACGCATTTCTCTCTGGACAGCCAAATGAGTTTCATTCAGCATCTCTCTATCTATAGCCTTATGTTTTGTTTTACATCTGTTATGCAGTAATCTCTGTTCCTCTAGAAGTTTCTCTACAGAGACTGTATACCATGGAAATTCCCACCCATTATGAACTGTTCTACTGGGTACATATCTATCCAGTGCATGGTCAACTATTCTTTTAAACTTGAGCTGGAGTTCCTCAACATGCTCCTACACTGTCCTCAAAGTTTCAAGTTCCTCATTTAGATATAACACTACTACTTTTTTTATCTAGTTTACTGAACATGCATATCTTTCTGTTTGTTTTAGTTGTCCTTTGTACTTTGATGATCATTATTACCACAAGTACGCCATGGTCACTGATATCAGTTTTGATGTGGATATCCTCAAAGAGGTCAGGTCTATTTGTTGCCATTAGATTCAATATATTTCCATCATTATTGGGGGTACCTAACAATTTGTTCTAGGTAGTTTTCAGAGAAGGCATTCAGTAATGTTTCACAGGATTTATTCTCATGCCCACCACCAACAAAACTGTAATTTTCCCAATTAGTTGTTGGATGATTAAATTGTCCACTGATTATTACAGTATGGTTGGGGAACCCACATACAAGTGAACTGAGGTTTCCTCTAAAGTTTTCGGTTACATCAGGAGGTCAGTCTGGTGGGCGATAGAAGAATCCAGTTATCATTTTATGCCCATCCCTGATACTGAGTCTAGCCCTAATAATCTCGCATGAAACTTCAATTTCTATGACAGTGGATTTGAGTTTCTTGTCTACTACGACAAATACACCACCTCCATTTCCCATTTGCCTATCACTGTCTGGTTTCA
Source organism: Schistocerca nitens (assembly GCF_023898315.1). Taxonomy (NCBI): domain Eukaryota; kingdom Metazoa; phylum Arthropoda; class Insecta; order Orthoptera; family Acrididae; genus Schistocerca; species Schistocerca nitens. The sequence goes on from NC_064621.1 coordinate 482,932,104, forward strand.
ACCAACTTTCTATACCTAGCATTATGTGACTTCACTCCTTTTCATGAATGCTTCAAATTCTGGCACTTTATTGCGAATACTTTGGCAGTTTATCATTAGGATTTTAATACTCTCACTTGTGGGAGGCATTTCTTTCAATCTTCCACAGATACTTCTGGGTTTCCTACAGCTATCATTATCTGGATTGGATGGAGAGTCACCTAATCTAAAAAAACAAAAACCTTGTGTGCAACTCATACACAGTCAACTGTCTGGGTAGCAGCCTCTGATGCTTAGTGCGCACCTGACCTATTTAGGAGGAGCCTAGAGTACTCGACCTAATGGCACAAGTCCATGAAGATGCAACCTAACTTGTCACAGAACCTTTGAAGTCTCTGGTTCAGTCCTTCTCCTCAACTCAGAACCAAAGAGCCATGATCAATTCTGGGGACAACGTTGGAAATTGTAAGCTTCGTTGGAACTCCACGTATGAGGCTTGTCTTCTCAATCTTCTCTGCCAGTAACAGGAATGACCCAAGAATGACCTTGGAGACCAGGTGGCAGGCATCATTAGTTTCAACTTGTGCCACAATCTGCAGTTGGTTGCACCTTGTACCTTCAATGGCTGCTGGAATAGCCTCTTCAACATGTTGAACGAGGCCCTGAGGCATACACACTGAGTGCACCTGGTGTCCTTTCCTGTCCCTTGCTGCATTTCCCTAAGGGGTACCATCATTCACAGTATGTTTGAACTGCCAACAATTAATAGACCACTATCCTTTTGCATTTGCCTCCTTCTAACACCGGTGAAAACAGGATTCCCCAAAACAGATGAAGTGAGTCCCAGTGGCTCAGTTTCAGTTTCAGTGAAGGACAGCACCTCGAACTTTTTGGTTAGGGGGATCGGTACAAAATCCTGAGTCCTCGCTGGTCCCCATCCAACCTGTACATGACGCCTAGATCTACCATTGACACTCCACTCGCAATCAAGTGGACGGTTAAGGAGAGATCCTGTACTTTCTGCAAAGAAGACAGGACTCACAGGAGAGGACAGTACTTGAGATACCTCTGGTATCAGTATCATAGGTATACAACTCTCAGGAGCTCTTCCAACACACTGATTCACAGCAACTGCCAATTGTTTGACAGTAGTCAGGGCAATTTCCAGCTGCTTACCAAGTACAGACTAGTTTAACGAGGAAGGAATCTCTGTAAAGACTCTCTGAAGACCGAATAAACTTGAACAGTCTTGAAACAAAACATAATATCTTTTTGAAATAATAAGAATAATTCATAGAAAAAAATTCAACCCAGGCCCACATGGTACATCCAAATAAGTTAACACTTCACAATATATGGCTTTCAGCCTTCAATACTTATGACAACAGCAACTTATTACAGCAGAAAATATTCACTTATCTATAACAGAAAACTCAAAAAATCACTATTAGCTGCTTCTTGCCTGGCTACCACTAGCTGTCCCCCATTACCAGGACGTCAACCACAAATATACTACACAACCACCCATGCTAATGTCCAAGTTGTCAGACATTAGTTACAGACAGAAAGAAATCATTCATACAAGAGCATATAGTACTTTTATTAGAAAATGATAGTTGCTGCTCACTATGTAGGGTGTTACAAAAAGGTAAACCCAAACTTTCAGGAAACATTCCTCACACAGAAAGAAAGAAAATATTTTATGTGGACATGTGTCCGGAAACGCTTACTTTCCATGTTAGAGCTCATTTTATTACTTCTCTTCAAATCACATTAATCATGGAATGGAAACACACAGCAACAGAACGTACCAGCGTGACTTCAAACACTTTGTTACAGGAAATGTTCAAAATGTCCTCCATTAACGAGGATACATGCATCCACCCTCCGTCGCATAGAATCCCTGATGCGATGATGCAGCCCTGGAGAATGGCGTATTTTATCACAGCCGTCCACAATACGAGCACGAAGAGTCTATACATTTGGTACCGGGGTTGCGTAGACAAGAGCTTTCAAATGCCCCCATAAATGAAAGTCAAGAGGGTTGAGGTCAGGAGAGCGTGGAGGCCATGGAATTGGTCCGCCTCTACCAATCCATCAGTCACCGAATCTTTTGTTGAGAAGCGTACGAACACTTCGACTGAAATGTGCAGGAGCTCCATCGTGCATGAACCACATGCTGTGTCGTACTTGTAAAGGCACATGTTCCAGCAGCACAGGTAGAGTATCCCGTATGAAATCATGATAACGTGCTCCATTGAGCATAGGTGGAAGAACATGGGGCCCAATCAAGACATCACTAACAATGTCTGCCCAAATGTTTACAGAAAATCTGTGTTGATGACGTGATTGCACAATTGCGTGAGGATTCTCGTCAGCCCACACATGTTGATTGTGAAAATTTACAATTTGATCACGTTGGAATAAAGCCTCATCCGTAAAGAGCACAATTGCACTGAAATGAGGATTGACACATTGTTGGATGAACCATTCGCAGAAGTGTACCCGTGGAGGCCAATCAGCTGCTGATAGTGCCTGCACACGCTGTACATGGTACGGAAACAACTGGTTCTCCCGTAGCACTCTCCATACAGTGACATGGTCAACGTTACGTTGTACAGCAGCAACTTCTCTGATGCTGACATTAGGGTTATCATCAACTGCACGAAGAATTGCCTCGTCCATTGCAGGTGTCCTCGTCGTTCTAGGTCTTCCCCAGTCGCGAGTCATAGGCTGGAATGTTCCGTGCACCCTAAGACGCCGATCAATTGCTTCGAACGTCTTCCTGTCGGGACACCTTCGTTCTGGAAATCTGTCTCGATACAAACGTACCGTGCCACGGCTATTGCCCCGTGCTAATCCGTACATCAAATGGGCATCTGCCAACTCCGCATTTGTAAACATTACATTGACTGCAAAACCACGTTCGTGATGAACACTAACCTGTTGATGCTACATACTGATGTGCTTGATGCTAGTACTGTAGAGCAATGAGTCGCATGTCAACACAAGAACCGAAGTCAACATTACCTTCCTTCAATTGGGCCAACTGGCGGTGAATCGAGGAAGTACAGTACACACTGACGAAACTAAAATGAGCTCTAACATGGAAATTATGCGTTTCCGGACACATATCCACATAACATCTTTTCTTTATTTGTGTGTGAGGAATGTTTCCTGAAAGTTTGTCCGTACCTTTTTGTAACAACCTGTATAGTGGAGATGCTGAGTCGCAGAAAAGCACAACAAAAAGACTGTCAGAAAGTTAGCTTTTGGCCAACAAAGCCTATGTCAAAACACACACACACACACACACACACACACACACACACACACACACACACACACACACGGTCTCTGGAGGCTCGAGCCAAGCCGCCAGAGACTGTGGTCAAGTGTGTGTGTGTGTGTGTGTGTGTGTGTGTGTGTGTGTGTGTGTGTGTGTGTGTTGTATATTTTTGACAAAGGTCTTGTTGGCCAAAAGCTAACTTTCTGACAGTCTTTTTGTTGTGCGTTTCTGCGACTCAGTATCTTCGCTACACGGGGTGATTAGCAACTATGCTTTTCTAATATTTTTACATTCCATCCTGGATTTTCCGTTGTAGAATATAGTAATTCACAACACACATGACTGAGCCAAATGTTCAATAACAAGATCCACACTGAATCCACATGAAAACCACAGGGTACGGAACAGACCCACAGTTGCAGCAAGATTTTAAACTACATTTATCTTTTGCATAATAATATGCACTGTGCAAACTATGTGAACCAGCTTGCTTTATGATAATATTCACCGCATGCAATACACAATACCCACTTAGCATGGTCCTACATG